>NC_132929.1:55085766-55385766 GCF_047675955.1 Chlorocebus sabaeus | reverse complement strand
TCTTTTAGCAGTATTAGTACTTGCTAACTATTTGTGCTTACTATTTACTACATGCATTTCTGCTTCAGGGAATAGCTGGGAAAGTGGATCTTGCTTGACAAAGGATGATGGGGAAGGGCATTTTAGGGGCCAGCTTGTGCTGGAACACATTCCCACCTGTCTACCTTCCTGGCCTCCACTCAGGCTTCATGATTCACCTGGCAGGACTTCTTTCGGTCCACAGTCCCCTGGGAGGATATGTCTCCTAGTGTTTTTTATCATACTCTTAAGACTGTAAAAATTCACCTTTATTCTTATCCAAGTTTTAAAATTTGTTTGCAGAGTTATGCGAACTACTCTGTAATCATTCTTTTAATTTAACTTTAATGGTTTCATTTTTATATTTAACTCTTGGATCCATATGGAATTTATTTGCACATGAAGAATGAGGTAAGAAATCCAGTTTTTCCCCCTTCAAATAACTAACCAGTTTTCTCGACACCGTTTATGGAATAACCCATCCTTGCTGATAAATTTAACGATGCCATTTTAATCAAATACTCAATTCCCATATGTGCTTGAATTCATTTTTGGACTCTCTATTTTCTTACACTGGTCTCTTAGTTTATTTCTGCCCTAAAATTATATTGTATTAAATATCTGTAGTTTTAAACAAGGTTTTTGTTTTTGTATTTTATTGTGTGGGTTATAACAATGTTTTGGTACCTGATAGTATCATAGTCATGCTCATTATTCTTATTTTTTATTTTTTTTTCTGATTCCAATTATGTGTTCATTCTACCAGATAAAATTTGGTTTAACTTACCAAATTTCAAACAAAATTCTCTTGGTAATTGGATTGGAAACACACTGAATTTAGGGATTACATTCAGAAATTGAAACTGCTCTATTGAGTACTCTTCTAAAGAAAAACAAGGGAGGTTTTCACTTATTGAAATATTTTTTCTGGCTTTTAATAGGAATTTAAAGTTTTTAGCATAGGGCCCTAACATTGATTATTAGATTTGTCCCTAAACATTTTGTTTGTTTCTATTGTAAAAGGCATCTTTTCTTCTGATATGGTTTGGATGTTTGTCCCCTCCAAATCTCGTGTTGAAATATAATACCTAGTGTTGGAGGAAGGTCCTGGTGAGAGGTAATTGTATCATGGGGGCAGATCCCTCATGAATGGCTTAGCACCCACCATCCCTTGGTGATGAGTGAGTGAGTTCTTCCTCTGAGATCATGCCAGATCCAGTTGTTTGGAAGTGTATGGCACCTCCCCTCTCTCTCTCTTGCTTCTGCTCTCACCATGTGACACCACTGGCTCCCCTTCACCGTCAGCCATGATTGTAAGCTCCCTGAGGCCTCCCCAAAAGACATGCAGATGCCGGTGCCAGGTTTCTTGTACGGCCTGCAGAACTGTGAGACAAATTAAACCTCTTTTCTTTACAACTTCCCAGCTTCAGGTATTTCTTTATAGTAACGCAATAATGGACTAACACATCTTCCATTAAATTTTCTAACTGGTTACTAATAATGAAGGTTTGATTTTTGATATAAATTTATAACAAGGTGCTTTTTCCTTTCCAAGTTTTTTACCTCTTATGTCTTTCTCATGTATGATAATAGTAGTTCTTATTTCTGACTTTAATGGAAATGCTTTTGGCTTTTTACATTAAGTTGTGATTGTTTGGGGTGGAGGATTATAATTTTTTGTAATGCTAAGGAAGTATCCACTAGTATCTATTTTATTAATTTTTTTAAAAACCTGAAATGAAGATTGAGCAATGGCAAATGTATTTTTTGGCATCAGATTTTCTAGTATTGAGCCATGCTTACATTCTTGGGCTTTATTTATCTTTGTGTATCTTTCTTTTGGTGTCTTATGCTTTCTCTCTGCTGATATTTTATTTAGGATTTTTGTATTGGTTGTCATAATTGAGACTAATCTGTAAATTCTTCTTTTTTCCCTTCTTTTTTCTTCCGTTTGTATCAGATTTTGGTATAGTGTGGTGTGAGATTCTCCTATCTCTGGAAACAGTTTAAAAAGCACCATAGAGTTTGGTACTGTGGCTCATGCCTATGATCCCAGTACTTTGGGAGGCTTGATGGGGGCGGACCACTTGAGGTCAGGAGTTCAGGACCAGCCTGGCCAACATGGAGAAACTCTGTCCCTAGTAAAAATACAAAAATTAGCAGACTGTGAAGTTTAAGATCAAGATGCTGGCATTTGTTTCTGGTGAGAGCTGCTGTCTGTTTCCAAGATGTGCCTGTTGCTGTTTCCTCATATGGCAGAAGGCAGAAAGGCAAGGGAATGTTCCCTTCAACCTCAAGCCCTTTTATAAGGGTCCTAATCTCATTCATGAGGTCAAAGCCCTCATGACTTAATCATTTCCCAAAGGCCACAGCTCTTAATATTATTGGTATTGGGAATTCAACTTCTGTATGAATTTTAGAGGGCTCAAACCATAACAGGACACAAGAATTATGAAGAATTGGGGAATCATGACACATCCAGAAAAACCTACTAAAGCTGCAACAATGAACCCTAAAGAAATGGAGATCTATAAAATGACTGAAAAATAATTCAGAATAACCCTCTTAAAGAAAGTCAGGGAACTAAAAGAATATATACAGAAAAAATTAAATGAAATTTGGAAAAGAATACACAGACAAAATGAGAAATTTAACAGAGAAATTGAAATAATAAAAAATAGAAATTATAGAGATAAAAAATATAGTAACTGAACTGAAAAGTTTAATAGAAAGCTTCAACAGAAAGCTTGATTAAATAGAAGAAAGAACCAGTGAGCTTGAAGATAGGACATTTGAAATTATCCAGTCAAAGAATAAAAAAAGAATGAAGAACGCCTCCAGGAATTATGGGATACCATCAAGAGACCCAACATTCACGTAATAAAAATTGCTGAAGGAGAAAAGAGAGAAAAAGAGCCAGGAAGCATATTTTAAAAAATAACAGCTGAAAACTTTCCAAATATAGGAAAAGATGCCAACATCCAGGTACAGGAAGCACAAAGATCTCCAATTAAATCCAACCCAGAGAGGAGTTCACCAAGATATATAATAACCAAACTATCAAAAAAAAAGACAAAGAAAAATTTCTGATAGCTGGGTTTTGACTCAGTTGATATATACTGTTCAAATAGCCAGTTAAACATAGAGTAAATAGTCACAGAAAAACAAAATTGTTCCTCCTCTCCTAATTAGTACAGTTTATCCACAGAATGAAGATAAGGGCGTCTACATCTAAGGCAGGATCTTTACCTTGACACTATTGACATTTGGGACTGAATAATTCTTTGTCGTGGGGCACTGTCTGTCCTGTGCATTGCAGGATGTCTAGCAGCATCCCTGTCCTCTATCCACCAAATGCCAGTAGCACCCTCCATACCTCCAGTTGTGACAACCAAGAATATCTCCAGACATTGCCAAATGTCTTCCCTTGTTGAGAAGCATTGACCTAGAAGAAACACTCCACACCTTTCTCCTAGGCTTCCCACTCATGTATTCCCATCAGTTCCCTTCAAATAGAAGTTTCAGAGCGAGATGTGTGGCAGAAGTGCTGCTTTGTAACAGTGGAGAAAGCCTCTGGTTGACTTCTAGAAGCTTCTATCTCTGATGATACATTCCAAATTTATGACAAAAACTTATAATCCTTTATTTAGTTGAATGCTACCAATTTATTCCTTGCTGGTGTATCTTCTACTTCAGTTTTTTATTAATTTTATGGAGAGGGAATTTATGTGTTCCTGTATACTCTACCATCTTTCCATACCTGTTTCCTCTCTCTGTCCCATCTCCGAATTCTTTTCACTGCATGTCTGACAGAGAAATGTCAGGTTACAGTAAAATTATAATTAAACCTATAGTCAGCTCTTATCAGATGGCATTAAACAGAGGAACCTGGAATAAAGTACAATGTTCTCTAAAGGGAGAAATATTTTTACATGAATATTTTGGTATTTGTTAATGTACTGGAGTTAATAGAGAGGTGTAGGAGGTGCTGAATAGAACTCCAATTTGTAGTGATGATTGCCAAATTAAGATTAGCACAGAAACCTGTCTGGAGTGGGAGGTAAAGTCTGCTGTTCCAAAGAAGATGTTTTAAAGGTGTAGGTGGGGAGAGTGAGAAAAACGGAATGTAAATGCTCTTGTGACAGGAATGAGAAAAGAGCCTGCAGGTCTCCTGAGAGCCAGGAATATTAATTTAGAAGTAGGTGTGACAGCCAGCCCAGAGATGACCAGCAATGGCCGTTCCTTAATCCTGACCTTGTTGACATCCTTTAAAAGCATCAGATTACTTACAGCTTGCAAAGAAATTTCATTTATTTAGCATTTTAAGTAAAATGGGTAAATGCATGTGATGGCCTAATAAAAGGATTTGTAATGGGATCCCTAAATGGACAAGGGCATAATTATGATTAGCCAAGGACAATCACTGGGAAGAGGGACTTAGCTGAAAGCTGCTAACATTCAATATTCCCTGTAGCCAGAAGACTTAAGTGTTTCAGTCTTGAAGGTGGGAGAAATCTGGGTGGCAAATGACAGCATCCACTACAGTCTACCCCTTGTGCCATTCAGATCCACTTGTTTTGTAGAAGTCTTGAGAGCAGCTCCTTCGGGATTGTAGTGGGCCTCTTTTCCTGAGGGAAAGGTACAAAACTAAAGTAATTGGGTGGACTATAGCTTTGCCATTGCCACTGGTCTCAAGATCATGATTGGTCCTTATTATCTTTTTTCTCTATTATGCATTTGAGAGTCCCCTCACTCTTAGTGAGCACTTCTGATCTAGGTATTTTGCCTTTTGTGAGTTACCTGTGGTCTAAACCCCAAGTCATTATGTCCTTCTCAAGCTGTGGCAGCAATACTTGACCCTTTCCCATGAAGATTGTGCAGGGGAGTACTAAGAGAAGCCCCAGTAGATCACTTTGGTCTCCAGCACATTTTTCTCTGCTCCCCTTTGGATGACAGCAGCCTTAGTTTTGCCTAATCAAAGTCAATTACCACAGCTAGAATGGTGACTCCTTTCTTTTTCTGTCAGCACAAACCGCCCAGTGATCATGCAGCAGCCATAATATGAAATTTAATGGGACTTGTATAGCCCTTAATGGAATCATTTCCCCAACCTGAGGTCAAGACCTCTAGACTCACAGACTCCAAACTTGTGTGAACAGGATGCAGACATTCCCTAACTGGGAGTAATGTAAGTAGGACCACTCTCCCCACACCCCTTAGTTCCCAGACGCACATAACAAGGAACCACTGAAGTCCTGTGAGTAGAGAAATGGCAATTGCACTGCAGCAATGTTGAGGATAGGCCATAAGGAATGTGTTTGAAGCAGGAAGACCAGAGAGGAAGCTGTTAGAATTGTCCAAGCAGGAAATTATGTGGGCCTAATAATGGAATATTATTAGAGCCTGACATTTTCTTCAGCAGGAAAGCAAGCTCTTGGCATCCAATTAGTGTTTCTGGGTACATCAGGAGGCATACTGTAGGTTAGGAAAGACATTTTTTAAGCTTTCCCTGCACTCATATAAGCAAAACTATTACAGGACCATTCCAAAAATAACTGAGCCATACTGGTGAGCTGCAGCTTGGCTGTACGTCAGCTTGATCAGCAGAGATGCAGAAATATTGTCACTCCAAAAAAAAACAGACAGGTAGACTCTGTGTATCAGCCCCACCGAGAGTGGGGCCATGTATTCTGCCCCCAGCCCTTGTTCTCTGTTTATTCCTCTGTCCCAGAACGTGTATTACCATTCACCTGGAATTCAAGGTATTTACCTGTGTAGTTGTCACCTGCTCTAGACCTTGTGATCCCATAGAGCAAGAAGCTTGTCCTATACTATTCTCCACCCTGACCATGCCTGTTACAGCCTCTGGCCCAGAGATCAAGCTCAGTAACTGTTGAATGGAATTTAAAAATCTTGCAAGTGAGATCATGAAACTACTATCAGTAACCAGTAATAACAATAATAATCATTATAATAGGTAACATTTACTGGGCCCTTCCTATGGGCCAGGCACACTGCTAAGGGATTTCAATGCATTCTCTTAGTTAGTTCTTCCAAAAACACTATGAGGTAGGTGTTACGATCCTCTCCATTTTACACAGAAAGAAACTTTAGCACACAGAATTTAGTAACTTGCCCAAAGTCACCCTGCTACTATGTGGTCATCCCATTTGTCAAAAAAAAAAAAAAAAAGAAAAGAAAAAAGACTTAGGAGGGTGCTACCACTATGGCCCTGCAAATGTGATACCCATTTCAGCAAGATTCCAGACCTATCTGTGAGATTAATAGCTACTAGGCACTTTCGGTGATTACTAGGAACCAGCACATGTTCGTCAAGAACAAGCCATGCTAGGTTAACCTCGTTTCTCTTCCCATTATTCATTCCACCCCAGCATCCCTGAAAACAACCTTCATCAATGACCATGTATTTCAAATCCTGCCCCACGCCCCCAACCCTGCTGCACAGCCTTCAGCCATATGCTCCTTTGAGAGTTTCACACATCCCTTTTACGTAGGCATTTATTTTCAAGGAATCAAAGGTGTCATGGCAGTTTCTCTGTCATTCCTCCTCCACAGCTGCTGCCCTGTCCCTGCACAGCTTCCAACAGTTCAGCCTTGGGTAGACTGCACTTGGAAAGAGGAAACCCAGCTGCCTGGGATCACGTGCATAGCAATATCGACTGGAGCCCCAGGACCAGAACAGCCTCACCCCACCCTCCTCACCCTGTGCCCAGCCTCTAGGTTTCTCAGCTTGCCCACCAGAAGGACAGGTTTGCTCATAATGGC
Source organism: Chlorocebus sabaeus (assembly GCF_047675955.1). NCBI lineage: Eukaryota > Metazoa > Chordata > Mammalia > Primates > Cercopithecidae > Chlorocebus > Chlorocebus sabaeus. Next base: position 55,378,962 of record NC_132929.1, on the reverse strand, counting down.
CTGGGCTTTAACAAGAAGGAGCTGGAACTCCATCCCTACAGCTGGTCATGTGATTTGGCCATCACCTCAATCTCTCACTTCCCTCAGGAGTGAAAAATTTGCTTCAGGGAGGTAGCAATAAAGTACAAACATGGATATAAGGAACTCCTACAGCTCAACAGCCAAAACCCAAATAACCTGATTTTAAAAATGGGCAGAGGACTTGAATAGACATTTCTCCAAAGAAGACATACAGATGGCCAACAGGTATATGAAATCACCTAATTATTACTAATCATCAGGAAAATGCAAATCAACACCACAGTAAGACATCATCTCACACCCATTAGGACAGTCATTATCAAATAATTAGTGATCAAATAATGAATAATTAGAAAATAATGAATGTTGTTGAGAATGTGGAGAAATTTGAATCCCTGTGCACTGTTGGTGGGAATGTAAATTAGTACAGCCATTGTGGTAAACAGTATGGAGGTCCCGCAGAGAGTTGAAAATAGAACTACCATATGATCCAGCAATACTACTTCCGAGTATTTATTTAAAGAATTGAAAACAGGATCTTGAAAGAGCTATTTGCATTCCCATGTTCACTGCAGCATTATTCACTATAACCAAGAGGTGGAAACTACCTAAATGTTCATCAAGGGATTAATAGATAAACAAAATGTGGTATATACATACAATGGAATGTTATTCAGTCTTAAAAGAAGGAAATCCTGCCACATGCGACAACATGGATGAACCTGGAGGAATTATGCTGAATGAATCAAGTCAGTTACAGAAAGATAATACTGCAGGATTCCACTTTTTTGAGGTCTCTAAAGTAGTCAAACACATAGAAGCAGAAAGTAGAATCGTGACTGCCAAAGGGGAAGCAGAATGGGAGTTTTGCTCAGTGAAAGCAGAGTTTAGTTATGCAAGAAGAAAAAGCTCTAGAGGCCAGGCATGGTGGCTCATGTCTGTAATCCCAACACTTTGGGAGTCTGAGGTGGGAAGATTGCTTGAGCCCAGGAGTTTGAGACCAGCCTGGGCATATAGTGAGACCTTGTCTCTAAAAAACAAAACAGGCCAGGCATGATGGTTCACGCCTGTAATCCCAGCACTTTGGGAGGCTGAGGTGGGTGGATAATTTGAGGTCAGCAGTTCGAGACTAGCCTGGCCAACATGGTGAAACCCCGCCTCTACCAAAAATACAAAAATTAGCCAGGCATGGTGGTACCTTCCTGTAATCCCAGCTACTTGGGAGGCTGAGGCACGAGAATCACTTGAACCCGGGAGGTGGAGGTTGCAGTGAGCCGAGATCAGGCCATTGCACTCCAGCCTGTGCAACAGAGCAAGACTCTGTCTCAAAAAGTATATAATTAATTAATTATTTTAAAAAGAAAAAGTTCTAGAGATCTGCTATATAACACTAGGCTTATAGTTAACTATACTGTGCTTATAGTTAACTACGCTGTACACTTAAAAATTTGAGGATAGATTTCATGTTATGTCTTCACCACATTTTTTAAAGGAAAAAATGTGAAACGAATCCAGAATAAGCATCATCTGTGCCTAACCACATCACTTTCAGTCTTAATTGAAAGGCAGGGGGAAGGACAGCATATAATCTAGAGCCATTTCACTCTGTCCCTCAAAATTTATCTTGACCTGGGGGGCAGCTATATGGGCACGTGTGTGTGTAAGAACTGGGGTTTATACAGAGAACAAATTCATAAGCTGTGTACAGCTTATAACATTTATACATTAGTGCACTTTCTGTATACAATGGTATACTAAAATAAAAATGGAAACTAAAGGGTAAAAAAGCAACTCAATGCTTGAAGAACCTTGATTGACAAGATGAGGAGTTTAGACTATCTCTTGTGATCAGTGAACATCATGGAATCTTCTGAGCAGGGGAGGGTCCCACTAGGAGCTATGCTTTTTCTGGAAGCTTCCTAAAGTTTTTGGCCTTCTGTGCAGGCCATGGAGTCATGCCCTCACTCTCCCACTGCCCTAAGCCCCTTGAGGGCTGAATTCCTGCCTGCTTTATTGCAGCCCCCGCTTCAGTGCCTGGCGTAGTCACTGGCACCTAGCTGGCTGACTAATTAAGGGTGGGGACACCCTAATCGCTTCTGGGAAATCAATGGAGACAGCAGGCTGGTGCTCAAGGCCAGCCCACTCAAGTCAGCCGCATCAATAGGGCACCTGCTGTATGCAGAGTTATGAAATGGAGCCTAGAGAAGCTGCTTCGACAACAGAAATGTTCCCAAATTTCCTTCCCCCAAAATAAAGGCCCTCTGTCTAGGTGGATTTTCTTAGAAGCTCCGGCTGATGATTTTCAATTTTGAGTCCCACCCAAAGAGACTCTGTGATGTTATAGGACTTGCCTCAAGATGCAGCTTGCAGACTCCAGCTCAAGCAGGTTCCAAATGAAGCTTAATGAAGACAGTTTTGGGGTTAAAACAATCTCTCGTTGCTATGGCAACACGGCAGGTCATTAAAGAGAAGGCACTTAGGGCTGGCTGGGCTCCTGCAGGTCCTAGGGTTGGTGGGAATCAGTCCGTGGGGCAGGGGGAAGTGGGGCCAGAGAGAAGACTACTCAGAGAGGCAGAGGTTGCCAAAGTGCCCCATCCTCCTGCTAGGATGCAGAATGGAAAGGACTGAATATACGTGGCACATTCACATGGAATAATGCACCTCTCAGGACTGGTGATGTTTGCAGAGGGGTTGAGAAAAACACTCCTCACTCAAGGCTGACTCAGGAGGCTCCCTTAGCAGGCCCCCACGCCTGGACACTGCAGAATATCTGGAACTGTAACCAAAGAACAGGGAATGGGAAGCTGGAATACACACTCTCCTGGGTAGGTCCCCATCCTAGAGGGGGCTGAGGAAAGAGGGAAAAAAAAGTGATAGAGAGAGGAAAGGATGATGGGAGGTCTTAAGATAATGAACACAGCCCTCTCTGCCTGGAGCCCCCAGGTAAATGCAGGGAATCTAGGCAGAATGTCTGGTGGGTGAGGGTGCGGACATGGAGGACACCAGGCCACAGGCATACTCAATGCAGCTGGTTCTGGAGGTAAATGGGGGCCAAAGCAGCCCCCAGGGGAGAGAGGACCGAGGTCTGGGCCAGGGTCCGGGGCCCAAACGTGGAGGCTGTAGTTGTGGGCAGGGAAACCAAGAGAGAAGCCCAGAGTTTGAGGGCCTGAGGGCTTTGGCTGTAGGTTTTCGGGAATCACCCAGCTGTTTTTCAGATGGGGAGGCAAAAACCCTGAGATCACACAAAGAGCCCCTTCTAGCCCCAGATCAGGCCCAAAGTCCAAGGTTCCAATGGACAGGAGCCTTCAGAACATCCATGAGGCCCCTGCAAAGTGTTTGGCTGGGGTGCCTTGCCATCTTGTAACAAACAGCAGAACTCAAGCATACCCCACTTTTACCCCAGCCCCTCAGGACCCTGGGAGTGTTCCAACAGCAGGAGATTGCCCTCTAAGGACAGGGTGCATTTTGCTAGTGAGGCTTACGCAGATTTAAAGCATGAAATACAAGAGAGACGAGGCTGTGCCACCGACCGTCCTTCTTCTCTGCCCTTCCTTATCAGATCACAGCCCCTCCTCTAAGTAACTTTGAGAAAAGTAGCTCAAGACTAATGTTTTAAAGGGTTCCCAATTATTAGCATGATGGTAACAACCACACGCCCAGTCCAGCCCTGCTCACACACCTTATTCCTACAGCACCATAGTGGTTGAGTCCCAGACAGCCCAAAGAGATGAGTGGCCTGGAGCAAGAGCACCGTGCCCTGACTCAGGAGGCCTGGGATGGTGTCCTGGCTTCTTTATAAATGGCCCCTGAGGACTCCTTCACAAAGGGGTGCTCCAGTGTAATAGGGTGCCTGGTCGGAGTTTTCTTGTTGCTCTGAAATGTCAACTAAAAGAGACATTTGAGAACAACAGGTGGCACCTACCCCACATTGGAGGTTCGGAGCACCACCAGCATTGGGGTCAGACGCTGGGTAAGAGGGTCAATCTAGAGATGCCATTTTGGAGACTCAGCCCTATAATTCCCCTTACCCTGCCCCCTGGACAGAGAGGAGGACAGGACATGGGGACAGGCGCTGTTCAGGAAACACTGTATTTGTGAGTAGAGAGACTTTCATCCTCCTCTTCCCTGTGGGGATGGGAAAGAGGGTATCTCTCCCAAGAAAACATTTAAATCTGGGGGAGTGCTTTCAAAATGAGAAGATTAGATTTGGTTCCCTGGTTAGGCATCTGCTTGGTCTCCAGACTTTCCTCTACTCCTGTATGACCAGAGCGGGGAGGAACTCTCTGGAGAAAGGGATGCCATGGGGACCACAGGCAGGAAGACAGAAGATCAAGGTCACCACCTCTGATCAGCAATCTCTAAGAGGGTAGAAAGTGAATCCCACCTGGCTGTAGTTGGTGGCTTGGCAGTGCTGGCCAGGAAAGAATCAACTGCAATCAGGGTGTGAGGAAAACCTGTCCTCTTCTCTCTCCTCCTGCATCTACTCCAGAGAAAGAGTGCCAGGATGGGGAGACGAGGGGGTAGTAAGAGCAAACCATGCCCCTGCCCCTCACCCCAATCTACCTGCCAGACTCCAACCCAAACCATTCGTGCTCCGAATCTCACCTGCTCTGAGGAAAAAGAGGAGAAAAGCTTTAAATAGATGTGAGGTCAATATTTAAAAATGATCAGGGCTGAATTCTTCAAAATTGCAAGTGACTAGACTTTCTGGAAGTAGGCTGTACCATTATTAGGGCAGCTGCCACCCAGACATAAGAACATAACAGTTGTTATAACAACAATCAGGGCATAACAACAGTCAGGGCAGTTGTGGGGAATGGGGCAGGCGACAGAACAACTCATTTCATGCTCATATCCTAATAAATTGCATCTGCTTAATAAACCACTTATGCTAACACCAACTTGTTGGCTCAGAAGTTTTCTAAAACCTGGAGGCAGGAAGGTGAGGCTCATGCTCAGGGACCCCAGATGTGACCAGAGATGAGGCTGCAGAGCAGAGCAGGGAGAGGTCCTGCTGCTAAGGCCAGCTGGGGTCACATTGGGAGAGTGACAGGAATTCCAGGTGGAGGGCCTAGATTTGAGTCCAGGCTATGGACAGGGAGGGAGAGGAACTGGGTGTCTACAGACTGAAGGGGCATTCTCACTGTGGAAGTTCATTCCCAAGGGTTGCTTGACCACCTGCATGTGCCCCAGGGATTGGGCCCCACTATGTAGGATTCAGGCAGAAAGATCTGGAGACAGTGGGCCATCCATACATCATAATACCTTTGGTGCAGCCACAAGCCCGTGGCCTGTGCCCTCATCTGAGTTCACACAATCCCAGAGTTTCTGTCTTCCCACAGTGGGCATCACACTCTATGGTGCTTGCTATTATACTTATGAGACATCTCTCATCCCAAACTGTGAAAGTCTTAATGGCAAGGAGGGTTCTTATCATTTTTCTCTCCTAGCACCAGCAAGAACTCTGATCACAGTAGCTGTTCAGTGAATGTTTCTTGAATGAATGGCTGGATAGGTAATAGAATAACTGAACAAACAGATGAATGAATGAATGAATGAATGAGTGGATGGATGAATTAACCCTTTAGAATATAAACATGATTTTTCTCTGTCATATTCCTACCATACAAATGTGTCCAGGTTCTCAACTGAGGCCTCAGAGAATAGGAGACATCTTTGTATGAAATATCTGTGATCTTTAGTATATAACTGAGCTGATGATAGGCCTGACTCAAGTAAACTGTGCCCTCCAGAATATCACAAAATCAAAGCTTCAAGTGTCTACCCTCTAGTGTCCAATTGTTAGACTGCACCACTGCTTTTTAACTTTTATAATCACAGCTGTTTTCCAAAAAGATGACGCAGGGCTTTCTGAATTAGGGACACAAGGGATTTGCTTGAGTTCATTCCACTTTTCTGTCCCTGGAGGAAAAGACATTGATTTGCACATCCTATGTCCCCAGCAAGGGGCTTGTGTGGCATCCCAGCTATCTTCAGGGTGACTCTTCTACCAAGGCATACACATCTGCAAAGTAGACCCTCATGATTATTTTCTAAAACTTGATAGAGAAAAGTTGACTGGCCTCAAAATTCATTTACAGTATCCAAAGAAGTGTCAACATTGCAAGTGCCAAAGAAAGAAAAGAAAGGGCCATCTGATTCCGTAAGCATAATTTCAAATGATGAACATTGTTCTTAATTTTTTATCATTTACTGGGGTGGGAAAATTTTTAGTCAGTATGTATTGAATTTAAAAATCATAATCAGGAATTGCATAGAGCCATTTCAGGTATAAAATCTGATTTTTAAAAAAAAAGGTAGATGCAAACTCAAATTTCTCATGAAGAAATTTGGTAATTTTTATTTATGTTTCACATAAATTTAATATTTAGTATTTTTCCTGATATTTTCTATTATTTCACTCGTCTTAATTATATATTATAGAGAAAATATAATGAATTTATTCACCTAGCCCCTTAAATGTTCCAAAATTCCCTCCAGTTTACCTTTATGTGCAAGGCAAATGTTTTCTGTGTGTACCATGATAGGAAAGAATGTTGGAAAGCACTTGGATAGAGGTTGCCTATTTTAACTCAGAACTGCCAAAATTCTTTAAAATCCTTGTTAAAAGTATAAAATTCTGGCATAGGCTTAGATTTTAATAACTCAAAACTGATTTAACTGGAAAAAATAAGAGGTCAGGCTCTTTGGAAGCTATAAAATTTGGCAGCCATGATTAATGTATGGCAGATCATGTTTTCCAAGGACGACTGCAACAACATCTCCCCTCCCACATGATCTTCTTACTCTGTGATTTTGGCATCCCTCTCATAATAAAGTGGGGTCTGTGTTTTCTTTCTCTTAAATCTGGATTTGTGACAAAAATGGAAGATGTGCTGTTTGACTTCCAAAGCTAAGTGATAGAAAGTAATGCATATTCTTGCTGGTACTCCTGGTACACTGGTTTTGTGGAACTCAGCCACTATGCTGTGAGGAAGCCCAAGCAGCTCCATGAGGAAGTCATGTTAAATGTTCCAGCCAACAGTCCCAGCTGAATTTCCAGCTGATGGCCAGCACCAACCTGTCAACCATGTGAATGAGACATCTTGAAAATTCATCCTTTAGTCCCAGGTTGAGCCACCACAGCTGACACTGCACAGAGTAGAGGCAGGCTACTCCCAAGCCCTGCTGAAATTTCAGCTTTGTGAACAAAATAAATGAGTATTGGCATTTAAACCACTAAATTTTACAATAGTTACACAGAAATAGATAGCAAGAACAATGAAGAAACAAAACTCAGCTAAAATAGGTCAGAGAAGGATAAATTAGCAATACCTACGAAAAGCTCTCAAAAATATACACACCGCCCTTATACCCAACTATTCCACTATTGGGAATTTAATCCTAAAGAATAAATTAAAGATGTGCATCTAAGATTTCACTACAAAAGTATTCTTCAAAACAGCAAAAAGCTGAAAACAACCTAAATGTCAATAGAGAACTGAGTAATTCAATTATGGTACACGTAATTCTGTCGGTCTAAAATCTGACCATCAGAATCACTTTAGGATCTTTCTAAAGAAAAGGAAAATGAATAGTCCCTCCTTGAGTTACCTTATTGAGGAATATCAAGGCTGTTTCCAGTCTGGGGCTATTACAGTCTTGTAATGCATTATACCTCTATTCTTAAGTACTGCTGCTATTACAGTCTTGTAATGCATTATACCTCTATTCTTAAGTACTGCTGCTATTACAGTCTTGTAATGCATTATACCTCTATTCTTAAGTACTGCTGCTTTTAGTCCCATTCCTAGAAGCGGGCCAGCTTCATCAAAGGGAGGCACAACTTCAATTGCAATAATTTTCCACTAAATCTATGGCAACTTATATTCAGTTCATATGACTTCCCATTTCTCCACAGCCTCACCAGTCCTGGGTGTGACTGACTTCTTAGATTTTATCAATGAGATATACCAACAATGGCTTTGTTTTAATCTGCATTTCCCTGATTGCTGGTAGAGTTGAGCAGAAGTTTACTTTTCACTTACATGTCCTCTTCTAGGAATTGCCTCTTTCTGTCCTTTATCCATTTTTTTTTCTTTTTTCCTTCTGGTCTGTTTGTCTTTTTCTTGTCAATTTGGAGGAGTTTGATCATTAGGGATACTGCCCTTTGTCAGTCATATGGGTTTTAGGTATTTCCTCTCAGGCCTGTGCTGGCCAGTATGGCAGCCACCAACCACTTGTGGCTACACACATCTAAACTAACTTAAATTAAATAAAATCTAAAATTCTTTTCCTCAGTCACACTAGCTTCACTGCAAGTATCCAGTAGCTACATATGGCTAATGGCTACTATATTGGACAATGCAGAACAGGAAAGTTATACTCCAGCTACCATTCATCTTTCTTTTGTGTTTATGTTATCTTTGGCCATACCTAATTTGAAATGTTTATATAATTAAATCTGACTATCTTTTCTGTATGGCTGCTAGGTATGTCTTTCTGCATTAAGAAGGCCACCCCTCTCTGGGTACAGAGACTTACACCTGTAATCACAACATTTTGGGAAGATGAAATAGGAGGATTGCTTGAGTCCAGGAGTTTGAAATCAACCTGGGTAACGCAGGGAGACCCCTATCTCTACAAAAAAAAAAAAAAAAAAAAAAAAAAAAAATTTAATTAGCTGAATGTAGTGGCACACACCTGTAATCCCAGCTACTCTGAAGGCTGAGGCTGAGGCAGGCAAATCAGTTGAGCCCAGGAATTTGAGGCTGCCGGGAGCTATGATCGCACCACTGAACCCCAGCCTGGGCAAAAGAGCGAGACTCTATTTCTGGAAAAAAATAAAATAAAATAAAAATTAAAAAGCCAACCTATCCCAAGATTATTTCTTAAGGCTTCTAGTTTTTACTTCTAATATTTTTACATTACTTTTTTATTTAGATCTTTAATCCAGAAAGAATTAATATTTGCATATGGTAAGGCTGTACATCTAGCTTTATTTTCTTCCAAATGTATAGCATGTGTATTTGTTAAATAACTCATTCTCTTAGTTATGTAGTTTGTATTTAATGTTCAGATGGGTAATGTCTGTGTAATCAAACTGATTTTTTAAATGAATTATGCTTTACTCTTATGTTTAGACCGTTCTGCCCTACTGTTGGTCAGGTGAGTACTCAGTTGCATTTTCATCCAGGTACTGAGTGCCAATGTTCCTTCTGCAATTAAAGATGGGGAAACTGAAGCCAGAAGTTGAAGACCAGCCTGGGTAACATAGCAAGAGCTCGTCTCAAACAAAGACGGTGGGGAAACTGAGTCCTGGGAATGGTAAGACGACAAGAACAAAGGGACAAGGCTATGGTAATGAGATGCATTTTGAGGGCCGCCAACTTCCAGGCTGGAGGATCTCCCAGTATCCACAACACTATCTCCATTTCCTGTACATCTGCTGTTTAGCTCTTGTACCTGGCTCAGTACCTGGATCAGCTACAGAAACACACAGATGGTTTCGTCTTAGACTTGAAGCCCCAGTTTCCTCACCAGCATCCCTTCTCACAGGCTGCAAAGCCTCCACCCTGGCTAGTGCCCAGGCATTCTCCATGGCCATGCTCTGGGCTCAGCCTCTGCAAATACAGCCAGCCTGGATACAAAACAAACATGTGGTTAGCATAAGGAAACCACGGAGCTGATTCAGATGAAAGATCCAGTGAAGAGGCCTCCCTGAGAGGGAGGATAGACTATACAATTGGCGCGAAATGAAAATTGGGTCCTCTTGTTAAAAATTATTACAAGTTTCAAGATGGTAACAGCAGAGAGTTTAGCCAGGCCCAGGGCCTTTCTATGTATGAGGCCCTGAAGCCACCCCTGCTTCTGGAGGTACTAGACCCAGGGAACTGGGACCCCGCCAAAGCTCCTTCGGTATTCAAACTGAGGCACCTTCATCCTCCTGAAAAAAGAGCCTCAGAGCCCGGACTGCAGGATTAGGTAATGACCCAGCCTCCCACCACTCCCACCGTGCACCTGAATTAGGGCTGTGTCTTAACTCTCCTATTTCAGAAACTTCAGCTCCACGAAGACCTCAGGCCCCACCCCATCTTCACCCTAGCACATCTGAGCCCCAGCCAAGGGGTGTGATCTGGAGTGGTGGACACAGTCCCGCACCACTGCAAAACAAGCAAGAAGTATGCTCAAGGCCATAGGAAGCAAAGATTCTGTACTCTGGAATCATACAGACTTGGGTTTAAATTCCACTGTACTACTCACCACCTATGTGACTGTCACTTAGAGATGCCAATATGAGCCTCAGGGACCTCCATGAGGATTAAGTGAAGTAAGGCCCACTGTCTGGCATGGAACAGTCACTTTTAAGGAGAGCGGTGTAGCCAAGTGGTAACAGCATACAATTCCTGAAAAATCCCAGCTCTGCCACTTAGCAGTATTCAGCCTAAGTCATACTCCTGAATGTCTGCCTGCCTCAGTTTCCAAGGAAGTGACATGGGGATGATGCTAGTTGTACATTCTTCATTATCATTTTAAAGATTAGACAAGTTAAGGTTTGCAACTCAGTTTGGAACACTGTCTGGCACATAATGAGCTATATGAGTATGTGTTTTATTGATTAGGAATGCTTTATGAATGTTACGTGAGCATTTGAGATTTGGAATTAGAAGAGTTGAGTTTGAGGTTTTCCTCCACCTTGTGGACCTTGAAAAAGAGGCTTGAGCAAGCCCTGTAGCTTATGTGAACTTCAGTCTTCTGGTCCACTTAATGGAAATAAAAGTTGGCACCTTTGATTGTTGCAAAATATGCCCCTGGTGCCAAAGTGCTGATAAGCAAGATGCAAACGTTGGCTGCTGTTGTTGATTGTCATTGTGATTATCTGTCTGGTCATCAGAATTCCTGGTCTTGTGGGGCCATGGAAAGAGCACAGCATCCATTTATTTGTTCTGTGATATTTACTGTTAACCTGCTCTGGGCCCTAGATTGTGTTGAGAGCTAAGTCTATGAAGGTGAGTAAATTGGAGCCCCTGCCCTCCAGAAGCTCACATCCTCCTACTCATGGCAGACAAAGAAACGTGAATTCTACTACAAAGAAGTAAGTGTGGCAGCAGATGTACTATGCAGTGCAGAAGTGGCCATGGTTGCGGGAGCAAGGAGGGCTTCCTAGCATTGGCGTTATTTGACCAGAGGTCTGGGTGGTGCCTCTTGGAGCAGTGTGATCTAAGCCAGGGACAGATACCTCTGTGAGCCTTGGTTTCCTCATCTGTAAAGTGGTTAAAGATTGAATAAAGCAAAATATGTGCAAACAATCTGTGAATGGGGAAGTAACAGATGTTGCTTTCTATTATGTTCTCTCCTGGCCATGAATATCAATTATTACAGAAATGAAAAGGGATCCTGCACCCAAATTCAAATCAAGCAAGTTCACCCAGAGGTTGCCGTGGGGTGGAGGGCCCAGATCTGGGCTGTTTGGCTCTCTATGCAGGATGAAAGGGATTTCCTGGACCTGGCTTTGCTGTCCCTTGTTCCTTTTGTAAGCATCTGACTCTTCCTCTATCCATAAAGATGAAGACATTCTTTCTCAGGGATTTAATATTGGGGCTGCGTGCCTGGCCCCTGAGAAAGCCCAAGCTTCCTCCTCCTCTTGAATTGAACCCAGTGCAGCTTTATGCACTCCAGACGAGCCTGCATTCCCCTTAATGCCCCTGGAATTGCTTACTCACACCAAAATCCGCTGCCTCAGGCATTTCCAGCCAGAAGTAAGCCTTCTTTTCATGGGCAATCAGGCAGTAGCCTGGAGCACAGAGGGGAAGGGGGGCACCTGTATGCCCGGCTGGGTCTCTGTAGACAGTGGATCATGTGAGGCCTCCCCTCTCCCTGACCCTGTGTGATGAGCCCTGGAAGGAGGCACCCAGGCCAGGGGAGGAGCTGTGTAATGACAGAAAGGGCATCTACATCTCTACCATGTAAGTGGGGAAACTGAGGCTTAGCCTAGCACCAGATCAGTCATGTTGAAACCTAGGTTTGAACTGGGTCTCTGAATCCCCACCCAGAGCTCACTGCATTAAGGCTGAGGTGCCTGTGAGAGTCTGAGGACCTTTACTATGAGACAGTGTGTTATCGCTGACTTAGAGTCTGGATAAAGAAGATGAATGCATTCAGAGGAGTAGATTCTGGTGTCAGACATTTGCATAAAAGGCCAATTGTTCCTCTTGTTTGGAAGGTAATTCACAAGCTTGAATCTCTAAAAGGTTGCATCTAGTGGAGGGTGGGGCTATGTGTCTGTGCACATCTGGTCTTTGGAGTTCTTATTCAGCAAATACTGATTGCAAGCCCATCATGTGCCAGGCATCATGCCAGGGGCTTGGGATCCAGAGATGAAGAGAGAGTCAACCATGCCCATCAGGTTCTGCCAACCCCTGTAGTGCGAGTGGTGGTTGGAGCATGTATTACACCCCCAAAAGGTGGGCTTGTCCCCCCTTCCACTTACCAGCCATGTGTCCTTCTGGATGGCAGTTTCCTCATCTGCAAAATGTGTGCAGCCCTAAGACCTGTCACCCAGGACCGTTTGCGAGATCAGCTGTTGTTTTGCAGGTGAAAAGATCCATCTGGTCTCTGGGCCTGGCACTCTACCTATAAAGTGAGACTCTACTCCAACATATACCCAAGGTGTGCTCTGGGTAGTAAAGTGTGGTGGTTTAGCACTTTGCCTTTGGGTCTGATGGTCCTAGATCCAAATCCAGACTCTGCCCTCTATTGTGTAACCTGGTGCATGTCACTTAACCTCTTTGGAACCCAGTATTCTCGACTATTAACTGAGGATGATAATCGTAGTAATCATAGTAGTACCTAGGTCAGACTGTTGGTGTAAAAATTAAATGAGCTAATTAAAATTAAAAAGTAAAGTGTTTTGAACAGAGACACTCCTAGTAAGCCCTGAAGAAATGAGAGCTATACTTTTGATTATTAATATTCTTATAATCCAAAGGATGATGCAGGATTTTTTAAATCTTTCCACATGTATGTTTTTGGACCAGTCCAAAAAAGAATTGGAAACACACTCATGCCGCATAAAGACAGAGTTATGAGGAACTATAAAACAAAATAAAACCTTTGGAGAATCAACTGCAAAGACCAGTACTCTGTTTTTGTTATAGTTCTGAGCCCAACAGTGTCTCACCAGGTGATCACCAGAGATATCCAACATCGTATGTCCACCAGAGGATGGGGAACACTCAATCCCTTTTTATCAACACTTTCACTGTCCAGCCAGCCCCTAACTGGCCTCTTTCTGTCTGAAGGAGGTGGCTGAGTCTCTGGGCCGGGACTCTCTGCTCCTCCCAGCCGCCTCTGTCTATCCATCCCACGGCCACCCGAGCCGCTCTCCACAGTCTTGAACCCAGAGCCAAGACACACAGGTGCTGAGTCTCATCCCTAACTGCAATCTTGTGAAAGCACTCTTGGGCCTCAGTCACCTTGGAGAGCAGGAAGGGCTCAGAGGGGACATTCATTCCACCCATTATCCCCAGGTTCCAGTTTGCTTTAAAGGAAACTGAGGTATAGTAAAGGTTAAAGACTTATGGAAGATCATACTAGAAGCTGAGATCCCAGCCAGGGCTATAATCCAAGTGCTGGGACTTTCACAGTTGTCAGGGGGCATCACAGTTGTACATTCAAAGTCTCAACTGTATCTTGCAATCACCTAGGCACAGCTACAGTGCCCAGGCCACACCCTTGACCAATTAAATCAGAATCTCTGGGGATGAGATCTGGGCATCAGTATCAGATAGCCAAGCTTGTATACTCCTGCATTAAAGTGAGAAGGCCCCCCTGTGAACACTAAATGCCTTCATTCACATTCTTTTTGCACCATTCTCAAACCTACTCTTTCCTAGCCACATCCTAAAGATTCTGATGTAATTTGCCATGCATCAGGATCATTCAAAACTCCCAGGTGACTCCAACAAGCAGCTAAGGCTGAGAACCACTGTGTTAATCTACCACCTTCGTTTAACTTAAAAACTGTATTTACTCTTTAAGTAAAATGATAATATTTAATTGTAGGAAAGAAAAACGTACCTGTTCAGCTGAGACGCAATCCATTTCATGTTAACTGTATTCACATTCCAGGAAATAGAAGAATTTGTAGTTACAGGAATTTTTATCTGTGGTTTTACATCTTTACGCACAGGTGTATAGACTTGCTTATGTGTCAGTCCATTACTGCAGTGTGCCAATTCAGAAATTTATTGAGTTTGACTTGGTATAAGCAATTATGAGTTATAAAGGATCATTCTGAATCAACAACGTAATAAATAACCATCTTTAATATAATAGAATATAAGTTTAGTTAGAGTCATGAAACCTTCTGTCTCAACACATGGTTCCTATAAACTGAAAAAGACAAAAGCATTTGGTGAGTATCTGTCATTAGCTGAAGAAAATGTCTGGAAAGGGACTTTCCCTCAAATCAGACGGCAATTCCTGCTCTCCCTTTTGTTTTTTTTGTTTTGTTTTGTTTTGTTTTTTTAAGCAAGAGTACCCAAAATTCCAAAAACTCCTATATGCCTTTATTTACCTTATAAAGAAGTCTGTGGAATAAGCCCTCTTCTTTCTCCAACCACTCAACCGCTTTTCTCAAGGGGAGACCCTAAACCCGGTCGCAGAGAGCACATTTTGAATACGCAAAGTGGAGATCTCACTGACAAAACATAAAGGCTACCCCAGCATCCTCAGGCAGGGGGCGCATACCTGGGCCCCCTATGCCCAAGGTCTCCTCCTGGAATCCCCTGCTGTCTTCCCGCACCCAGAGCGGGAGCGCCAGGTTTTCCCCATCATGCAGGTGCAGGCGGTGCGGGGGGTTCCGGAGGCTGTGAGTGTCAATCACCTACCCTTATCAGTTCTCCGTCCAACACTTACAGTCATAAAGCTGGGCTGGAAAAGTGATAAGGGGACGTGACTGACCGGCAAAGAAGTTTTGATGAAGCTTTGCAGGACAAGATGTAAACGGACGTTTGATTTCCTGGCGAGCCCTCCCCGCCCCCTCTCTGCAGCTCCACCCCTGCCTCAAATTCACAGCCCCTCTGTGCCCTTCTACCTTGCTCTGGCCTCTCGCCCCAGTCTCTCCCTCTGACACCTGGAAAGTCACTTATGTTTCTGCACACAGAAATTCAAACGTGCAGCTCTGGACAGCTATGGAAAGTAGTAGATTCTTTGCATTTAAAAAAATCAATGAAAAATAGAAATTAATTTAAATTTTAAAATTAATAAATAAGCCGAAGTTAGTGAAGTCTTTACCCAGTGGCTCTCGCAGGTCTGAGGCCCCGGCCCAGCAGGTCCTGCTCCTCCCTAGGGTTCTGTGCTAAGCCCACACCCACATGCCATTCATAAAGTCCCTACAGCAAGTCTCCTCCTCCAACCAGGATTGGTCCTCCAGAGAGGCTGGCCCCAGGCCAGGATCCATCAGCCACAGATCTGTGAGCTGGATGTGTCCACTGTGCGGCGTGGCCTTGATGGGATTAGGCCAGGGTGGAGTTTGGTTCCAAAGGCAAGCGCATTCTCATGTATCCAAGCTCACTGCCCCATCATGTCAGATTCTTCTGTCTTGACTGTTTGACCTTCCACACTGATTCATCCACAGAGTCTTTGAAAACCAAAAACTATTGACATGGCTTCAAGTATGGAGGTCTTAACGTGATTCTGTGTATCGGAATGAAACCAAAGAGAACCTGTCCAGGTTTCAGAAATGGATTTCTGTATAGTATGACATTGTGGGACGACCACCAACTTTGGATCCCGTCTGCTTGCCACTTCCTTGTTGTGTAACCCTGAGAAAATTACTGAGCCTTGATTTCCTGATACATTAAACAGAGATAGTGCCTCCTTAACTCCCAGGATTGCTGCAGGAATTAAGTGAGAAAATGGATGGAAAGAGCTTATGCTCACGCCTAGGTTCAAATCCCAGGTCAGCCACCTCCTAGTTACATAACTTCAGCAGGTCTTTTAAACTCTCCAAATCTCAGTGACTTATTTGGTAAAATGTGGGTTATAAAAGCTACCTCAAAGGGTTGTTTTGAGGATTAAAATATACAGTATAAGGTTAAGAGCTTAGTCTTTATAGTAAAATTGGTCTGGATTTAAATCCTGACTTTGTCATTTGCTGGTTCATTGACAGAGAATCACTCAGCCTCTCAGATCACTTTCCAGATCAACACAATGGCTGTGATCACCCAAACTTACAGGGTTGTGGTAAAGGTTCAATTAGATGAGCTATAAAACGCCCTTAGCATGGAGAATTTAAAAGATGTGCAGCTGATATCATTAACAAGAAAATACCACCGTGGACAGTGACATTGACCCAGAAGATGCCACAGGATGGCAGTTATTTCAGCAAATATTCCAAAAGGTGCATTACTTGAGTGGGCCATGTGGATGGGTCCCTGAGGGTCAGGCCAGTCAAGTCTTGTGAGTGAGCTCCAACTCCATCTGCATCCGGTACAGAAGGCACTGATTACTCACAGAGTAGGCACCAATTACTTTGGAAATCAGCTCCTCGATCAGGACCAAGAGCTTATGCAGCTCCTGCCCTCTGTTTCTTGAAAGTGAAGTGTCAAGGGACCAAGTGTCCAGGGCCCAGGGGGACAAAAGGAATCAGGAACTCTGGCTCATGGAGCAGTCAAGTCAATCGCGGATCATGAGGAAGTGAGTGCTTTGATGTTCAAGGAATCCAGCTGTGTGGGAGAAGGGACGACCCTGGTCTGTAGTCTGTGGTCTGAACTCCTCAGAGTCCTAAGGTTGACCTCTTGGGGAAGCTGAAGCTGTACAGTGACCATACACTTAGCCCAGCCCCCTTGTTCTACTGACAGGAAACCAGAGCCCTGGTAGAAACTCAGCCAAGGTCCCAGGGTGGCAGCTCTCTGTCTCGGACCCTAGACCAGAGCAGGTTTATAATGCAGATCAAAAAGTCAGGTGTTTTCAGGAGGATGTGGGAGGCCTCTGAACAGTGGGACAAGGGGAAACTGATGCCTGGTTAACTGCTGGACTGCCAGGCCCAGTCAACCCCTCTCAAGGGCCCAAATTGTGCCAGAGAGAAAATGCAGTGGTTCATGTCTTTTTCCATGAAAGCAATTGTACTGTCTATCTCAGGGGTCCTATAGGCCTCATCTTTACAACATGGGCCTCACTCTCTGTAAATACATACAGGAGCTTGGAAGTGGGAAAGGTACTCTGGGATGTTCAAACCTACGGTGTCTCTCCTCCACGTCCAATCTAAAAGCGAATGCTTTGGCAGGCAGAAGGAGTTCAATTTCAAAGGCTGCTTTCCTGTCATCTTGCTTCCCTAGCCCAGATGATGTTCATATTTAGGTTTTTAAATATGGTCAATTGCTTAATCTGTTTATTTCTTATAATGATTCCATTGAATTCATTTGCATGGGGCTTTTAAAAACTCAATTCAATTCAATCAACAGGCATTGAAGAGACCATTTATTGTCAGGGACTGCTGTAGACATTGAGGGCAGAGGGCTGAATTCAGTCTCCACATTCAAGGAAATGAGCAGCTCCTGGCTGATGCTGACCCACATGCCCTGGAGTGGAGAGGAGGGAAGGAACCCTAAGGCAGGGGGAGGAGCTTATGGAAAGGTGTGGAGCTGGAAAAGAGGCCTGACCAGGGAGCAGCAAACAGCCCAGGGTGGGGTGATGCTATGAAATGAGGCTGGAAGCAGAAGGTCAGGGACCGTGGACATCAGGTTAATTTGGGTCTTACCTGGCAGGCAAGAGAAAGCGCTGGGGTTCTGAGGAAAATCACATCTATTTTGAGCTGCTAAGATAGGGGAAGGTTTGGAAAAAGATGGGCAGTGGAGGAACTGCTGCTCAAGGCAGGTGGGAGGTGGTGAGAGTTGGAATTGATGCTGTGGCAATGGGGACAGTGATCTTTAATTTAATTTTAAATTCAATATATTCTAGAAATAACAAAAGAATGCAAGTAATGATACTTCTATCTGAGTAGCATCTTCGCGCCCCATGCTGGGCTCAGCTCGTCCCTCTATAGTATTTCATTTAATCCCCTCAGGAACCCTGAGCAGTGTGTATTTGGGATGGTCTTGACCCTTCTTAGGAGCAGCAGGTGTCATGGAAACAATCAAAGCAAAAGGAAGGATTTCAACTTGTAATGCTCCTCCAAGAGAATAGGCTCCATCATTCCCCATTCCAACTTCTTGTCCAGATGGCAGTCAATCACATGGCGACATTTGGGGCATTTGCACTGCATGTGCCACACCCAACACACCCACAGGCCGCAAGCTCAGGCTAGCCCTCCGATGGACCACCTAAGCCTTTACCCCATTTACCTTGTCCCCAACATTCCCTCCAAAACTCACTCCAATTCATCTTTCATGGCTGGGTCATAAGACAATGTGCTGATCCACTTTAATTCAGGCTATTCATGGGCACACGGCTTTTGTTTCTAAAATGTCATCAACACAAGGAGGGGGCCCCATGGCCAGGGCAGTCTGGAGGGGCTGCCCACACAGTTTCATCCTAGCTGGACCCTCTGCCCCTAGTGGTCAAGCACCAGTTTTTCCCTTAGCTCACTCATTCTGTGGTCCCAGAGTTGTGACACTCTCCAGCGTCCCTCTCTTCCTTTTGTTAGGTCTTCATGGATTTTTACTAAAGCATGTTCTAATACCACTCATGTATATATCATTGAAGCTTAAAAACCCTCTAAAATAAACCTTTATATATTATATTATTTGACCTGAATTTTCCCACATCCAGCACAATAATTTTTTTAGGGACCAGTTCTACTCAGCATGTCACCATCCTCCTCTTTTTACAGAATAGAAAACAGATTCAGAGATGTTCAGCAACTTTGTCCAAGGCTTTACAGCTCATCTGAATTAGAACCCATCTGATTTCTCCTGCATTATCCTCTGTCTCTCTAAATGCACAAGCAAATGAATGAGCATAACATTCAACATCTCTCACTAAGATGCCAAGTCATGCATGCCTTTTAAAATAATTTACTATTCATTAGCTCCAAAACCAAAGGACAGTCATGGTAAAGGAGGCAGGCTTGAAGGTGAAGCAAAATAATTGCTAAACCACACCCTGCCCATCTTTCATGGGTACCTCGTCCAAAAAGTTACCATGAGGATCATCCCCTGTGCTTTCTCTAACTCCTTTGGCCTTGATTGACTCTGCGTGGGTTATGAAATCCCACCCTTCCAGTTCTCCGGCTGGGTGGTCTGTCACATTAGCTTTGCATCTCACATAATCCTTTCCTGCCGACTGACTGGTTCCACCACAGCCTGTCTGCCTGCCCGCTGGTAAGTTCCTTCTGGGCAGCGCTGAGGGTGACCTCAACCCTCCAAATCCCTGTCCCCCAAAGCTGGTGCAGTCCTACTTCCCCATGGTTGAGGGATATAACAGGCTGTGGAAGGGACTGACTCAGGACAGGGAGAGGGAGGGAAGAGGACCGAGTGCCGAGCCCCTTTCCAGAGCAGACGCTGCTGCCTGGCCCCAGCTGTGTTCAGGGGCTATGACCGTCTGTCTCCTCCCTGGTCTCCATCCGGCTGGGCTCACTTCGCCCAGTTTAATGAGCTCAGGAATGTGCTCAGTTGAGACACCCAGTGTTTGATTTGGCCCTTTTGAGCTGAAACGTGCCCCAGGCTCTGCTCATCCACCTGCAGGACTGCACAGTTCAGTCATCAGAGAGCCAGTGGCCGGAGGCGAGCTATGCCCGGAACGGAGCTCAGAGCCTGCATTTAATATATTCTTAAGTATAATAAACATCTACCAGGCCTGGCCTGCAGAGATGCCACAGACCCACATTGGAAGCCGGGGAAGGCACATTTCTTTGAAGTTGGTTCCGGCTCAGCTATCAGCCTTCCCTGCTGTCTTCACTGCAAAGCTGGAGGCAACAGTTCAAGAACCGCCACTCCCCTCTCTGGATATTGCTTGGTTCCAAGGGTCGTGGGCAGATCTGCCTCCGTCTGAAGCCCACATGGCAGTCTGATCACATGTCTAGAAAGCACTTTCTGAGTAGCAGCATGTGCTAAGCTCCGAGCTATGTCCCTGAAGACACAGAGCTGGACCAGAGCTCTCGAGTTCAAGGGAGGTGGACACATTTACTAGACAGTCCCCACTAGAGGTGATAGGAGAAATAGTAGAGGCATGGAAATGCAAATATAATTTCTAAGACAAACGTGGGATCTGGTTATGATTTTTGCCTAACTCAAGGCTTAAGTATATAAGAGAAGAAAAGAAAATTTATATTGGGATGGTTCCAGAAAATCTGGGTTGTAAAGCATAAAGTGGAAGAAGAGATCAGAGCTGCCCCCACCTGGACCTAGTTATCATCTCTGGCTCTGATCTCTTGTTCTACTTCATACTTACATTTGAAGTGGAGGCTGGGCAGAAGTGACTGGAGAGGTGGATGGGCACTGATTTGGAAGGGTCTCGAAGGCCAGGCAAAGGAAAAGGTTTCCTCTCCTGGAAGCCATGAGCCTGGAAGGATGAAGGATGTGAGACAGCATCTCCTGCACCTCCTTGTCCTTTGTTTATTCTCCATGTCTTCCACTAGAACACAAACTCTGGGAGGGTGGGAAACATCTGCTTGTTCATTCCTGCTTTCAAAGTGCCTAGGGCAAAGACTGCAGATAGTAGACGCTCAATAAACATTTGGTGAGTGAGTGAATAAGCAGGGAAATTATTTCCTTGCTGGGCCAAGGAGTGAAGGAGGCTGCTTGGGAATTTAAGTTTTTGTTAATACTGGCCCTGGTGCCAATAAATACACTTAAATTTAAAAAAAAAAAGAAAAAAACAACTCAAAATCCAGTTTCCTATCCTTTTCTTCCAATGCATGCCAGCAAGTAGGTCTTCCCACATGAGCCAGTCATCCTGGAGAAACCTGATTCTGTCCTCTGTCTCAGACAGCCCACAGTCCTTGGGATTTCAATTCTCAGATTAACCCTTAGCCATCCCACTCTGCAAACCCAGAGTGGGCTGGCTTGCGAGATGGAAGTGGGTATGGAAATTAGACAGAAGCAATCCAGAAATGTAATCTCTCCCACCAGGAAAAATAACCCCCATAAGTTGGATGGAGGTGGTTACTGGGGGGTTAGAAGACCAATGTTCAAGTCCCAGGTCTGTGCCTTGTTCTCCAGGAGAAATAAAACCAAACGTAGAGATTTTTTTCAGAAATATCCATGTTTGTGAAAAGAAACCACCTCATTTCCACTGTACCAGACACTCTGCTTCTACACTGGGTGCTTCTGAGTCATGGGTAACTCTCATAGTCTTGTTCTTTAAAGGCCTACCCCTCCATGCCTTGCTCTGGATGCCTCAGTGACTACCACTGGCCCCACAGCCCACTCCTGTCTCCTCTTTCTGACCCAGGGCTCTATACAGCCTGGCCCTTCCTCCTTTATCCATATGTTGTCCATGATATCCTTGCATGAAACTGAGGCCCCAGTCACATCAGACCAGCCAATGAAACCCAGATACACCCTCAACTTTCCCTTCTCCATACCTTTGACCATTCCAGTTCTATTCATATGAAGGTGCCTGCTCCATTCAAATTCAAAGCACTGCTCAGTTGCCATGTCCTCTAAGATACCTTCCTGGATCTTAACAGTCAGAAAGAAGGCCCTCTTCTCTGTTTTGCCCAGCAGTGCATTCATACCTCTCTCCTGATCCTTATTTCTCTGCCCCTCACTGTAATTATATTTCACTCTATCTTACCTTAAAGGACAGGACTATCCCACTCTTTTTTTTTAAGACAGGGTTTTGCTGTGTTGCCCAGGCTGGAGTGCAGTGATGTGATCATAGTTCACTGCAGCCTAGAACTCCTGGGCTCAAGTGATCCTCCCGCTTCAGCCTTCTGAGAAGCTGGGCCTAGTGCCCCACTCTGAGTACCCTGAATGTTGAGTGTCCTGTTTGCCACAGTAGGTGCTCACAAATACTAATCACAGTGGGTGGTGTTGGCTCCTCTTCCTTGTACCCTTTAAGATTTCCTTCCCCCCAACAATGGTGCAGGCAGAATGGAGGAGAAAAGGTGAACTGATGGATCCTTGGCTAATTTACTGTGGCTAGCAGCATGTCAGTGGGAAAAGCATCAGGCCGTCCTCATTTACACAATGTTGACATGATGCTCCTGGCATCCATGCGTGCCCTGATTTCCACACCTGAATCCTTTCCCTATAGGGTTTCCATCATTGTTCTCATCACAAACTCTGTAAGTTTATTCAATGTCATAAGATTTCAACATAGACCTTCAGATATATCCTTCCCATGTCTCCAACCTCTTGCTGAATGAGACATTTCCTTCTAATTCAATACCGTCTCTGTCTACCTGACAAAATAGAACATCAAAAGACTCCTAAACTTGTTAAACCCATGCAGAATCTCGTGCAAGGTATATTTCCTATGCACTTTAATACAATGAGCAACCAGGAAAATCAGAACAATGTGCCACATGGCATTAACAGCAGCAGACGTTGTCAAAGCCCCACCCATATCCTCTGCACATCCTGTGCATCCCCACTGCGAACACCTGCAATGCTCCACCTAAGGGCTTTTCCTTGGCTTACGCAGGGGGAAAGCTGGATATGCAGGGGATCGGGAGGCAGTTAGCACCCCTTGGGGGATAGATACCCCAGCTGTCTCATCCTCAGGTGGACAACTCTGATGTGTTTTTCCAGAAGCCTTCAGCAGGATTGCAGCCCAGCTGCCCACAGTGATGGCCTGCTCACCAGCACTGTCTGTGTTGGCCCCCTTCTCTGCCGCATCTCACTTCCCCCCTCAACCTCCTGAATAAACCACTTCAAGTCCTTGTCTACGGATCTGCTTCTGGGAGATCTCAGCTTAAGACAATCTCTCTGTCATTTTAAACTCCTCCTATGGTCTGAATATTTGTGCTCCTGCCTGCCTCCATTTCATATGTTGAAATTCTAACTCCCAAGATGATGGTATTAGGAGATAGGTAGGACCTTTAGGAGGTGATTAGGTTGTGAAGGCAAAGCCCACATGATTGGGATTCATGTCCTTATAAAAGAGATCCCAGAGAGCTATTTTGTCCTTTCTACCATGGGAGGATGCAGCAAGAAGGCACTGTCTATGAGGAAGTGGGCTCTCACCAGACAGCAAATCTGCTTGCATCTTGATCTTGGGCTTCCCAGCCTCCAAAACTCTGAAAAATAAACTTCTGTTGTTTATAAACCACCCAGTTTATAGTATTTTGTTATAACAGAGAAGACAACCCATTTTGCCAAGAATATAGGTGCTTCTCCTCCAGGCCCCAACCCTTGTGTTTATCTGTAGTCGGCCAGAGGAAGATGGAAGGAATTCTAAAAGGATTCTTGGAGTAAAGACACTCAGGGCTGACACAAATTATCAAATTTTAGACTTGTGATGACTGTAGGAGTTGGCCAAGTTCAAGTCCATAGTTCTCAAGTGGGGCATCTGAAGATACTAAAGAAGTGATTTGTCCAAAGTCACCCACCAGGTTAATGACAGAGCTGGAGCTAAGACGCTAGTCTTGTGACTCTCAAGTTCAGGGCTGGGCTCTCTTTGCCATGTTGCTGCGAAAGGATTTAACGAAGTGGCAAGTCCCTCCTAAGGTCACTGGCTAAATTTACTTTAAAAAAAAAAAAAAAGTGAAGTTCTAACATTCCAACTTTCTCCCATAAACCCAGCAAAAACTTAAAATAGAAAGTACCCAGCCCTTCCAAAGCTCATATGTCATACGACTTCAAAGCCATAGACAGTAAAGAGAAGCCAATTCTAGAAGAAATTATCTAGATCCCTCCCCAGGGGAGGTTTGCCCTAATAATAATCATTGAAATGGTAGTTATAGCTCCAGATCTCTTCTTAGTCTTTGTCAAGGAGACACAGGGCTTATGAGCAGAGAGCATCCCAGCCTCCAGTGGAGGAGCCCTGGAGGGAAGAAAAAGATATGGCTTGAGAAGATCTTATTCAAACGCCTGCATAGAACACACTACACAAAATAATGTGACTTCTGGGCTCATCCAGAAGATCAAGGCAGAAAGCTTTGGAGGAAATATGGGCTTATATTTCTAAAAGGCTGAGGAATGTTACTCAGAGTGAGTGTGGGCCTGTAACTCCAGTAACTGCCTACATATCAGGGTCCCTCTATGTCCCCCTGCTTTGTCCTGTCCCCAGTTGGACACATCAGAATTTCACAAAAGCATAACCTTCTCCTGCGGCACACACGAGCTGTTTTTAGGCTGTGAACCTATCTGTGTTCAAGCAAAAGCATGTTGATTATGCATCTTGAAAGCGAAAAGTAAGCAAGCAAAAATCACATTCGGTCCAGGCCCCAAAATACCCACACAGCCCATGTACACACACAGCCAAGGTGTGGAGAGTGTGATTCAGCTTGGGAGGCTTCTCACCATGTCTTCAAAGATACTTGAAAACTGAAGAGTGGATTAAAACGTTCCTACCCTTTGATCCTGCAATCTCCCTTCTTGGCAGCCCCACCCAAATAGCAGAAGATAGAAAAGAAAAAAATTATGCACAGAGATGTTCCCTTCACCATTATGTATAATAGCCAAAAAACTGGAATAACGAAAATGGCTGCTTTTAGAAATCAGGTGAAATAGGCCAGGCGTGGTGGCTCATGCTTATAATCCCAGCGCTTTGGGAGGCTGAGGCAGGTGGATCACCTGAGGTCGGGGGTTTGAGACCAGCCTGACCAACATGGAGAAACCCTGTCTCTATTAAAATAAACAAATAAGTAAATACAAAAGAAATTAGCTGGGTGTGGTGGTGCAAATAAATAAATAAATACAAAAGAAATTAGCTGGGAATGCCTATAATCCCAGCTACTCGGGAGGCTGAGGCAGGAGAATTGCTTGAACCCGGGGGGTGGAGGTTGCTGTGAGCCAAGATCGTGCCATTGCACTCCAGCCTGGGCAACAAGAGCGAAACTCTATCTCAAAAAAAAGAAAAGAAAGAAATCAGGTGAAATAAACTATGGTGCATTTTATGAGAAGTGGTAATATTGGCCCCATTTACTGGATGATGTAGTGGTTTTAAAACATGTGTACACTTGGAAACAACCTAAGTGTCCATCAACAGATAAATGGGTAAAGAAAACGTGGTAGGTACATACAATGGAGTACTATTCTGCCATCAAAAAGGAATGAGATCCTGTCATTTGCAACACCGTGGATGAAAGTAGAGGTCATCATGTTAAGTGAAATAATTCAGGCACAGGAAGACAAACACGTCACATGTTCTCTCTTATTTATGGGAGCTAAAAATCAAAACAATTGAACTCATGGAGACAGACAATAGAAGGATGGTTGCCAGAGGCTGGGAAGGGTAGTGAAGGGGCTCGGGGGAGGTGGGGATAGTGAATTGGTACAAAAAATAAAAAGAATGAATAACATCTACTGTTTCATCGCAAAACAGGGTGACCATAGTCAATAATAATTTAATTGTACATTTTAAAATCACTAAAAAGGTATAACTGGATTGTTTGTAACACAAAGGATCAATGCTTGAGGGGAAGGATACCCCATTCTCCATGATGTCCTTACTATGCATTGCATGCGTATATCAAAACATCTCATGTAACCCATCTCATGTAATCCACTTACTATGTACCCTCAAAAACTAAAAATTAAAAAAAAAAAAAAGAGTCCACAGTTTCTTTGACACTCGCTCCATTAAGAGGTGGAGTCCATGTCCCCTCTCCTTGAGTCTGGATGAGCCTCTGTGGATGCCTCCATGAATAAAATGAGGTGGAAGTCATACAGTGTGACTTCCAGCGCTGGGCTGAAAAAGGCCACAGAGCTTCTGCCAACCTGTCTTGAGACACTTGCTCTGGGAGCCGTGGGCCACCACATCGGGAGTCAGCTGCCTGGAGGCCACCAGGCAGAGACCACGTGGAAAAAGGGATGCCTGAGGAGCCCCAGCTGTTCCGGCCCCACCTGTGTGAATCTCCCCAGCTCAGGAGCCAGATATGTGAGTGAAGGTGACATTGAGAAGACCCCAGCCCAGCCCCAGCCACTGACTGACTGCAACCACCTGAGAGATCCTGAGAACCGCCGAGCTGAGCTCACTTAACTCCTGATGAAGAAAAATACTGTTATTCACTTAAGACACTGTGTGGGGATGGGTTGCTACACAGCAATGAATAGTTGAAACAGAGAAATGGAGATTTACAAAGGTTTAGAATCATACTCAAGGTCACGTAACTAATAAGTGGGAAGCCTGAGCCAGCATCTGAACTCAGGTCTTCAGCAGAGGAACTGGGACAAGAGTATAGTCAACTCAGCTGCAACGTAAGATAGCTCGTACTAACTGATGAGCAGAACTGGTAAAGCAGAAGAAAGTTGTTGCTCTGTTGCAGAGCTCAGGTTCTTACTCAACCTTTCCTGAAATATTGATGTTTTGCACTGACAAGTTTGCCAAATGCAGTAAAGCAGCCGAATGCTGCCGGCTGCAGAGGGAAGCAGGGTTGTGTGCAATGCCCATATGGTGATCACTTCCTCTTAGCTCAGTTTGCCACGTGGGCTCTGTTTGAAATGTTATTGCCCAATCCTCCCTGGCATTTGTGTATTCTGCCCTTGACTCCTTACCTCAGCAGCCTCAGCGCCTCCTAACATCAGATCCGAAATGCCTGTACAATGATGCCTGCCCCCCAAGACAGGGCTGACACTCCCCAGTGTCCCACAGTCCCCATCTGGTCACTATAGTCCCTGTCATCCCCACTACTTGCCTGGCCCCTGCAGACCATTTCAGTTTCCAACCCTTGGCTTAAGATACCAAGAAGTTCTTCACAATGGAAATGCATTCATCTTTGCTTAACTCTAGTGTTCTTTACTGGTTTGATCACAGAATTAACTCTTCCCCCATCCCCTCTCCTATTTAATGCCTGCTGCAACATTCTTAGACCTTGGGAGGCACAATTTAGGAAAAGCTGGACTATGTGACCATGACAGCCTCTTCTAATCCCACTATCAGCACCTGGTCATTAACGGACTCAAGCCTTGGTGAGCTAGAGCCATCCTAAGGCATTCAGAGAATCTCTGGTTTCCGTCTTCCAGCTCCCAGTCCACTACCTTTACAATGCGGGGGTTAACGACCACCATTACCCCTGCTGCTCCTCTTCCGTGAAGATTTAGTGTCTCGTGCCCTTCTGTTTATGACATGAACTATCCTTCTGATGGTTAGAGCGCCCCTGTCCACTCAGTTCACCCTGCAAGCAACTCCGAGTGTCCTTCAAAAGGACGTGTATAACAAGGATGGATATTGGACTCATGTGTTCAATGTAATTTAGTTGTCTCTGGGGATCAAAGAGCAAGACCACACACTTGTAGCTGATATAGGATTAATAGCCCTTCATCCTAGAAAGTGACCACACTGAATAGGAAATAAGGACTCTGTGGCGAGTTGAATTGTGGCCTCAAAAAATATAAATATGTCCAAGTCTTGACCCTTGGTACCTGCGAATGTGACCTTATTTGGAAATAGAGTGTTTGCAGATGTAAGTAAGTTAAGGCTCTTGAGATGAGATCATCCTGGATTTAGGGTAGGCCCTAAATCCAATAACTGTTGTTCTTACAAGAATAAAGAGAGGGAGATTTAAGACACACGGAGAAAAGACCGTGTGAAGATGGAGGCAGAGGTTGGAGTGGCGCCTCCACAAGCCAAGGGAGCCCCAAGCATGGCCCCAGCTGCCACAAGCTAGGAGAGAAGCAAGGGACAGTTTCTCCCTCAGCGCCTCCGGAGGGAACCAACCATGCTAGCCCCTCAATCCTGAATGTCTGGCCTCCAGAACTGGGCGAATACATTTCTATTGTTTTAAGCCACTAGATTTACAGTCGTTTGTTACGGCAGTCACGGGAGACAAATACAGACTCCAGCAGCAGGTCTCAGAGGGGGAAAAACGGCCTCATCTCAGGGGTCACATGGCTGTGGGGAACAGGGGAGGGAGTTGAGGGGGGCCCTGCTGAGTGCCTGTGGGGTGGGGGCCAGGCTGGGAGGTCCCCAGGACCTTAAAGATCGACATTTTTGTAAGTGACATCCTGGGCCGTGCTTCCCATTTATTCTCACTCAACTCTCAGGAAAACCTCATCAACAATTAGGACCTGGAGCCAGCTATGCAGTTTGGGAAGTTGAGAGGAGAGCCTGAGGAGCGAAGAGGGAACAGAGGTCCTCTCCCCTGAGTTCAGGGTGGTGGGCGCAGGGGAGTCACTGGAATGGTAGAACCTTCCAAGGAGAGGACCTCCCAGGGTCACAACCCCAGAGGCAGCCCCCAGCAGAGGAAGAGGGACCGGGGTGCAAAGCCTTGACCAGCACCACCCTCTGAGCAAACAGGGAACTGCACCCCAAGGAACCCCCAGAAATAGGGCCATGGGACCTCTTCAGGGGAGTCTAACATCAGAGGCAGTAGAGCTTTTGTCCTATTTTAATTTGACTAGTTAAAAGGAATATGACCTTATTTTGCAATCACAGGCTAGTGAAGCTCAAAACATTCAAGATAAGTGAATATGCCTGCAAAGTTTCCCCAAATAGCCAGGAAATTAGCACCCCCTAAAATAGCTGCATGAGAGCGACGAGCAGGGCACAGCCTTGCTCTGAGGCAGCCGCTGCCTCCTTTCCTCCTCCTCCATTTCTCTCTTCTTCTCTCCCTCTTTCCCTCGTCTGCCACTTTCTTCTCTTTTCTCTTGCTCCATTCCTCTTTCTTCTTTCTGTTCTCCTACATCCCTTCCTTCTACTTTCCAGACCCTCTCCTCTCCTCTCCTCTCTCCCCATTTTGCAGGCTCCAAGCCCACAGTGTGCATTTCCCAACAGCCCCAGCAAGCTGCCTGCAGGAGTCCCTTCCTGTCTTCACTTCTCTGAGGGTGCTGGCTGAGCAGCTAGCAGCGTGGCCTAGGGCTACCCATCAGAAAAGCCTCTGTGGGCACATGCTGTGAGGAGGGAGGTGCCCTGCAAGGAGAGCTCCTCTTATTTTAAAAATGAGGTCGTAACATTCTTTCATTCCACCAATACCCCTGGCTAGGATTTAGAGCACCTACTGCATGCCAGCTCACTGCTGCTGGGTAGTAGACAGCTCTGGTGAAAATATGTCCAGGAAGGTATGGTGTGCAAAAGGGAGACATTCAACCCTTTAGGGGGTTGAGAGCAGGGAGAATTTACCTAAGGAGAGGGTGCCCATATATTATCATTCATGTCCAGCTCAGGACACATTTGAGAGTGGTGATTTCACAGGGGCAGGCGGTGCAAACCGGAACTGTCCCAGGCAAAGCAAGATATCTGGTCACCCTAGCACTAAAGATTGTTCAGGGGGTCCCCATTTGGAAGATAAAGGTATTGCATTTCAGACAAAGTGAACAGCGTGAGGGCCTGCAAAACACTTTACAGGTTTCAGGATATGCCCGTCATCAGGTACAGCTGATGTGAGTTTGGAGAGATGATGGGATGGGAGACTGGACAAGTCAGTTTAGAGTGCGTCTTTAAAAAGCCTTGAGTATGAAGCCAAGAGTTTTGTTTTTATTCTTCAAGGATTAAATACAATTTTTTTAAATTTTTACTATTACATCAACAGGACCAAAAAAGGACATAAAAGAAAAAGGCAATTTTTAAAAAGCACATATCATATCAATAGATGGCAAAAAGGTATTTCACAAAATCTACTATTTACTCCTAATGAAAAAAATACTGTGGGGACTAAGATTAGAAGAATACTTTCTTGAGATAATAAAATATCTATCTGAAAATAGCAATCAACAGTAAACACTGCAGTTGTTACCATTAAAATAAGGACTAAGACAAGAACACAGCTGTTCCTATTGTGAAACATTGCTCTGAAGGGCCCGGTCGATGCCATAAGGCACGGTAACAAATCAGATGCAAAATTATAAGACAGAAGATGGCAACACTATACTCATTTTCAGGCAATATGATTTTCTACCTGGAAAAAAAATCCATTCAAGTTTAATAAAGTAGATTGTTCTATAAAGAATGTACAAATATCAATAACATTCCTAAATATCATCTATAGTTAGAAAATATGATGGGAAAAATATGCTCTACACATTTCATATGAATATATATAGGTGTGTGTACGTGTATAGATGAAAATAAACTTAGTAAGAAATATGAAAGTCCTATAAGAAAAAAAATGCTAACATTCATTGAGAAAGTCAAGAGAAGACTTTATTTATTTATTTATTTAGAGACAGGGTCTTGCTCTGTCACCCAGGCTGGAGTGCAGTGGCACCATCATGGCTCACTGCAGCCTCAAACCCCTGGCCTCAAATGATCCACCTGCCTCAACCTCCCAAAGTGTTGGGATTACAGGCATGAGCCACTATGCCCAGCCAGAAGATTTTAATAATTAGAAATATAGGGCATTTCCTTGAGGCAGAAGATGATATTACGAAGACGTCTAATCCCAATAGACATCATAACCAATTTTTATAACATTTATTTTTAAAGTTTGTACAATGAAAAATGCATAAAGAAAAAAGAAACAAGATAATATCTGAAATAAAAAAGCAGTGAGAGGTAATTGAGCTTTTAATGTATCAATACGCCCTGCAAAGCTACAATACTTAAAACAGTGCACTATCAATGTGAGAAACAACAAATCAATGGAAAGTCCTGAAATGGCTGACTGTGCACATAAGTAACAGAGCAAAATAGCTATATTTTCTGTCAAACTCTGGTGGGACTTGTGGAAGCTACAAAAATGCCAAAATGGCAGGCAGTTCCAAGTGATGGAGACTTAAACCTGACCACTGTGTTAAGTCTGGCTGGTTTTTCCTTCTGGCATAACTTCCTGAACTGACCCTTCAGTCAAGTAAGCACCAAGTCAATCCTGGGGGGCAAGATGTGTAAAACACCACTGTGGCAGACACAGTAGCATCCATCAAACATCCATCAGCCTCCTGCTCATCCCCAACACCACCTCCTCGCCAGCTGCCTTGTTGCTGGCCAGGGCCATGTGGCCAGCTCTGGCCGGGGCTATGGGAGAGAGTGACAGGTGCTACTTTCAGCCTAAAACCTAGAAGAGCCTGGTGTGACCTTTCAGGTGTCACTTCCCCTGCCATAGCAACCAAGGAAACAAGTATTTAAGAGAACGCCATCACACAGTAACAAAGCCTCTGTGACTCGCTCCCTGTGTGGAGTGGAGTCTCCTGCTGACCCTTAATGGACAGGCAGTGTGATGGAACAAACAAACCCTTGTTGTGATAAGCCACTAAAACACTGGGATTAATGCGCGACTGTAGGAGAACCCAGCTTCTTCTGACGAACACCACCAATGACCTAGATGTTGGCATTTCAGAGCAGAAGTTCCAGTGCACGCCGCACATCAGAATCACCTGGGAGCTTTTTGAAAATGCCAGTTCCTCGGCCAACCCTTCAAGAGCTCTGAGTGTGGCACGGACATCAGTCATTTCAAGCGTTCCCCAGATGATTGATTGTACTGTGCAGCCGCAGTTGACAAACTGCAGCTGCCTTTCTTAAGAAGCTCTGTGTTGTGTAGGGTAATGTTACACGTGGTTTGTGTTTGAGTGAGCATCTGCTCTGCAGACTTGCTTCTTCCCAGGCACCGAGAAGCATTCCTGTGTTTTCCACTGGATTGGCACTGTCCTGGGCTTGCATACAGTTGCTGGTGCTTGAGAAGCTGTGTGTGTGCGTTTATGAAGCTTAGATAACAGGCATTCTGAGGCTGGGGAAACGCCATCTTTGCCCTGTGTTAGAGGCACTTCTATAAATAGGTAAGCAGAGCCTGCAGGTGGGAAATTCAACCTGGAATGTGCAGTCAATGTCCTGCACACTGAGCATTTAAAACTAAGACCCTCTTGGCTTTTGGAGGCAGACTGATCTCATACTCCTGTATTCTGATGCCACTTCCCTACTGGGGCCGGGAGAGAAGCCGACACTGTGGGCGGGGTTGTTGTTGAAGACTGTGACCGTTTCCGCTGTCACCATCAGCCTGGGACCAGGGTGTCAGGCATGGAGCCTGGATTCTAGGGACTGCAGACAGGTTCATGATGCTCTCACAGTGTGAAGCGGGGCCCACAGCCTGAGAGAGGCCCAGTGCTAGGCAAGGAGACCATCACATCAAATCACAGCTCTCTGTTGTGAAACTTGATCCTGAAGGTTTTGCATAGTCTCATCAAAATTTACAAGCTGGTTTATGCACCACTTTGGAAATTAAGGGGCCCTGTGCTCATGATGGAATCATAAAGGATGTCTCCTCTCTTGTCCCCACCCCAGGCCTGCACAGTGGCAGCAGCTGTGGCCAGAGGGACACCAGTGGACACAGAGGCCCAGAGAGAAGGGCAGAGGCCAGCAGGAAACAGCAAATGCCAAGGCCCAAAGTGACCAGGACACCATCCTTGTGCACACCCTGGGAATAGCCAAATAGGGAAACGAATGTCTAAAGAAGGGCTGAAACCTGAAAATCTGGCGGGACTAGAGCTCAAAGTCATGGTCGCTTGGGGCACTGTTAGAAATGTGCCTCCTTGTGTTCTCCCAGTGATGTGATAAAAGTGGCATCTCACTGAAAAGGACCAGGGTTAGGAGGGCTCAGTAGCTATGGGGTGGCCCAGGGACAGAGAGCTGCTCATCAAAATCAGTGTCAAAGCTGCATGTGCAGCCCTGATGCTCGGGGGGGCTCTTGTGCAGCGGGTGCTATTATGTTCCTCGGTGATGATGTTGCTTTACTGGGGGAAGTATCCTGGTACTGGCAGGGTCAGAAGACGGAAGTGAGGAGTGTGGTGCTTCTGGGAGCCATGTGGAATGAAGTGGAATAATTAGCCAGGCAGGGTGGCGGGTGCCTGTAATCGTAGCTACTCAGGAGGCTGAGGCAGGAGAATCACTTAAACCTGGGCAGAGGCTGCAGTGAGCTGAGATCACGCCATCGCACTCCAGCCTGAGAGACAAGAGTGAAACTCCGTCTCAAAAAAGATATAGATATAGATGATAGATAGATAGATAGATAGATAGATAGATAGATAGATAGACAGATAGATAGATATCTGGAAGATTCACAGAGAGTAAACGACAGTGTCCAAATAAAAAGTGTCCTTTCCACCCTCGCACAGTGCCACCCCCATTCCAAAAACTCCCTTTTCACCACCCTGCAGCCTGTGTGCATTGTAATCCAGCTCACTCTCTCCCACCCAGGGCTGCCAGGCAGGACTACAAACACAGGGCATGAAGCTGCTGTTCTCCCTACCCGGCCAGTGGCAAACATCACTAAACCCAGCCGCCCTTCCCACCAAACCTGCCCAAGGCCTTGGGCTTCTTCTCATCACAGCGGCCCACACAGCCACCGCCTGCCAGTCATTGCTAATTACAGCTAGCTGACGCTTGCCTTCAAATCCAAGAGAAAGGTGCAGGTCAACTGTGACCCTGGGGCCGAGGCCAAGTCAACCACACCCATTTGTTTGGGTATCACCTATGCTGTGCACATACTGCAAAGGCCAAGTTGAGCAGTTGAGACGGAGACTGTGTGGCCCACAAAGCCTAAGATATTGACCACCTGGCGCTTTACAGCAAAAGCCTGCCAACCCCAGTTAGAAGCAAAGCATGCTCAAATTTGTATTTTTTTTTCCCAGAATAAAATTGTCGTTAAACTTATGAATAGGGTTTCTTAACCTATTCTTAACTTATTCACAAAAAGAAACACAGAGAGCCAGAGAGTTGCTATCTAAACTTTTTTAAAGAAGAGAATGGGAAAACCTAATTATCACAGATGTCACATGCTGACTCCAGGGGTGACTATACTTTAGTTGACTCACCCTTGGTTTGGAAACTTGCTTTCACTCTCTCCCTGGAGTCAGAAGCCTTCCCAGACAACATGTTCTCTGGTCTCGGTCTTCGAGGCTATGGGGAGTTGTGCCAAGGAAGCTCACCCTCCACGGGCCTAGAGCACGAGGATGCCAGGATCGGGTGTTGCTAAGAGCCCTTCCTGCTCTGCCACCTCCTCAAGCCCCCCTCCTCAGGAACAGCGGAGGGAGAATGAAGGAAGGCACAGTTTCACCTTCTCCATCTGCCTTGGAAGCCACAACATCTGCCTTCCAATTAGGATGCAGTTACCGGGGATGACGGGGTTGGCTAGCAGTCCCCTCGGCTCCTGGCTCCTCTGGGGCAGCCCCCTGTTCTAATGAAGAGCTAATTAACACGAAAAGCATTGATTTAGCCAACTGCTGCTTTGTATAATCACCAGGCACTCTCGGCAGCAGTTTCAAAGCTGTCTCTCCCTTCAGAACACATGATTCGCATAAAGCGTGGGACTAAACCCTCCCCGTGTTTTTAAACAGTGATTTCCCCATACTCCTGAAATGAAAACACCAGCTCTGTAAGTCGACCACGCAGGCGTCCCTCTCGCTGCCTTCAAAGGGGAACTCTGGTGGGTTTGGTAAAAGCTTGTCCCTGCCCCTGTGACCCAGAGATTGGGTTAGGAATCAGGTTCCATCTTCTCTCCTGGTTCACAAACGTGTGTGTTGCCAAGAACTAGTAGGAGGCCACGGCTGGGCTCTAGCTGTCTCAACAGAGAAGTAGCTTAAACCCTTACCATGAGGGGGGAACGTCTTAGCTATAAGGGATAAAGGCATGGGAAGCCTCTTAGATAACATCTGCATGGATTTGTTTGACTTCCTCATCCCAAATGATGATCATTGATCTCCCTGATCATCCATGTGGGAAAGTTTGAGACCAGACACCAACTCGAAGCAAGACCAAGAAATTCAGGCTCTGGCTTGGCAAACTTCTGAGGTAGAGTGCCATGTGAGCCATATTTTTACTGTCTGAAAATTGATCTTTAACATCTACAGGATGGCTACTAGCTGCTCCCATGTAAATCCTGCAGTACCCGAAAACATCTAGAGACTTTAGATAGCCCCAAACCAGCCACAATGGATGAGATTTTGCAGGGGCACCACGTCCAAACATAGCAGGCCAGTCTGCCTCATGGCCAACCGCTGTGTTCCAGTGCCTTGTTCTCACCAAGGGACTATCAGTATAATAAAACTGAAACTCTTTCTGGTTTCTCTCTTGACCTGTATCTGACCTCAGCATACTTCACCCAGGGTTGTACTGGTTAGAAGAAAGCAAGTGGAGCCCATGATTGTAAAACTGTGACCACGAAAGGGTCATTCATCAAGGTTTTGACTGAAGGAAGTGAATTGGAAGCCAAGGAAAAATTCCAGGAAAGAAAAGGACTTAATTGAGTCATTACAGACTCAATCCCTTTTTTTAATTTAATAGGTTTAATAGATTAGTTTGGAATTTGTTGAAGATACTTTTCATCTAGATTTCAGGGAGGTACATAGCATGGTAACCCTGTGAAGACATTGGAGCAATGGATAGTTATACATCCAGGTAGATTGGAAACCAGTTCAACAACTCTAGCCAAAGACTATTGATAAAAGACAATTGACATCTAGAAGGAGATCGGAGTCACTAACTAGACGGTAGCTGTGCCTTGGATGAAACTTATCTAATCTGCAGCCATCACGAAGTTGAGGACAATATTGAACAAGTCATATGACAAAGTCAGCATCTATGAGACTCCTCTGTACAGCGGCATCACATGGTGATGAAGTGCACGGACTCTGAGCTGGATCTGCCCAGGATCGGATCCCAGCTCCGGCACTTACTAGCTAGTTATGTTTGGCAAATTATTTAGGCTCTGAGTATTAGTTCCATCACTCAACTGAGTCTCTCCCTCATTAAACCAATGAGCAAATTAAAAGGGATTGTATAGGCCAGGTACAGTGGCTCACATCTGTAATCCTAATACTTTGGGAAGCCAAGGTGGAGAGTCGCTGGAGTTCAGGAGTTTGATGCCAGCCGAGGAAACATAGTGAGACCGTGTCTCTAGTAAAAATACAAATAAAATAAAAATATAATTAGCTAGGCATGATGGCACACCCTTATGGTCCCAGCTACTCAGGAGGCTGAGGGAGGAGGATCAAGGATGCAGTGAGCCATGTTCACACCACTGGACTCTAGCATGAGTGACAGAGCAAGACCCCATCTCTTAAAAAGCAAAAAACAGGGTTGGGCATGGTGGCTCACACCTGTAATTGCAACACTTTGGGAGGCTGAGGCGGGCAGATCATTTGAGGTCAGGAGTTCAAGACCAGCCTGGCCAAC
Source organism: Chlorocebus sabaeus (assembly GCF_047675955.1). Taxonomy (NCBI): domain Eukaryota; kingdom Metazoa; phylum Chordata; class Mammalia; order Primates; family Cercopithecidae; genus Chlorocebus; species Chlorocebus sabaeus. The sequence goes on along the minus strand of NC_132929.1, from coordinate 55,342,791 downwards.
ATGATGAAACCCCGTCTCTAGTAAAAATACAAAAAAAATTAGCTGGGTGTGGTAGCACTTGCCTGTAATCCCAGCTACTGGGAAGGCTGAGGCAGGAGAATCACTGGAACCTGGGAGACAGAGGTTGCAGTGAGCTGAGATCCAACCACTGCACTCCAGCCTGGGCAACAGAGTGAGACTCCATCTCAAAAAAATATGAAAATATAAAGAAAAGAATCAAAAGGATAGTATCTGTAAAGTGCCTGGAACAGAGTTAGTTTTCAACAACTGTCAGCAGTGTTGTGAGCTGAGGCTGGTCACTGGGTGACTGTAATATTATCCGTCGGGGTCTCAGTGATATCAGAAAATACACTCAAATTGGGATAATGTGAGGATGGGTTGCTTTGAGATTTAAAGAATCTGAAGATAGTGCTATAACCCAGGGTAGCAATTGCAACGCCGTTACCACTCCTAAGCCTAAGGGCCAAGGGGAGGAAGCAGTTGTTAAAACCCAGCGGGAGAGAGAAGCATAGGAAGGAGGCCATCAAAGGAAACAGTATCCTTTGGTTGAAGGACACAGGTGATCACCCTGGGAGGAAGTCAGAGGAGTAAACATCCCCAACCTCTCTTTGATTCCAGCTGGAGTACCCATTGGCCAAACCCAATAAGAAGCCCAAGAACAGGTGAGCCTGGCCATGCAGGTCAGTTTCTGGGGCAGAAAGCAGGGTGGAAAAAGGTGACAGTGGGTCTGGAGGGACAGAAAGACACCTGGTACAAACATGCTATATTTTATGGGGACAAAGGTAAAATCCTGCCTGTCATTTCAATGAAGCGACTACAACAATATTCAGGATGGCAGATACTTGACTTAAGAGCAGCATCTGGAAACAATGATTGAAAGGGTTCAGTTGGCTACAAATCCAATATTCAGCCATTCGTTCATTTACTCAGCAAATGCAGGGAATGCATGCTGTGTGTCCAGACCCGCACTAAGCATGACAATACAAAAATAAATAGAACAAGAATGTATCCTGAGCAGAGGACATACTGGCATACAGTTGTGGCTCAGTGAATATATGTTGAACATGTGAATGAATCAACTTCATTGTAATGGACCATCTTGAATAGTCCGACATGGACATAGGATGATTTGGTGGCAGCAGTGACTAGGGAAGGGGAGGCGGAGGGCAGGGACAGGTAGTGTCAGACCCAGTCACAATGCTTATTGAAGTGGTGGAAGGGGGATTGGGAAACTCTCTTCTAGACAGAAATGCAGGGCATCCCCAGGACTCTGGCTCCCTCAGGTCCCATCTGCAAAAAGAAGCATGACATCCAAAAGCTCGGTTTCTCAAATGCCCAGGGAAGCCCCAAGTGAAAAGGCTGACAGGGAGGGCAAGCCAGGTGAGCGGCGGCAGCCAACCTCCCCTCAGCTGCCGTGGCCAGTGGGCCCGGAGGACATGGAGGGCAGGCACCAGGCTTGTGCAAACTCCCGCTCTCAGGCAGGTCTGGTCTTGTTGCACCGTGTAGGGAGGGGTCCCTGAAAACTGTCAGTCTGAAGGCCCTGGAGGGGAGGTGCGGACTTCTGCGTGGGTAATTCCCAAGCCCAGCAACAGAGCAGAGCAGGGTGTGGTCCAGGGAGTGTCAGGGTCAGATTCTCGGTCACCATCACTACCCCAGGAAATGAGAAATCCAAATAGTAAAAATTTAAAAATGGACAATTTCAGTTGATAGGGGCAAATGGAGGTTTCTTGGGGGAAGACACAGAAGCTGTCTTCAGACCTTCAAACTGAGTCTGAAGGCCAGCCCAGGAGCTGGGGCAATCACTAAATCTGCCTGCTTAGAATCAGCATCAGCGTCTGAGAGCGACCATGCCTCCAGCCCAGGTCTGAGGTGTGAGGGCCTCCTGAAGCCCTGAGAGCCACTTTTGGGAAACCTCTCCAAATCCTGCACATGCTGCAAGACATGATTAAAACAGCCATCTACAGGTTTTATGATTTGGAGCAAGTCAGTAAATGTCTCTGAGCCTCGAAGTCTGCAAATATCTAATGGGAATAATCCTACTTCCCAGGGTTATTGTGAGGATCACAGCAGCTCATTATGGTAAAATACTTAGCACAATACCTGGCACAGATTAGAGACCCAAGGGCTAATGCCTTCCTCTTCCTCCTTCTCCCACCGCTTGATGCGTTGCAGAAAGCAGTGGTTCCAAAAGCAAATGGGCCTTTGGAAGTGAGGATGGGACAACAAGACCATCTCTGTGGTCTAGAAGAGGCCACACCATGGGGACTAGAGTCCTCCCAGTTCTGCCAGTTGTAAATCCTGTCTTTGAAGTTCCCCAGGGACCATGGTGGGCCCATCCAGGCAAGAAATCCCAGGCAGACTGGGCTCAGTGGCTCACACTTGTAATTCCAGCATTTTGGGAGGCCAAGGCAGGGGGATCACTCAAGCCCAGGAGTTCGAGGTCAGCCTGGGCAACATAGGGAGACCCCCGTCTCTACAAAAAAAAAAAAATTAAAAAATTAGCTGGGCATGGTGGTACACGCCTATGGTCCCAGCTACTTGGGAGGCTGAAGTGGGAGGATCACTCAAACCTGGGAAGTGGAGGCTGCAGTGATCCATGATCATGCTCCTGTACTGCAGCCTAGACAACAGAGCAAGACCCTGTAAAAAGAAAGAAAACAAAGAAAGAAGAAAGAGAGAAAGAGAGAGGGAGGGAGGGAGAGAGAGCAAGAAGGAGAGAAAGAGGGAGAGAAAGAGAAAGAAAGAGAGAGAAGGAGAGAGAGGAAGGAAGGAAGGAAGGAAGGAAGGAAGGAAGGAAGGAAGGAAGGAAGGAAGGAAGGAAGGAAGGAAGGAAGGAAGGAAGGCTGTCCCAGACAGCACCCTCAGCTGGTGAAGGTTTGCAGAGTTCCAGGGCTCAGCTACCAACTTCTAGTCCCTACCTGACTCAGGGTTGCTGGAGACTGAGGAGCATGTCCTTGGCCATCGATTGCATGTATCTGGGAAGCTTTTGCTTTTCATTTTTCTTTGGCGCTCTCAGCATATCTCCACATCACTGGCAAGCTGGATGCATTTGCCAAATGTAAATCCTCTGGGTTGTCTGAGTGAACAAGCATTCCAAAGGGGAAGCTCCTAGAATTCCTGAGCCCTGGTTGCCCTCAGAGCTCCTCTAGACCAGGGAACACTTTCAGAGGAATAGCCCTTTTTAAGAAGGCAATTAAAGCTCTACTCTTTCCCTCCAAAACTGCTTATACCTTGTACACACACACACACACACACACACACACACACACACACACGCAAATTCTTAAAATTTCAAGTGTTTCACAAAATCCCCAGCCATGGATCCATAGATCTCAAGTTAAGAACCCTGGATTCACCTAACCCCCTCAGGTTGCAGATGTGGGAGCTGAGGCTCAGAGAGGGGAAGGACTTGGATGGCCAAGATCACACAGGAGTTAGTGGCAGAGCTGGGGGAAATATTTTCAAGCTGCCTCCTGATACCTCTCTTGGGCTTCTTGATGCTCCTTTCAGTGTGAGAGCATGAGGAATAGGAGAAGGAGCCTGAAAGTCCTATAATCCTGAGAGGTATCACTCTGGCCAAAGGTGGGATCATTTGCATAAAACCTCACATTTGCCTAAACCTGGAGAAATAATAGCAGGGTTTCTCTCCAGTTTCCAGAGCTCTTTCTCACCACCAGGTGGCGCTTGCATCATGCCTTAGACTGGCGTTATAGCCAGAAAGCACTTGAAAATAGGGGAGATCTGAGTTCCTCTCCTGATTACAGATGGGGAAACTGAGTCCAAGAGAAAGCAAATGACCTCTTGAGTTATCCTGGACAATTATCTTCCTTCTCCATGATCCTCAGTTTCCCTCGTCCAACCACAAGTGAGACATTTAGACTGGAATCAGTTTCCAACAATGGAACTTTGGGTGTAGTGGAAGTTTCTTGGGCAAGTGTCTTGGGGAAGATGCAGAGGCTGTCTTCAGACCTCCGAACTCCTCACTCTGTGCTGCCACGAGCCCAGCCCCATTTTACCTGTTTGACACACAAGGCTTCAATGTACAATTTCATTCAAACAAAGGGTTGTGTGGTTAAAATACTTTGAAAATCCCTGACCAGGAATTCCACACAACTCTACTCCAGGAATCTTTGTGGCTTCAAACACTGAGGTGTTTCCAAACTGTCAAAGGCACATGGTCCTGATAACCTGCAGAGAGGCTGAGATTCAAACCTAGCGGGAATTCAAGCACATCTGAGTTCAGATGCGGGCCCCTTCACAGCGTCAGCCATGCACACTAATCAAGCACCTACTTTGCACCAGGCATTAGCCCTGTGTGTGTTCAGTGCAGTCACATCTGTTATTTAATCTGCCTCTCCCAAGTTTGTCACTGTGTGTAAGGATTATCTCCCCATTTTACAGATGAGAAAACTGAGGCTCAAATGATCTTTGTAAGAGAGAAAAATGAACCAGATTTTCTCAGAGATAAGATTATCTTGGTCTTCCAGTCTCTCCAGAGGATTCTAGAGATAAAAAGCAGGAAAACTGTGGGTACCCCCAGAGCACCCCCGACCCAGACCTCTCCTTGTGGTCCACTCACTGCCTCTGTCTCTTGGGTACATCTCTCCATCCCTTCATTCATGCTCAGCTCCTCCTTCCCTCCTTCCCACTATGGACTCCCTGGCCATTCCCAGCCTGCTCTCCTTGACACCAGTCAACCTTCCAGACCCCAGGAAGCCTGATGCCTGGATTAGGCAGGAGGCTGCCTGGGCTCCAAACCCCTCCCCCATTCACCATGACTGCAAGCCCACTGCTAAGAGTGTCAATATTTGGGACTGAAGACTATTCCCATGGTAAAACTAAAACCTCTGGGAAGCCACATATTTTAATCTAAAATCAGATATTTGAATCCCAGATTGAATGAGTATCTGATCTTTTCCACAGAGCAAGGAGAGAAGAAAAAAATTACACAAAGTCCAGGAATGGTGGCTCACACCTGCAATCTCAGTACTTTGGGAGGTGAGGTGGGAGGATTGCTTGAGCCCAGGATTTTGAGACCAGCCTGGGCAACATAGTGAAGCCCATCTCTACAAAAAAATTCTTGAAAAATAGCCTGGCATGGTGGCCTACAACTATAGTCTGAGGTACTCGGGAAGCTGAGGTGGGTTGATCACCTGAGCCCAGGAATTTGAGATCGCAGTGAGCTATAATCATGCTACTGCACTCCAGCCTGGGCAACAGAGCAAAACCTTGTCTCTGGGAAGGAAGGGAAAGGAAGGGAAGGGAAGGGAAGGGAAGGGAAGGGAAGGGAAGGGAAGGGAAGGGAAGGGAAGGGAAGGGAAGGGAAGGGAAGGGAAGGGAAGGGAAGGGAAGGGAAGGGAAGGGAAGGGAAGGGAAGGGAAGGGAAGGGAAGGGAAGGGAAGGGAAGGGAAGGGAAGGGAAGGGAAGGGAAGGGAAGGGAAGGGAAGGGAAGGGAAGGGAAGGGAAGGGAAGGGAAGGGAAGGGAAGGGAAGGGAAGGGAAGGGAAGGGAAGGGAAGGGAAGGGAAGGGAAGGGAAGGGAAGGGAAGGGAAGGGAAGGGAAGGGAAGGGAAGGGAAGGGAAGGGAAGGGAAGGGAAGGGAAGGGAAGGGAAGGGAAGGGAAGGGAAGGGAAGGGAAGGGAAGGGAAGGGAAGGGAAGGGAAGGGAAGGGAAGGGAAGGGAAGGGAAGGGAAGGGAAGGGAAGGGAAGGGAAGGGAAGGGAAGGGAAGGGAAGGGAAGGGAAGGGAAGGGAAGGGAAGGGAAGGGAAGGGAAGGGAAGGGAAGGGAAGGGAAGGGAAGGGAAGGGAAGGGAAGGGAAGGGAAGGGAAGGGAAGGGAAGGGAAGGGAAGGGAAGGGAAGGGAAGGGAAGGGAAGGGAAGGGAAGGGAAGGGAAGGGAAGGGAAGGGAAGGGAAGGGAAGGGAAGGGAAGGGAAGGGAAGGGAAGGGAAGGGAAGGGAAGGGAAGGGAAGGGAAGGGAAGGGAAGGGGAAGGGAGGGCAAGGGAGGGCAAGGGAGGGGAGGGGAGGGGAGGGGAGGGGGAGGGGGAGGGAAGGGAGAAAGAGAAAGAAAGAAGAGGGAGAGAGGAAGGAAGGAAGGAGGAGGGAGGGAGGAAAAGAAAGAAGACAGACAGAAAGAAAGAAAGAAAGAAAGAAAGAAAGAAAGAAAGAAAGAAAGAAAGAAAGAAAGAAAGAAAGAAAGAAGAGAGAGAGAGAGAGAGAGAAAGAAAGAAAGAAAGAAAGAAAAAGAAAGAAAGAAAGAAAGAAAGAAAGAAAGAAAGAAAGAGAAAGAAAGAAAGAAAGAGAAAGAAAGAAAGAAAAAGAGAGGGAGGGAGAGAGAGAGGAAAAGAAAAGAAAGGAAGGAAGGAAGGAAGGAAGGAAGGAAGGAAGGAAGGAAGGAAGGAAGGAAGGAAGGAAAGAAGGAAGGAAAAAAAGAACAGCAAAAAAAATTACATGAAGATTCCTGGAAAGACAGAGGGGAGGAGGCTGAAGGGAGGCAGTGTGCACAGTGTAGATGCCATGGGCACCAAGGACTGTCATCACTTACCCATGGGGGTCTCTCCCCCAGGACTCTCACATTCTGAAATGTGTGTGTTCAGGGCCAGTACCCAAGCTGCGTGCAGCTAAAAAGATTCACCAGGTAAAGTTCTTGCCCTGGAGGAAGGCAGAAACAATACACATAAAGCCACGTGAGCGAGGAACGAGAGTTACCTTGTTGTCGTGTGGGATCCCAGAGCTGAGGACACTGTCCTCTACCAGGGAGTCAGGGAAGACCCAAGGAAGTGACACTGGCCTAGAATCAGAAAGGGTGAGCTCAGGCAGTTCCAGTGTCTGTGGAAGCTGAAGCTTACACAGTGGTGTGCATGTGTGCGTGCATGCATGTGCACTGGCAAGAGGAGGTAGAAGCCTCTCTAAGCAAAAGGATACAAAACCAAAATTGAATGCAAAATCTAATATTAATTTAGAATGAGAAAAGAAATCACAACAAATTCCTTTTTTTTTTTTTTTGAGATAGAGTCTCGCTCTGTCGCCGAGGCTAGAGTGCAATGGTGCCATCTTGGCTCACTGCAGCATCTGCCTCCCAGGTTCAAGCAATTCTCCTGCCCCAGGCTCCTGAGGAACTGGGATTACAGGTGCTCACCACCAAGCCTGGGTAATTTTTCTGTATTTTTAGTAGAGACATGGTTTCACCATGTTGGCCAAGCTGGTTTCAAATTCCTGACCTCAAGTGATCCGCCTGCCTCGTCCTCCCGAAGTGCTGGGATTACAGGCATGAGCCACCACACCCAGCCCAAATTACAATTTTTAAAACTGAAAATATTACCAAGTTCAAGAAAGTCAGAAAAATAATGTTTTTATTAATATTCCTGAATTGCCTCTAAAATGCTTTTCTACCGTATGTATTTTTGTTTATTTAATCTTGGATAGCCTCTGATATGATAACAATTTGTAATGTCATCTTTTCTTGTAGGTAGAATATTAAAATAAGTCTTTCCTTTCACAGGCAGAGCAGTAAAAAATACTTGTTGATAATGTCACAATTTATTATTTGTAGAAACAATTTTTAGGATTGTTATCCATTTGGGAAAACCTCAAATCAAGGGTCAAGGATCTTTTATATAAAAACTGCAAGATTTCAAGGCATTTCAGGTTTTCTTTTGCAATAACTTCTCTTAGTTTCTCTTTAAATTGATGGCACTCACTAAACACCTCGTTACCAATATACTTGCGGTAGCAGTGTATTGTAGGTTTCATGTTATCTTTGTCAATGTTGATTCATTCCAAATCAGCAAGAAATATAAATCTTTTATAAATACATTCATATGATTTTTTCCTCTTCATTAATTGGATAAGCAAACCATCCAAGAACCAACCCATTATTTATATTTAAAGTTCATCTCCTCTTAATAAATTATATACAGTATATGTATAATTCACTCCTCGACGACAGAATAATTTTGTTGTTTATCTTTATAGCTTTTGTTTCAAATTTCATCAATTTGTATTTGAATATTCTCTCAGTTCTTTAATAAATAAATTAAAGATATCCAAAAAAAAGGTTTCCATCAAGTATGTCCAAACCAGGAGTCTGAGACTTCTCACTTGTTTTGCAGAAAAAAGCTTCCAACATGTCTTCCCAAACTGTAGTTATAATGACATGTTTGAGCTTATTCACTTTTTAAAATAAAGTTTTTGTATCTTGGACTTGAATTTCTCTTCTAAATCTTTTAAAAAAAAAAGAAAATGTGTTTCGACTCCTTAAAATACCATGAGCCCACGTGGCAAGGCTTGACCTGTGCATTTTGGGTTCTAGCCAAGGAGAACTTGAGTTGGGGGAACATTTAGCTTGTGTTAGTGAGGTCACCATCAATTCGATTTAGAGTTAAGTATTGTGAGCCTTTTCGAGTGTAGGAGGGGCTTTCAGGAACACTCTCTCCACACCCTCCTCCATGCCAGACCGCTAATGTCAGGGCCCTGAAGTGCTAGGCCAGCCATCGTATCACATTATGAATGTTACTGACTCCTCCAGTGTCACCGACATGACAGCAGGTGTGGCGAAGGGGACGATGGAGTAGAAAGAGCCAATGGGCATAGTCAACTGTAATCAAAATACGGTATCTTACTTTTGCACTTTTTTTAAATTTTAAAAATTAATGTCTTAGGGAGGCTGAGATGGAAGGATCACCTGAGGTAAGGAGTTCAACACCAGCCTGACCAACATGGCACAACCTTGTCTCTATTAAAAATACAAAAATTAGCCGGAAGTAGTGGCACATGCCTATAATCCCAGCTACTTGGGAGACTGAGGCAGGAGAATCGCTTGACCCAGAAGCATGTGAGGTTGCAGTGCACCAAGATCCCGTCCATTGCACTCCAGCCTGGGTGACAGAGTGAACCTACATCTAAAAAAAAAAAAAAATTAATGTCAAATGAACCCATTGTTAGAGCCCCTCCTGGGCCTTGGGCTATGCACTGACATTTCCTTAGCTTCCTGTATGTTTACCTCTGAGGGTAAGAAGGGTATGTCCCAGAGAGAAAAGGGAATTCCAAGCAAAGGCAATGAGCACGAGCAAAAACATAGTGGCCACTCATTCAAAAATATATAACCAGTAATAAGCCCCGAGCAACTAGGGGGACATGAGGTTGGTGAGATAGAGCCGGGCCAGATGACAAAAGGCCCATGTTCCCAGGCAAGGAGGTGAGACCACAGCTGGATCAAGAGGCCTGTACAGTATTCCCAGATTACAGACATTGCTTCCCTTCCTCTTCACTTGCTGAGGTTCCCCCCAACACACACACACTTTTTCTTTCCTTTGTAACAGGTTTTTAAATCTTTTTTTTATTTTTATGTTCTAATCAAACGTCCAAGGAGGGAGGTCGAGGAGGACTTGAGGGTAGCTGCTATTTGATAGCAGAATTTTAGAAATGTGCAGAGTCCAATGTCATCTCAAGAGACTTCACCTCTCCCTGTCTTTAACCACAGTGCACATCCCCCCACTTGGACAGTTTTGTTCTCAACCGCGATGGCTCCAAGAACGGGAAGCAGAGAATGCGTTGGCTGCACAAAGCGACACCTCGTAACCCGGGGTAGGTGCTTTACAGGTGGCCACTTTCAGCTCATTTTGCTGTGGATTTCACATCCCTGTGAGGCAGCTGGGGCAGTTACTATTATTCCTATTTTACAGCTGAGGGAACCAAGGCCTGGAGGGGCTCCGATGACTCACTGTAAACAGGTTAACAAGGTCCTGCTGCTGTGAGTCATCCTCCCAGGCCAAGGCCAGCTGGGCCCCAGCACTGTCTAGATCGTCCTATCAGCTGTCATAGGACAACCTGCCTTCAGAGTCATCTCGGAGGTGATCTATGCTGTCTCTGGGACCCACCATTGACGGCAGGACTGCGGAGCCACCATTCTTCCCACGCACCCACCACCCACTCTCCGCCAGTGTTCTCAGACCTTCAGGCTGCAGGGCTGAACATTGTGAGAGACTGATCAAAAAATATCCTGACCTCTAATTCTCTGCTAAACCCAAGCAGACCTCACCTTCTAGAAACTACTGTCGTCGCACGAGTAAGGATTCAGTGTGAAAGAAAATGCAAAGTGATAAGACACTTCAAATCATTTACATTGAGCCCTTTCAGCCCATGCATTCACAGTCATCTGAGGGCTGTGAACAGAGCAGCATAATTCATCTCTAGCGGGAACAGAGCAACATCATTTATCTCTAGCGAGAACAGAGCAGCATAATTCATCTCTAGTGGCCATCCCCTTTGACATCTCTGAGCTTGAGAGCAACTGCCTCTCAGAGTGCAGGGCTGGAAAAAGAGCAGGGGATGGGCTAGCATTTCCTTGTGAAAGTACACATCAAAAGCTCTATCATCCATGAAATCTGATGTGCTCTGCCTCACATGAGCTCAGCTGCCAGGGACCTCATCCCAGAAGCTTCCATCCCTCCCCCCTGAGAAGATACAGAAAGAGAAGTAACGCCAATTAATTTCCTGGTAACCACTGGAGGGTCACTCTTTGATGCTCAGCCAAGAAGGGCATCTCCAGCTTGGGGGTCTGGAGTAGAGAACTGAGAGTGTCAGATCACAGGGCAGATGGGGCCAAAGACAGTCTTGAATGAGGCCGTCTGATCCAGGGCCCAAAATCTTTGAAGTCGAGGTCCCTGTGTGAAGTTCCCATTGCCCTGATCTCTGCCCATTTGCACCAAGAGAGCACAGAATTCACTGCAAGTTATGGACTTCTTTGGGTCATTTTTCCCTCCTGCTTCTCACATTGTAATGTGCATACAAATCCCCCTAGGGATCTTCTTAAAACAGATTCTCAGTACATCGGGGGCAGCCCGAGAGTCTGCATTTCTAACAAGCTCCCAGGTGACGCTGATGCCGTTCTGGTCCACAGACCACACTCTGGGTCTCGAGGCCCTCATTTAGTTTCCACCGAAGGCCAAGTAGGCAGGGGAGATGTTCAGAGGTCAGGACAGACAGGTATCATGTGCAGCCACAGCATCAGTGACAGCAGTGAGTGGGGCTCCTTCTCTTTAGAGAGCCTCCCATCCCAGTATTCAAAGATGGCCCATGGTGTCCCCAAAATAGTTTGATCTTTTTTCCAGCATCTCCTGAAGGCATTTAATCAGCAGTTACTCTCTTCCTTCCTCTGCTCACCTAGTGCCCACACTGTTAGAACCAGGTAACTCGAGAGCTCCTGAAGATGGCCACGATCATCGGACAGGAGCTGCTCACCCAACAACTTCATCACTTTGCAGGCTAGCACATACAATGGCTAAAAACCAGCATTCGTGCCAGGCTTCTTGGGGTTTATCTGGATTTTGCCTCTTATAAGCTGTAAGGCCTTAGAGAGCTTCTCAGAACTTCAGTTTCTTCATCACTAAAAAGGGGGTAATAATACGGTTGAAGTAAAGAGTACAGATATCTCATTGCACTATCTATAAAGTGCTAGTGCATAATAAGTACCCAATAAACATTAGTTACCACAAACAGCATTATAATCTATTATTATTCAGAATTAGAAGCTATTCAGAATTAAAAGCTCAATCTGCCATGAAACTGATTAGCTAGCTACCAGAAGCTGCCTTGGAGCCCAGGGTTTATTGCATCCCCCAAATCTCCCTCTCCTCTAAGATTGCTTACCCATTGATAAATGATGGAAGACAGTCCTTTGGGAGAGACACCGGAGGTCTCCCATTTCCAACCTTTGTCACCCAAATGATAAACCTCAGGAAACTTGACAAGCAAGTCTAGGGTTAGATATTTGTGTCAAGGTATGTCTGCTTTAAACACAGGGGGCTGTATTAGATACTAGGGCTGCCATAACAAATTACTAAAAGCCAGGTGGCTTAAACAATAGAAACTTATTCTCTCAGTGCTGGAAGCTAGAAGTCTCATATCAATTGTCAGCAGGGCCACGCTTCCTCTGAAGGCTCTAGGAGAGGATCCTTACTTCCCGCTTCCAGGTTCTGCTGGCTGTGAGCATTCCTTGGCTTGTGGCAGCACAACTCCAGACTCAGTCTTCACATGAATTTAGTTCTATGTGTCTCTCTGCCTTCTCTCCTTATAAGAACACCAGTCTTGGATTTAGAGTCTACCCTAAACTTAGGATGATCTCATCTCAAGATCGCTAACTACATTTGCAAAAGCCCTATTTCCAAATCAGGTCACATTCTGAGGTTCTGGGTGGACATGAATTTTGAAAGAACAGTATTCAACCCACTACAGGGACAATCACCAGAAAATGGCCCAGGCCCCGTTCTCAGCTACCTTGCAGTAGGCACCCTTTATATACACATGTGGACTGTGCGGGACAGAAGCGCACTTGGGAGCGAGAAGCATGCCTTTCTTCCCATCCTTCCCTCCAATGCCAAAGGACCACACCTGCAGGAGCAGAGCTTAGAGTACAAGGAGTCTGGAAGACGTCACTCACAAACAACTCAAGGCTTGGGAGATATTCAGCCTTGACGGTAATGTCTGGGTGCTGCACAGCAAGAATGAGTCATTACTGCCTGCAGTGCCTGGAGATGCAGGATGGTTGGGACATTATAGATGCTATAAAAGCAGGGGCTGAAGGAAGACAGCACTTGGCTTCATACAAAGACCTTTCCAAAGATGTGGCTTCCTCCCTTTCCACCTGCCCCTGGAGTGTGGCTGCTCCCTGAAGCTCCACTCTCAGCCCGTTCTCACTCAGCACCCTCCACAGGAGTCCAGGGCAAGCCACTGGGTGGTCTGGATACAGAGATAGGGGGATGCCCAGTTGCTTATCACTGCCCCACTCCTCTTTCCTGAGCTCCAGTAGACATTTGCTCTCTACTGGGGATCTCCACCAACCACTCTCAGAACTAAAAGCAAAATTCATTCCACTTTTATTCATTATCTTTACCACTGCACCCAGACTGATCTCCTGCCTTTATCCCACAGAACAGGGTTTCTCAACCTCTGCACTATTGACATTGTGGGCTTGATAACTCTTCATTCTAGGGGGCTGTCCTGTGATTTATGGGGTATTTACCAGCCTCTACTTCATCCCCGGTCTCTACCCATGAGACGCCAGTAAACCCTCAACCCCCTGAGTTGCAATCATCAAAATTATTTCCAGGTGTAGTCAAATGTGCCCCGGGAGGGAAATCTCCTGGGTTGGGAGCCATTGCCACAGAGGAACCTCCCAGTAACTGATCCAAAATATGAGCGGCAACCTAAACTCACCCTCCTTCTTCAACCCCCATCCAATTGGGCCTGTTTATCCTGCAGTGCCTCTTCTTCTCACCCTTCTCAAATCTATCCCAACCTCTCCAGCTCCAGTGTTGAAGCACTAGTTCAGGGCTTTGCTGTCCAGCTGGGCTATCAGAACAGTTCCCTAACAACTCCCTCTGCTGTTAGTCTTGCTAGCATTAGATCTGTTGGATCCATTTCTGTACAGCCCCTGAATCCTCTTTCTAAAGCAAACCCTTGGCCACATCACTCCCCTTCTTAAAACCCTTAAGTGGCATCTCACTGCCTACCAGATAAAATCTAAATCAATCTGGCCCAAGAGAACTTTCTGAGGTGAAGAGAAATGCTTTCTATCTATGCTGTCCCATATGGCAGCCACTCGTGGTTACTGAACATTTGACATGTGGCTTGTGTGACTGAAGTCCTGAATTATTTTTAGTTTACCTCAAGTATATTAATCTACTGTACAGTACAGGTCTACTTGCTTAATATAATCTGCATAACCTTAAATGATCTTCTAGAACATTGGGTCTCAGCTGGGATTTGAATCAACTAGGAAGCTTTTAAAAATCCTAATACTCAGTCACCTCTGGGGGTGGGACACAGGCAGTGGCATTTTTAAAGCTTCACAGGTGATTCTTTGGTGCATGTAAGGTTGGGAACCATTTCTCTAGACCCTGCCTACCTCCCAGTCACACACCTCCAGGGTTCCCCAACACACACCTCCTGCCCAGCTCCATCTGTGCAGTCATTTGCATTTTCCTAAGAATTTAATGCCATTTTATGCCTTCATGTCCTTATCCACATTCTGCTCCCTCTGCCCAGAACGCTCTCATCTACCCTGTTTAGGTTGGCACCCAAATATGGGATGAGGTTTGGATGGGGAGCACTCCTGGGCAGGACAGGACTGAGTCCTCCAGGAGTGCCGAGGGGGATGCTGAGTCTTTATGTGCCCAGACAGGACAGGACGCCACAGCGGCCTCGATCCAGAGAAGAATGTGCTGAGGAGCAAAACAGTTCTGGGTGGCCAGGCCTCCCCAGAAAAGCTACCTGCTTTGGTTAGTTTTTCCAGATAATTTCTTCAAGTTCTGCTTCACGTGGTCACCAAACACTAGCCCTCAGTCTCCTCATCCATAAAGCAGAGATAATTATGGTATCTACTTCATAGGGTGGTTAGGGGAATTAAAGGAGCTGATACACATTAAGAGCTTAGAATGACACCTAGCACATGAGAAACATTCCATAAATGTCACTATCACTACTAGTATCATGGACTGAGCTGGGACTTTATAAACATTTCCTAATAGAGTGTTGTATAGGTAAATTATATCGAACGTTGCAATGTCCCATATGCTGTACGTGCTTAGCACTTTATTACCTCATTTAGCCCTCACAATAATAGCGATGTATTATGAGAACTGTTATTATCATCCTTATTTTACAGATGAGGGCATTGAAACTCAGAGTGGTTGATGACTTGCCCCAAGGTCACACAGCGAATATGTGATAGTGCCAGAATTTGAGTTGGCTACAAAGTCCATCTCCTTGTCACATCTGTCCTGACTTCCAGGCTGTGTGATGCCATCTGGGCTCGGATGCAAACCTCAGCAGAAAATGTGGCCTCTGAGCCACCCCACTTTCCTGCTGACCTCCTGATGTGGCGGGGGTGAGCTGGAGCTGCAGAAGCACTGGCAGAGTAGACAGTTGGAAGCACTTCATTGGCTCTTCACAAGCTCTGTAAATTGGGACTTCTCCCCGTTTTATAGACGAGGACATGGGCTCAGGAAAGTTACAGCAAGTTGCCCAAGATGATCCAGCAAAGAAGTGGCAAGTAGAGTGGTGTTCAGACTGAAGGCTGACTTCAAAGCCACTGGAGACCTGTAGCTCCTTGTATCTTCACAAAGCTTGTGCAAGTTGTTTACAGAGACTTGGAGCCTTTTGGAGGACTTCCTACAAAAGGAAGTAAGGTTTCTGCCTTTGTCATCCAACCATTGCCATGGTCTCTGCATGCTTTTAGCAATTAATTACCACTATTAATTTCCACGATTACCCAGCTCATTACATTTCTTTGTTAATGTTGATTGCTGGCCCTGGAGCAGGCTGTCGTTATGAAAAGGGGCAGCTAAACCCACTGCAAAGGTGTGCCCCAGCACAGTCACCTGCAGTCCAACCTGGTGTCACAGGAAACCACCCAGGCCAGGCACTAAGACTGCTCAGTGAGTTTAAATGCCTGCATCTCCCAGCAGCCACACCTGGGATGACTTGATGAAGAGATACCCAACAGATAGAACCAGCTGTCAGCCACTTAGAAACACCTAGAGACTCAGGGTATGGGAGAGCCCTGGACAGGAAGTCAGGAGACCTTTGTCCATTCTCTACTGCTGATGACGCTGTGTTCTCACCACAAACTCCCTGCAGGCTCTTGATGACACTGTGTTCTCATCACTAACTCTCAGCCCCTGCCCTGTGCTGCCCACCTTGGGGCTTAGCATCCACGTGCTCACATGCAGCTTTGTGGGGAGGCAAGAAAGGGATGCTTTTACACCCTTTTTATTGGGTATGTAAGGGCTCACCTCTGAGCTAGTCATGCTGCCTTCAGCACACCCTAAGAAGCAGTCCTCATCCCCATCCCGTGTCCTGACCTCCAGGCTGTGTGATGCCATCTGGGCTCGGATGGAAACCCCAGCAGAAAATGTGGCCTCTGAGCCACCCCACTTTCCTGCTGACCTCCTGATGTGGTGAGGGTGAGCTGGAGCTGCAGAAGCACTGGTGGAGTAGACAGTTGGAAGCACATTCTTGGTACCAGAGCTGGACCTGGAGAGTGGCTCCAAATCCTGAAGAGCTGCAGGGATGCATGTGGAGGGCAAATCTGTGTGCCTAAGGCCTGCCTGGAGTGAAGGGGAGTGCAGCCAACCCAAGGACAGTGGCTAGGAGAGGGGCCACTGGATTCTTGTGTCACCACGTCTGTGCTGTGCAGCACTGCAGGCTCTGGGTCAGGGTGCAGCTTGGGGGAAAGGCATGTAAAACCCATTACACCTCAGAGCCAGTGGGATGTGGAGGCAAGGGAGACTAATCTTTAGAAATGGAACAGATGATCCACTCCACTGCAGTGCCTAGAGAGGGGCCACCTGCCAGCCCAGGGTGGTGTCAGGGGAAGCATAACCATCTCTGGCTTGCTGCAGAAGAAATTGCTGGAATGTCCCCAGGAGCCCAGCAGAGGGCTAGCAGAACAGGGTGGGTGCTTTGGGCTCCAGAACCAGATGTAATCCCAGAAGAGCCAAGCATGATGACCCAAACTGGAACAGGGGCTTCTAACCAGGGCCTAAGGCCTGTAAGGGTGCACATGGGCCTGGGACCTGGGACTCTGAGGTCAGTGTGATCCCAGGGAAGACTCAAGTCTGGGGCATCCAGAGAGCTCAGCAGGGCAACAAGCAGGACGATGGGCTGAGAGCTTTGGCTCGGAAATACAGCAGTCTGGTGTGCACAGGCAGCCCCTTCAAGGAGTGGGGGACAAAGAGAGGCAGCAGCTGCCCCCCACCAACCACTGACTAACACTCCAGACCCAACATTCATTCTGCACAAGGAGAGAAGGGTCATCAGGGATGGGCCTGATGAGGAAGACCTTGTAACACCATGGATGTGGGGACCCTGCAGGGTCAGCACCTCCTCTGGGGTTGAAAAGGAGCATGGTTTTGGCCCAGTTTAGCTCTGGAACCTGGAAAAGGGAAAGGCTTACCCAAGGTCACACTGCAGGTAGGCAGCAGAGGCCGGAGCAGATGCCAGATCACATGGTGCCTCCACAGCACCTGGTGGCCTCCCCTGTAACAACATAGAATTGAGAGTGCTGCTTTTTCTCTCACACCTGGGCAGCGGCATTCCTAAGCACCCACGTGCCCCAGGTTGCCCTGCACAGAACGTTTCCCTACCACTTGGCTGGTGATTTGTCTTGTAATCATTACTATTAATTTTAACTTTGGAGGGCATCCAGCATACTCGATCTCACGTAGTGGAGTCCTCTTCTGATTCTGCAAGGTCTTCTGAATTCCTCTTTTGCAAATAAGGAAACTGAGGTTCAGATAGGCTAGGTAACTTACTCGAGGTCACACAGCTAATTAGTGGCAGAGCCTGGATTCAGACCCTTTACTGAAACCCCACTGGCACGAGTCAGCATGTCCACACACTTTCACCCACCTATGACAGTCTATGGCTGCCTGTTCCTCTCTGGCCCCCTCCTAGCCATGTAGACCACCAGAGAACAGGCTTTCAATTTCTCCTTTTAAAATTTGCTCACCTTAGTCTTCAAAGACAAATTCCCTGATGCTGACCCAAGGGAATGCTGAAAATCACAGGTGGAGAGGTAAGGCCCTCTGCTCTGGAGGCCCCCTGCTAAAATGAAT
Source organism: Chlorocebus sabaeus (assembly GCF_047675955.1). NCBI lineage: Eukaryota > Metazoa > Chordata > Mammalia > Primates > Cercopithecidae > Chlorocebus > Chlorocebus sabaeus. Next base: position 55,325,177 of record NC_132929.1, on the reverse strand, counting down.
CAACACCAGCTGGACCTCCCTCAGGTTCAAGATGAGATCATTCCCTGAAGCAGGAAGCCTCCCACCAGACCAGTCCTTGCTTTTTCTCTGGAACAGGGATGGGGGTGGCCAGCGCAGGGGTCTGCGTTGCAGAGCATCTTTCCCCAAGGGAGCTACAGATACTGCAGGTGCTTAAGTCTTCGTGAAGCCTGCATTCAGCCTGGCCTTTGCAAGGAGACAGGTCCACAGAGCCACAGTACAAATCTCACGCAGAGTGTACAGTAATAAAAAGAACAAAAGAGCATACTGTAACAGCTCTCCTTTCCAGAACTGAAACATGCTTGAACTAAGAGGATTCATGTAAAGAACCCAGGTCAGAGGCTGCACCGTCTCATCTGTGAAATGAGAAGAATAAACAAGAAAAACATTCACCTCCATGGGGAGTCTGAATAGACACATTAATCCCTGGGCATAGGTTCCCAGTACAGATTAGCCCAATTTAAGCAAACAAAAAACTATGATGAAGATGTTTCTTCTGCTGAAAAGTGTTTTTATCATTTGTCTCTTCACATTTTGAGATTGTGTCTCTAATTCTAAAGTAATCCATGTTATTCACTTTAAAAAAATTTTTAAACATAAAATATACTGAGCAGCTTTCACTCAAACCAAAATTAAGCACCTTTGCTAATCCCACCGTTTCGTTTAGTCTATAAAGAAGTGAATGCTTCCCCCCTCTCCCAACGCCTCTCCCTACTGGTAACAACTATTAATTCCCTGGTGGTTCCTTCCAGGTCTTTATCTCTGTTTAAATAAACACCTGTTGACATATGCAATAGATAAATAATGATCAAAGGCATTCTAAGTATCTTCCTCATGTAAGAAAGAATAATAAGCATGTTAAATAAGAAGAAAAAAATATAATGTTTTAAAATATAAATAGAAAGGGCACCCTATCTGACCCTGCACAGCTGCCTCCCGCCCTGTGCCCTGGGTCAGTGGGCAGCCAGGGCTGCAGGGAGTGGCTGTGACTCAGTCTGACTACTGACCCAGGCAGACAGGGGAATGCAGGCAGGAAATGTCAGGAGCCCATCAGGGGAATGGGGTTTATCGATGTGGCATCGGCACCTGCCTCTGGGGAGCTTCAAGAAGTGCTCTGCATCGAGCTGACAGGTCCATTAGTTGTCAGCTCTGGCCATATCTTACTGGACTGGCAAAGCAGCCACAGCCAGCCGGAAGACACGCCCAGATAACACGATCCTGCAGGGTGTAACAGGACATCATGCCTTTGCTGGTAGTCATAATAAATACCAATTGCTGAGTAACAACAACACGGGGCGTTTTTTGCTGGTATCCTATTTAACCCCCTCACAACACTCCTGAAAGATATATAGCTATTATTGACCCCACTTGTAAACGGGGAAACTGAGGCTCAGAGGAGTGAAGTTACCAGTCCAAGATCACAGGAAGAGGGAGAAAGCCCACATTTTCATCACACTCCCTGTGGTCAGAGGTGCAGTGCATGGTCTCATACTCTTCATGTTACCCCACAGGAAAGATAATTTTCTCCCCACTTCACAGATGAGGAAATCGAGACTGAGAGAAGTCAAAATCTGCATCCTCCCAATCAGAAAACCCTATTCTTCCCTTCTGGGGCCCAGTGTGGAGGTGGTGCTGGGAAATTCTGAGAAGGGCAGGTTGCATAACATCCTCGTTCTCCGCCAAAAGCTGCAAACACCCACTTACCCCATTCACGAATCTGGGCAATGAGTGGTGGGAGTCAGGGAAAGATATTTTAAAAAATTATCTTCAGTCAGGGAATTTCACAGTATAATTATATAGCGAGCACACCAAATTAGCAGAAAGAGGGGACTGCCAGATGCAGCAGCCACACACCACTGCCTACATCCCCATGTTCGCAGCCGGCTCACAGCCTCTGGGGTGGGCTGGGGAACTCTCCCTCTAGATCCTAAATACACACGACTCTTCAACTAATAGAAAGACATCACTGGAAGACTCCACAAAGACCATACACCCCAATCCCCTCACCTTACACTTAAGGAAACTGAGGTCCCAGACGAGAAGCTGTGTGTTTGAAGTCACACCCTGATAGGCTCAGGACTAAGGGCTGGTCCTCTAGCTCCAGCCCCTGCCTCCAGACCCACCCAGCTCCTCTGGAGCCAAGAGACAGAAATAAACCATGCTTGGGCTTTTAGAGTCCAAAATAAATGCATGTACAGCTCTTTCCATTGTTACCATGGTTATAGATAACAAGGGCTGTGGCAAAGCACAGCAAATTAGTTAATGATGAAAGAGAAACTTCCAACAGTGACATGTTCTGCATGAACAAACTGCTTTCCTGATTCAGTGGCAGGCTGGACCCCGGTGGCAGGGCAAGTGTCTGCGGTGAGCGGGAGAGTAATTACAGTGGAGGTAAGAGCAGGCGTAGCATGTTATTTATGGCCTGTCTCCGCCTTCCCCTCTCCCTCTGTAACCAAACAGAATGTGAACAATGGAAGACTCACATGATCTGTTTCAGCCTTGCCTCCCAGGCCATCAGGAGAGGTGTTGGTTGTGTTCTCTCTGAGACCCACAGGGAGGCAGCAGCTGGCTCTGGGCAGGATGGGTGGTCAGCACTTGAGCTCAGGAGTTTGAGACCAGCCTGGGCAACATAGTGAGACCCTATCTCTACCAAATATAATTTTAAAAATTACCCTGGCATGGTAGCATGTGCCTGTATTCCCAGCTACTTAAGAGGCTGAGTTGGAAGGATTTCTTGAGTCCAGGAAGTTGAGGCTGCAGCAGTGAGCCATGATCATGTCATTGCATTCCAGCCTAGCAGACCGAGCAAGTCCCTGTCTCAAAACAACAACAAAAAGGAATTTGGCAAGGCTAAAGACTTAAGTCTTCCATGAGGCCTTGCTTGATCACTCAGTGAATTTCCTCTTTGTCCTCAAGCTCCTGAGGCACCTGGCTCCAGTCCTTACCTGTGGTGGTTTGAAAAACTGGCTGCAGTTCTTCTCCCCGCTATATCCACACCTCTCGGCAAAGTGACTTTGCTGCTTCCCCCATGAGGAGAAAGAGTCCATTTCCCCTCCTCTTGACTCTGGACTGTCCTGTTAACTCATTTTGACCAACAGGATGTGCGGCTGTGCTATAAGAACTGAGTTCTTTGTCTCTGACCCAGGAGTCTCGTGTCTTCTGCCAGAATCTATGAAACAGTTACACACTAACCTGTTAGCATATGAATAGGATAAAAATCAAATCTCAGATCTAACACAAACTGGCCATGTTCTTGCCCTAAGACCATCGCAGTCTCTGTTCCCTCAGCATGGAATATATTTCCCTCACCAATCCACATGGCTTATTCTCTAACTTCCTTCAAATCTGCATTAGTCCTTCCTCTGTGAAGCAGATGCTGCAATAGATTAATCATGCAAGGCTTTTATTAGGGGAAATGCCTTGCAAAAGGAATTAGGGATGGAGCAGAGGAAGGCAGGGGCTGTAGCTGGATCATGAGGCAAGTCTGATCCCAAGGGAAGGATAAAAGAGAGAAGGTAGGGGGCGGAGCAAGATGGCCGAATAGGAACAGCTCCAGTCTCCAACTCCCAGCGCGAGCGACACAGAAGACCGGCGATTTCTGCATTTTCAACTGAGGTACTGGGTTCATCTCACTGGGGAGTGCCAGACGATCGGTGCTGGTCAGCTGCTGCAGCCCGACCAGCGAGAGCTGAAACAGGGCGAGGCATTGCCTCACCTGGAAAGCGCAAGGGGGAAGGGAATCCCTTTTCCTAGCCAGGGGAACTGAGACACACAACACCTGGAAAATAGGGTAACTCCCACCCCAATACTGCACTTTAAGCAGACAGGCACACCAGGAGATCATATCCCACACCTGGCCGGGAGTGTCCCACACCCACGGAGCCTCCCTCATTGCTAGCACAGCAGTCTGTGATCTACCGGCACGGCAGCAGCGAGGCTGGGGGAGGGGCGCCCGCCATTGCTGAGGCTTAAGTAGGTAAACAAAGCTGCTGGGAAGCTCGAACTGGGTGGAGCTCACAGCAGCTCAAGGAAACCTGCATGTCTCTGTAGACTCCACCTCTGGGGACAGGGCACAGTAAATAATAACAAACGCAGCAGCTCTGCAGACGCAAACGACTCTGTCTGACAGCTTTGAAGAGAGCAGTGGATCTCCCAACACGGAGGTTGAGATCTGAGAAGGGACAGACTCCCTGCTCAAGTGGGTCCCTGACCCCTGAGTAGCCTAACTGGGAGACATCCCCCACTAGGGGCAGTCTGACACACCACACCTCACAGGGTGGAGTACACCCCTGAGAGGAAGATTCCAAAGCAAGAATCAGACAGGTACACTCGCTGTTCAGAAATATTCTATCTTCTGCAGCCTTTGCTGCTGATACCCAGGCAAACAGGGTCTGGAGTGGACCTCAAGCAATCTCCTACAGCTACAACCTACAGCTGAGGATCCTGACTGTTAGAAGGAAAGCTATCAAACAGGAAGGACACCTACACCAAAACCCCATCAGTACATCACCATCATCAAAGACCAGAGGCAGATAAAACCACAAAGATGGGGAAAAAGCAGGGCAGAAAAGCTGGAAATTCAAAAAATAAGAGCGCATCTCCCCCAGCAAAGGAGCGCAGCTCATCACCAGCAACGGATCAAAGCTGGACGAAGAATGACTTCGACGAGATGAGAGAAGAAGGCTTCAGTCCATCAAATTTCTCAGAGCTAAAGGAGGAATTACGTACCCAGCGCAAAGAAACTAAAAATCTTGAAAAAAAAGTGGAAGAATTGATGGCTAGAGTAATTAATGCAGAGAAGCTCACAAACGAAATGAAAGAGACGAAAACCATGGCACGAGAAATACGTGACAAATGCACAAGCTTCAGTAACCGTCTCGATCAACTGGAAGAAAGAATGTCAGCGATGGAGGATCAAATGAATGAAATGAAGCGAGAAGAGAAACCAAAAGAAAAAAGAAGAAAAAGAAATGAACAAAGCCTGCAAGAAGTATGGGATTATGTAAAAAGACCAAATCTACGTCTGATTGGGGTGCCTGAAAGTGAGGGGGAAAATGGAACCAAGTTGGAAAACACTCTTCAGGATATCATCCAGGAGAACTTCCCCAACCTAGTAGGGCAGGCCAACATTCAAATCCAGGAAATACAGAGAACGCCACAAAGATACTCCTCGAGAAGAGCAACTCCAAGACACATAATTGCCAGATTCACCAAAGTTGAAATGAAGGAAAAAATCTTAAGGGCAGCCAGAGAGAAAGGTCGGGTTACCCACAAAGGGAAGCCCATCAGACTAACAGCAGATCTCTCGGCAGAAACTCTTCAAGCCAGAAGAGAGTGGGGGCCAATATTCAACATTCTTAAAGAAAAGAATTTTAAACCCAGAATTTTATATCCAGCCAAACTAAGTTTCATAAGTGAAGGAGAAATAAAATCCTTTACAGATAAGCAAATGCTTAGAGATTTTGTCACCACTAGGCCTGCCTTACAAGAGACCCTGAAGGAAGCACTAAACATGGAAAGGAACAACCGGTACCAGCCATTGCAAAAACATGCCAAAATGTAAAGACCATCAAGGCTAGGAAGAAACGGCATCAACTAACGAGCAAAATAACCAGTTAATATCATAATGGCAGGATCAAGTTCACACATAACAATCTTAACCTTAAATGTAAATGGACTAAATGCTCCAATTAAAAGACACAGACTGGCAAACTGGATAAAGAGTCAAGATCCATCAGTCTGCTGTATTCAGGAGACCCATCTCACACGCAGAGACATACATAGACTCAAAATAAAGGGATGGAGGAAGATTTACCAAGCAAATGGAGAACACAAAAAAGCGGGGGTTGCAATACTAGTCTCTGATAAAACAGAATTTAAACCATCAAAGATCAAAAGAGACAAAGAAGGCCATTACATAATGGTAAAGGGATCAATTCAACAGGAAGAGCTAACTATCCTAAATATATATGCACCCAATACAGGAGCAACCAGATTCATAAAGCAAGTCCTTAGAGACTTACAAAGAGACTTAGACTCCCATACAATAATAATGGGAGACTTCAACACTCCACTGTCAACATTAGACAGATCAACGAGACAGAAAGTTAACAAGGATATCCAGGAATTGAACTCATCTCTGCAGCAAGAAGACCTAATAGACATCTATAGAACTCTCCACCCCAAATCAACAGAATATACATTCTTCTCAGCACCACATCGTACTTACTCCAAAATTGACCACGTAATTGGAAGTAAAGCACTCCTCAGCAAATGTACAAGAACAGAAATTATAACAAACTGTCTCTCAGACCACAGTGCAATCAAATTAGAACTCAGGACTAAGAAACTCAATCAAAACCGCTCAACTACATGGAAACTGAACAACCTGCTCCTGAATGACTACTGGGTACATAACGAAATGAAGGCAGAAATAAAGATGTTCTTTGAAACCAATGAGAACAAAGATACAACATACCAGAATCTCTGGGACACATTTAAAGCAGTGTGTAGAGGGAAATTTATAGCACTAAATGCCCACAAGAGAAAGCAGGAAAGATCTAAAATTGACACTCTAACATCGCAATTAAAAGAACTAGAGAAGCAAGAGCAAACACATTCGAAAGCTAGCAGAAGGCAAGAAATAACTAAGATCAGAGCAGAACTGAAGGAGATAGAGACACAAAAAACCCTCCAAAAAATCAATGAATCCAGGAGTTGGTTTTTTGAAAAGATCAACAAAATTGACAGACCACTAGCAAGACTAATAAAGAAGAAAAGAGAGAAGAATCAAATCGACGCAATTAAAAATGATAAAGGGGATATCACCACCGACCCCACAGAAATACAAACTACCATCAGAGAATACTATAAACACCTCTATGCAAATAAACTGGAAAATCTAGAAGAAATGGATAATTTCCTGGACACTTACACTCTTCCAAGACTAAACCAGGAAGAAGTTGAATCCCTGAATAGACCAATAGTAGGCTCTGAAATTGAGGCAATAATTAATAGCCTACCAACCAAAAAAAGTCCAGGACCAGATGGATTCACAGCTGAATTCTACCAGAGGTACAAGGAGGAGCTGGTACCATTCCTTCTGAAACTATTCCAATCAATAGAAAAAGAGGGAATCCTCCCTAACTCATTTTATGAGGCCAACATCATCCTGATACCAAAGCCTGGCAGAGACACAACAAAAAAAGAGAATTTTAGACCAATATCCCTGATGAACATCGATGCAAAAATCCTCAATAAAATACTGGCAAACCGGATTCAGCAGCACATCAAAAAGCTTATCCACCATGATCAAGTGGGCTTCATCCCTGGATGCAAGGCTGGTTCAACATTCGCAAATCAATAAACATAATCCAGCATATAAACAGAACCAAAGACAAGAACCACATCATTATCTCAATAGATGCAGAAAAGGCTTTTGACAAAATTCAACAGCCCTTCATGCTAAAAACGCTCAAGAAATTCGGTATTGATGGAACGTACCTCAAAATCATAAGAGCTATTTATGACAAACCCACAGCCAATATCATACTGAATGGGCAAAAACTGGAAAAATTCCCTTTGAAAACTGGCACAAGACAGGGATGCCCTCTCTCACCACTCCTATTCAACATAGTGTTGGAAGTTCTGGCTAGGGCAATCAGGCAAGAGAAAGAAATCAAGGGGATTCAGTTAGGAAAAGAAGAAGTCAAATTGTCCCTGTTTGCAGACGACATGATTGTATATTTAGAAAACCCCATTGTCTCAGCCCAAAATCTCCTTAAGCTGATCAGCAACTTCAGCAAAGTCTCAGGATACAAAATTAATGTGCAAAAATCACAAGCATTCTTATACACCAGTGACAGTCAAACAGAGAGCCAAATCAGGAATGAACTTCCATTCACAATTGCTTCAAAGAGAATAAAATACCTAGGAATCCAACTTACAAGGGATGTAAAGGACCTCTTCAAGGAGAACTACAAACCACTGCTCAGTGAAATCAAAGAGGACACAAACAAATGGAAGAACATACCATGCTCATGGATAGGAAGAATCAATATCGTGAAAATGGCCATACTGCCCAAGGTAATTTATAGATTCAATGCCATCCCCATCAAGCTACCAATGAGCTTCTTCACAGAATTGGAAAAAACTGCTTTAAAGTTCATATGGAACCAAAAAAGAGCCCGCATCTCCAAGACAATCCTAAGTCAAAAGAACAAAGCTGGAGGCATCACGCTACCTGACTTCAAACTATACTACAAGGCTACAGTAACCAAAACAGCATGGTACTGGTACCAAAACAGAGATATAGACCAATGGAACAGAACAGAGTCCTCAGAAATAATACCACACATCTACAGCCATCTGATCTTTGACAAACCTGAGAGAAACAAGAAATGGGGAAAGGATTCCCTATTTAATAAATGGTGCTGGGAAAACTGGCTAGCCATAAGTAGAAAGCTGAAACTGGATCCTTTCCTTACTCCTTATACGAAAATTAATTCAAGATGGATTAGAGACTTAAATGTTAGACCTAATACCATAAAAGTCCTAGAGGAAAACCTAGGTAGTACCATTCAGGACATAGGCATGGGCAAAGACTTCATGTCTAAAACACCAAAAGCAACGGCAACAAAAGCCAAAATTGACAAATGGGATCTCATCAAACTAAAGAGCTTCTGCACAGCAAAAGAAACTACCATCAGAGTGAGCAGGCAACCTACAGAATGGGAGAAAATTTTTGCAATCTACTCATCTGACAAAGGGCTAATATCCAGAACCTACAAAGAACTCAAACAAATTTACAAGAAAAAAACAAACAACCCCATCCAAAAGTGGGCAAAGGATATGAACAGACATTTCTCAAAAGAAGACATTCATACAGCCAACAGACACATGAAAAAATGCTCATCATCACTGGCCATCAGAGAAATGCAAATCAAAACCACAATGAGATACCATCTCACACCAGTTAGAATGGCGATCATTCAAAAGTCAGGAAACAACAGGTGCTGGAGAGGATGTGGAGAAATAGGAACACTTTTACACTGTTGGTGGGATTGTAAACTAGTTCAACCATTATGGAAAACAGTATGGCGATTCCTCAAGGATCTAGAACTAGATGTACCATATGACCCAGCCATCCCATTACTGGGTATATACCCAAAGGATTATAAATTATGCTGCTATAAGGACACGTGCACACGTATGTTTATTGCAGCACTATTCACAATAGCAAAGACTTGGAATCAACCCAAATGTCCATCAGTGACAGATTGGATTAAGAAAATGTGGCACATATACACCATGGAATACTATGCAGCCATAAAAAAGGATGAGTTTGTGTCCTTTGTAGGGACATGGATGCAGCTGGAAACCATCATTCTTAGCAAACTATCACAAGAACAGAAAACCAAACACCGCATGTTCTCACTCGTAGGTGGGAACTGAACAATGAGATCACTTGGACTCGGGAAGGGGAACATCACACACCGGGGCCTATCATGGGGAGGGGGGAGGGGGGAGGGATTGCATTGGGAGTTATACCTGATGTAAATGACGAGTTGATGGGTGCAGCACACCAACATGGCACAAGTATACATATGTAGCAAACCTGCACGTTGTGCACACGTACCCTACAACTTGAAGTTTAATAATAATAAATAAATTAAAAAAAAAAAAAACAATAAAATAATTTACTTAAAAAAAAAAAAAAAAAGAGAAGGTAGAGTGGAAGCCTCCTCTAGTGCTGGGCAGGCTAAGGAAGTTTTGACAAAACCATCAGGGAGTCCCTGAGCTTAAGTGTGCTGATGAGGAAGTCCCAACTCTCCCAGGAGACATAGCCTTCACACAAAAGCAGCGATGAATTTCAAAGTGAAATAGCCATGGCCTTCCATCAGTTATGCTCCCTGTAGAAGGTCTTGCAAGACACTTTATCATGGCCACCATAAGACCTCTGCTGAGATGCCCCAGTCTTCCCTGATCATGCCGTATGAAAGAGCAAGTCCCCCTCAACGCCCTTTCATTCTTCCCTATTTTATGCTTTTTAATTGCTCTTATCACCACTGATTATGTAATTACTTGCTTACTTGTAAATTTTCCCATCTCTGACCACTAAAAGGTAAGCCTCATGGCAGCAGAAATTTTTGTCTGTTTTGTTCTCTGCTATATCCTAGGACATAGTCTCTGAATAGTCTCTGGCACTCAAAAATTTGGCTAAATGAATGAACAAATAAATGGATAAAATAAGAAATGTTTCCTGACAGGTGCTGAAGGGCCACTTGCAAACTGTATAAATCCCATGTTATAGGCTGAATATTTGTGTTCTCTTAAAATTCATATGCTGAAGCCCTAACCCTCAATGTGATGATATTTGGAGATAGGGCCTTTGGGGGGTAATTAAGGCCAGATGAGATCATGAGGGTGGGCCCTCATGATGGAATTAGTGCCCTTATAAGAATAGACCAGAGTGTTTGCTCTCTCTCTCCACGAGCAGAGGAAACGCCGTAGGAGCACACAGCAAGAAGGCAGCCATCAGCAAGTCAGGAAGAGAGTCCTTAACAGAAACCAAATCAGCCAGCTCCTTGATCTTGGACTTTCCCACCTCCAAAACAGAGAAATAAATGTCTGTTATTTAAGCCATCTGGTCTGTAGTATGTATTTTATTATAGCAGCCTAAGCTGACTAAGACATCCCAAGTTCGATGTTAGGTAATACTTATCAGGAAGTTTTCAGAACACTCCAAGTAATGTTCCAAACTAAGCATGTCTTATTCTACATAACTTCGAATGCCAGCAGGAAGTGGGACCACCTTTCTTGTGGCTGCTACTAGTTCACAAGGAGACAGAAAATTGTATATTTGTAGCTGGTAGTGACAAGTATATATAGGGAGGGGAAGGGGACAATATCTTTGGTTAAGCATCTAATTTTTCATCCACTTAAATTTTCTGTCTCAGAAAATTCCCATCTTGTCCTGGACACTCACACACAGCAGTGCCCCAGGAGACATGGTGTCAGGCGACAGTGGGTTGGTCTTGAGATCTAATCAGCCTCAGAGCTCTGGGGCAGTTTTCCCTACCTTGTTACTATGGCAATACAGAACCCAGCTGCAGGTGCCCACCTGTCACCAAAACCAGGGCCAGACTCTGACTGCATCTGAACATGCCTGTCAGTGTGGGGAAGGAGGAAGCAAATGTGAAAAGGCCTTATGTAGCCCCAGGAAATTGTAGGTGGTAGTTAGGAAGCAAGTCTGGGATGCAGATCTCTTGACTTTCTCAGCTGGATGCCTGAGTCCCCTTGGTGTCGGCACAAAATCCCAAGGCTGCCCTCTTTCTGTGGCAGGCCAGCTGTGAGCATACAAGGTACCTCAACTCCTATAGGCAAGCACTGGTGGGTTCAAAATTCAAGAGAGGCTGCCACCGTAATTCCTGCTTCCACCAGAAATTCTTAATCTGCTTATACCTGAGGCTCATCCCCCATATCTGTTACTTGTTCCCGTGTTCACCTCCAAACCAAGGGTGGGGGTCCAGACTCCATCCTGTTCTCCTATCTGTTGGTCCCTGCTTACCCATGTGATCCTCTCCCCATGACTTACTGTGTCTGCAGCAGCAGTGGTATCTCTAAGGAGACAAAAGGCATGCCAAGATGTGTCAGTTCCAGATTGCCAGGCCAGGGCTCTAGGTTCTGTGATCACTCTCACTGCTGAGGCCTTCAGGGAGCTCTCCTCTCCTTACCCATCCCCCAGAGAGACCAGTTGGTCACTGTTTACCATGCCATACCACCTTCCTGGACCAGGACCCTTCTTCCTTTTTACTTGGGCCATTGCATCGGCCTCCTAAACCATCCCCTGCTGCCACTCTTCCCTGCCTGCTGGACCCTGAAGTGATGTGGAATCAGGATCTCACAACATTTTTATGAATGCCACTCTTCTGACTCCTGGCCCAAACCTCTCTCCATCAGGACTCAAAGCTGATTGATATGGTTTGTCTCTGTCTCTACCCAAATCTCATGTCAAATTATAATCCCCAGTGTTGGAGGAGGGGCCTGGTGGGAGGTGATTGGATCATGGGGGTGGTTTCTAATTGTTTAGCACAATCCCCCTAGTGCTGTCTCCTGATAGAGTTCTCATGAGATCTGGTTGTTTGAAAGTGTATATCACCACCACCTTCACTTTTTCTCTTCCTCCTGCTCAGCCATGTGAGACTCACCTGCTTCTCCTTCGCCTCCCGCCATGATTGTAAGTTTCCTGCGACCTTCCCAGCCATGCTTACTGTACAGCCTGCAGAACTGTAAGTCAATTAAACCTCTTTTCTTCATAAATTACACAGTCTCAGGTAGTTTTTTTATAGCAGCATGAGAACAGACTAATACACTGATCCTCAGGGCAGACCAATGGTAACGGTCTTGGGGGGAAGAAAGGACAATCACTGACATCCTCCCATTCTCCTTATTTCCCCATCTTTGCATATACCCCTAACCCTCCCGCCTTCCCTAGGCCAAAACAAAAGCCTCACACATATTAATACAAGCAACCAGATCCCTGAAGAACAAGGTGTCCTCCATGCCAGATGTATGCACATGGCAGCTCTGCTCTAGTCAGGGTGACCTATTATGTCCATAGATGTGGTAGTAGTATCTTCAGCTGTAAGACTACTCACAGCTGCAAGTAACAGAAACCCAGCACAGCATTCCACACATTGATTCTGTCCTGTAAGAATCCCAGAGGCAGGGCAATTCCAGATTTGATCAGTTCTGCAGGTCAGCATTATTAGGGTTCTTTCCATTTGCCCTTTCTACCATCATCAGGTTAAGAGGCCTCATCTCCCCTTCATGGTCTCAAAATGTCCACCACAGTTCCAGGTATCACATGCCGACCAACAGGAAGCAGCAGTATGAAATTACTTCAGAGCCAGGGAATCTTTCCCAGAATGCTGGGTGCAGTGGCTCCTTCCTGTGGTCCCAGCTATTTGGGAGGCTGAGGCAGGAGGATCACTTGAGCCCAGAAATTTCAGGTCAGCCTGGGCAACATAGCAAGACCCCATCTCTAAAACAAAACAAAACAAAACAAAACAAAAACAAGAAAAATATTTCCCAGAATTGCCCTGATGGTCTCCCCATCACATCTTGACCAGAATTGTGCCCCACGTCCATTCCTATGTCAGTCACTGGCAAGGGGAATGGAACTCCCGCGATTAGCTTAAAATAATAAAGAGTCATACCGCCTTGGGTTAGAGCAGGGTCCTATTCACCTGATACTGAACTAAACTGGGCTGGCTGCTGAGGAGACAGATGATCAGCTGGTCTGCCTAGATATTCATACTTAACTGGCTCCAACCAGGTATGGCCAGTCCCTCTTCAAGGACAGGCCCAGGCCTGGATCTGGGAGCAGAAGATTGGGGAAAGCAAAGGACCAGTGACAGACAGACACCGAGGACATTTCTGCAATGGTCCAACCAAGAAAAGATGGATGCAGAACAACGGCAGTGGTGGTGAAAGTAGAAAAGAGAAGACAGAGGCAAGAAAAAATTAGCATTAGAATCAGTGAATTGTGGCAACTCCTTAGATATGGAGGATATGGGAAGAAGGGGTAAAAGATGACTTGGAGTTTTCCAACCAGGGTAATTTTGGGGATGGTATAGGCATTGGTACTGACTAGGTTGGACATATTTACTCTGGCTCACTGGGAAGGGCAATGTGTATGTGTACAAAACTTGAAGTTGTCAGGGCTTTTCCATTCTCATTGGCCTCATTCGTTCCTCACAGCAACTTTTGCAAGGCAGGCAAGGTGGGACAGGTAATGGCATTCCCATTTTACAGGTGAGGGAAATTGGCATGTTGGCATGGGTCTCAGGCCCTTGGGGTGACACAGCCTGGAGCTGGGACACAACCTGGGCACCAGGACTGGGGATCAGGCCAATCTGAGTTGGGGTCTTCTTGATTGCTGCATTCATTCAGTCTTTGCCCAGGAGAAACTGTACCTGCCTCCATTTTCTGGCTTGAAAAGTTGAAATTTCTTCTTTGTCTGTGGTTCATACCAGAAGTCCTCTTATTGGTCATTCTCAAAGGGATCAACTTCCTCATACTCTATTTAACTGATATTTTTAAAGCATCATAATTGGATGTTTATGTTTTATATCAGATTAGGGAAGGACTTTTCAAATATTACTTAAACCCAGAGGTTGAGAAAAAGAACGAGAGAGAGGGAACGAAGGAAGGAAGGAAGGAAGGAAAGAAGGAATGAAGGAAGGAAGGGAGGGAGGGAGGGAGGAGAAAGGGGGAAAGAGGAAAGTAGGGGGGAGAGAGAGGAAGAGAGGAAAGAAGGAAGGGAGGGAGAGAGAGAGAAGGAAGGAGAGAGAAAAGAGAGAGAAAGAGAAGATAAAAGAAAAGACTAATAAATTTAAATTTTTAGAAATAAACATTGCAAAGACCATAATGAATAAAATCAAAATGCAATCTAGGAAAATACAGTATTTGCAAATCATATTACAAAGGGCTAATTATCCTAATAGATAATTAGCGCTAATTATCTAAACTATCTAAATAATTAGATAATAGAGAAAGAGCTCTGCATATCAATCTTTAAAAGAGAAAAAAGACCAACAAACAAATAAGAAAGTGGTAAAGGAAATGAACAGAATTCAGAAAAGAAAATACATATATTTGTTGAACCTGTGAAAATATACTCAACTGCAAATTAAATGCACTGATAAATCATTTTTCACCTGACAGTTATCAAGAAGCAAAAAGATTGACCCTGTCTTTGTGAGGTGTAAGAGAAACAGGGATTCTCATACATTGTGACAGAAGAATTAACTGTTATGAATTTTATGGAAGAGAAGCAATATCTATCATTATTACAAAGATATATGTCCTTTCACCCTGAAATTCCACTTCTAGAAATTTCTTCTCCAGAAATACTTGCACTTGCACCATATTACAAATATACGAAGTATCTTACAATATTGTTTGTAAAAACAAAACATTGAACACTACCTAAAAGTCTATCAATTGCAGACTGGTTATTAAATTATGGCATGCCCATCTTAAAAATCAAGAGCTTTGATTGGACTGATACAGAATAACCTTTAAGAAATATTAACTGAAAAACAAAGTGCAGTATATACATAGTATAGTGCCATTCATGAAATATAAATATATTTATTTAGTGGTAATTGCACATACAAGTGTAGAACATCCCTGGAAGGATAAATGAGAAACTGGTTACACAAGTTGTCCCTGGGGAGGGAAACCGAGTAACTGGGAACAGGAAAACAAGAGAAGACTTTTTACTATAAATGCTTTCATAGTTTTAAATGTTGGTACCATATGAATTTATTATCTCTGAATAAATTAGATACAAAACAAAATTGAAATGAAAAACACTGAAAGGATGAAAACTTTAATTAGCATGTGCTGGTTTAGAGTGTTAGAAATGGATATTGTATTAGTTCTCTATGCTGCATAATGAGTTATCACAAACTTAGCAGTTTAAAACAACACACATTTATCATTTCACAGTTTCCATGGGTCAGAATTCCAGGCACAGCTTAGCTGGGTCATGTGCTCAGAGTCTCTCACGGGTACAATCAATGTATCAGCTGGGCTGCAGTCTCATCTGGAAGTTTGACTGGGGAAGAATTCAAGTCAAGGTTGTTCAGGTTGTTGGCAGAATTCATTTCCATGCAGCTGCATGGCTGAGGGTCCTGACTCTTTGCTGGCTATTGACAGGACATCTCTCTTAGAGTCTAGAGGCTTCTTGCACTTCCCTGCCATGTGGGATTCTTCAGCATGGCTGCTCACTTCATCAAACTCAAAAAGGGCATCCCTCCCTCCGTCTGCCAAGATGAAGTCTTACATGACAAAACACAATCACAGAGTGAGGTTTCATCACCTTTGCCACACTCCATTGGTGAGAAGCAAGTTGCAGGTTCCACTCACATTCAAGAACAGGGATTCACCAGGAGGTGGAGATTGTTGGGGAGCACCTCAGAGTCTGTTTGCTGCAGATAAGATTTTTGAGGAAACAACTCTGTGTGCTTACATGTTTTTCTTAATGGATATTTTTTGTGCAATTCCTATATACCGAGGACCATATTTGGCAGTAAAGTGGCAGCAGAAAATAATATAAATAGGCTATATGTGTTCCCAGACTTGTCTCTCTCCCCTCCTGCCTCCCAACTCAAGGTTTTGGAAGCCTTTGCATTCGAAACTAATCCTGCCTGTCCCCTGCTCCTCTGAGGAATCAGGGTGGGGAGGTCCAGTTAAAAAGCTCAAGGCAAGAACCAACACTGAGAAAAATGCAAAACCTAATGTGTGTTGTGCTGAGGATTGTGAAGGAAAGATATAGACAACCAGTAACACCCATGGGCTGCTGAACTGTTAGTGTTCCCCACCACCACCACCAGCTTCCAGTTGGCTATGGGAGATGCTCACTGTGAAGGTGACAGGCATCTAGGGCCTACTGAGACTGGGGAGGGGAGGGGTCTTCAGACACCCCAAGTTCTTTTTGGCCAATCGTCTCCAAAGCACCATCTTTGTCCTGGGAGCCCTCTCACTACTAGGATCTCCTACCCTGGGTCAGAGTTTTCCCCACACCAAGAAATGAGAGCTTCTTTTGACCGGCACCCTTAGGGGTCCTCCAAGTAAGGCCAATCTGGTTGAATCCACCATGATCTCCTGTCTCCTCTGGCCACACCTGTCATTCCCATGGTCCCCACTCAGAAGATCAATCATGGATTTTCTCCCAGGCCCCTTTGTAATTAAACTTTTGTGACCTAAGTTCCTTGGGTAGCTCTGGGCCTATGCATTTCATACTAGACTTACAAGAGTAACATGTACCTTAATGTGGCCAGGCATGGGGGTTCATGCCTGTAATCCCAGCACTTTGGGAGGCCAAGGCGGGTGGATCACCTGAGGCCAGGAGTTCAAGACCAGCCTGGCCAACATGGTGAAACCCCGTCTCAACTAAAAGTACAAAAGTTAGCTGGGCATGGTGGCAGGTGCCTGTAATCCCAGCTACTCGGGAGGCTGAGGCACAAGAATCACTTGAACTCGGGAGGCATAGGTTGCAGTGAGCCAAGATCATGCCATTTGCACTCCAGCTTGGGGGACAAGAGCGAGACTTCCTCTCAAAAAAAAGAAAAAGAGTAACATGTACCTTAATGTGCCTTAATGTGTTGTTACAAGTGTCATCATCATAGCTACTATGTATTGACTGTTACATGTCTTCGAGCTATAAGTCCTGCTAGATGAGTGTTGTGAATTCCCGCTTGGTACATGTGTAACTTCAGACCCAGAGAGTTTTGGAATTGCCTGAGGCCACTTGGCTCATGAATGAAGAAGCAGATTCAAACCCAAGCCTGCAGAACTGAAAGTCCCTTTTCTTCGTCTCCATGTGGCTGCTCGTTGCTCAATAACTCCAGGTCATGCAGTCAGTATTTCAGTGCAGCCACCATGCGGTGACTCACGGGGTCTTGGACTCCTTGGGTGGGGCCTCTCACTGCCATGGGAAGACAACCCTTCACTGACTTCCTTCTGGCAACTCTGCAGAGAGGCCTGGGAATGTCCTGTGCTCAAAGCTCAGAGTCCCCTTCTCTACCGTACTTAAGGGACTCTTCAGCAGCTGACCCAGACATTCAGGCCTCCTCTCCTCACCCCGCCATGTAGGAAGAGAAAAACTATTTCTGGGACACCCTTAGGACTCCCCTCTCCTGCCACATAAGGCAGCAGCATCAGACCCAGAGCTGACAGGCCCTCCAAAGTCATTTGCTCCACATGTGTCTTTCAGTGCTTAACTACTTCTCCATCATATCCCCCAAGAGATATATCAGCTTCTGCTTGCATTCCTCCAATGATGTGATGGTGAGTTCACTACTGGGCTCAGATAGCCCATGCCAAGCAAACCCGGTCTCCTCCTTAAAGGGCTGAATTTAATGGCCCAGCCAATGAGGGGACCTCTCCTGAAGTTAAGACACTGGAAGGCACTTTCAGGTAGAGGGATTTTTTTAAAAAACTAATTATGGGAACAAGCCTGCATATCCTGTGTATGTACTCCAGAACCTAAAATAAAATAAAATTGTTAAAAAAACTAATTATGGGGAAAAAAGCATTACAGAATGAGAGGCTAAACACCAAGACAAATCTAATTACCCCCCTGCCCACATGGGTGCCTGTCTTAGTCCGTTCTGTGCTGCTATAACAGAATACCTGAGACTGGGTAATTTATAAAGAACAGAAAATTTATCACCCACAGTTCTGGAGTCTGGGAAGCCCCAATCAAGGCATCAGCCTCTAGTGTTCGGTAAGGGCCTTCTTGTTGCATCCTCACATGGCAGGAGGCAGAAGATCAAGTGAAGGAATGCTACATGGAGCCTTTTTTATAAGGGTCTTCATTCCATTCACAAGGACAGGAACTTTCATTGCCTAATCACTGCTTAATGACCCCAGTTCTTGATACCGTCACATTGACCACTAAGTTTTAACACCTGAATTTTGCGGGGGACACACTCAAGCCACAGCAGTCCCTGTACCCCCAGGACAATGCTCAATCTCTCCCGTGTGTCATACAAAGACCTTCACCTTCAAAGGGCCCCAACATGATAACCCAGGCCCATTGCCTGCCATGCCTTGCTTCCTACTCACTCTACACTCCCACCAGCCCAACCATGCAGCTGCTTCCTGAAAAAAAGACCCTTTCGCACTCCCCATCTTGAGAGATGATGGTTCCCCTTCCCAGACTGCCCCATCCTCTCCACTCTTCTTCACATGCCCTTATGCATTGTCTGAGCCTCAGTTCAGTCGTCAGCTCTTCTGTGAAGGCTCTGCCAACCCCCCAGGAGTTAATCCCTCCCTTGCCTCCAGGTCTCTTGCAGTGCTTATAACAACGTAAATAGCTTCCTTGGCCTGAACACCTAATAGGGTACCAGGTCCTATGCTAGCACCTGGGCATGCCTCAGCTCTAGCTTTCATTAAGAACCCTTTGTAGAAGGCATTATTATCCTTAAAAATAAAAGTAGTCAGTGAGAATAGACTTAGAGATACTGCCTAGACCAGGATCACATGGCTGGCAGCGGATCCAGGATTTAAATCCAGGTCTGTCCTCTGTCCTCTTTCCATACCTACAATTACATTGGGATACTTCCCTCCCACTCTGGGCCAGTGTTTCTTAAACTCTTCTGGACTTTGGCCCTCATTAACAAATACATTGTATATTTCAATCTAGTACTCACCTATACACATAAATTTTCAGAAAACAATATCTACCCCTTCTACTTTCAGTCCCTCTGATCTTCTCTATTTTGTTTCATTTTCTTATATGCTGGTCATGATCCACTAAATTGATTTTGTTATGGGGTGGGGATTCCCAGTTTTAAAATACTGCTGTGGATTGGCAGCTCCTGCATTTACAGGGCTTGGCACACAATAAGTACTCACTCAATCCCCAAGCCTGACTTCTATTGAGCCAGCCCTCTGCCCTGGCCTTGGGAAATAACTGATCCCTGAAAGCCAATAGGCAAGATCCCTGGGGCCTCACAACCTTGGTGCTGAATCCATTTCTCCCAGTGTTAAATTCAGAAAGCAGCAGAAGCTTTCAGAAGAACAGCTGGAGATTTAGTCTGGCTGGGAGAACAGGGCTGGTCAGCAGGTCCAAGGCAGCAGCACCGTATGAGGCTCTCTGGTCCCAAGGGCCTGTGTCAGGGACCTGCCATGGTGGTCGCACAGTCTGGCCTGGGGGCAGAGCAGGAGTGGCAAGGGTCAGAGGCGCAGACTCGGATGCTGTCAGCTTCCTATGCCACCCTCCATGGGCAGTGGCACATGCCAGCCAGGCAGTGACAGGCAGGTAAGTTTCATCAGCCCTGGATTTCGCCTCTGACTAAACAGTGACTGAGCTTACTAGGATGATGGGTTCTAAATTTAGCACCAAACTCTGGGAAACTGGTGCATTTGCCCCCACTGCCTGTGGCAAAGCGGGCTGCGAGGGTGCTGCTTCATTCTTCCCACTCCACCTGGGCTATCCTGTGGCCCGGGAGTCCCGCTGACTCACCCGGGGCTGCCAGGGTGGCAGGAAGCACACCTTACCTACCTCCTCTGAAAAGCTGCTGTTCAGCTGAGGGAAGGGGGTGCAGGTGAAACCTTCAGGGAGCTCTCAGTTTCTAAGGCCTGACAGGTCTGACTGTCAGTATCCCCACTGACTCCATCAGTATCTGCCTCTGCAGCCCTCCTAATGCCTCACCCCACAGCCTGAGCTGAGCCTAGTCCCAACCAGCCCTATGCGGGGCGGGGGGGGCCTCAGGCCTCTGTGCCACTGTGCCTCCGTACTTTGGAGCTGAGGGCAGTCTCCTAGGGTTGGGCAATGATAGCTCCTGCTCTATCATCCAGCCCTAAGAGCTTTTCTTGCAAGAGTGAGTGCTGGGCATATACACAGCTATTGAATTACAGGTTGCAACTGGGCTCTCTGAATCCTTGGGTCGTCTCCCTTCATCCTCACTAAAACCCTGTGAGATAGGGATTATAATGAACTCATTTCACGTAATGGAAAACTAAGGCTTGCAGAGGTTCACTAACTTGTGGGACATTATACAGCTGGGCCAGTGCAATACCAGACCCCTGCTTTTAATGGCCTCAACTCCACTTGCTTCTATGCCTGGGAACCTGCCCTAAACTTTGTCCTGGAACTTTGCCCAGCTGTTGGTATCACTGACCTCACAGAGCCTATGAAATAGAGCCTGGGTTAGGATGAGACTCTACAGCTAGAGTTCCTTGCTAGCTGTGTGAGTCTGGGTGTGTTAATTAGCCTCTCTGAGGCTGTTTCCGCATCTGTAAAGGAGGGGTGACTTTGTAATCTGTCCAGTTGGCTAGGCTGAGCTCCATTTTTCAGAATTCACTTCCTTGTGTATTTCTGGCTAGGATGGCTCACAGGAAACCTTCGAGCAACAGCTTTGCAGGGCAGAAGTGAAGCTGGTAGCCATTTTGTAGCTCACACAGGTTGTCGCTTACCTGCTGGCCTACCTCTTTGGTGTGGGGCCTGTGACATTTCTACCTTCCCTGAGATCTCCATTCAGCTTCTTCAACCTCTGAGCCAGGTCTGTGTATTCAGCTCCATGACGGGGCACCAGCTTCCCCTAAGGATGCCCAAACTGCCAAGGCTGGAGGTGCAAGAACTGACATGGCTCGCAGGCTGTCCTCATGGTTTCCACCTTCCCCCCTAGTTTGCCTGGGTCTTTCCTAATTTTAAAACTGAAAGTCTTGAATCTCTGGAAACCCCTTAAGTCCTGGAAATACAGGAGAGTTGCTCCCCTTGTTCTAGTTTGTGCTCATCGGGTCCAGCTGGTTCTTGCTCTCTCCTGCTCATTCATCTCCCTTCCCAGCTGCTTGCCCTGTGGAATCCAAGGTTCCGCATTAGATGCAATGAACTAGCCTCACAGAGATTGCTTAACCAGCTTCCACATTGTGAAGGTCAAACTTCAATGATGAATCCTGAGAGACAGATAAGATAGAGAGGAGGAGAGACAGAGAGATGGGGGGAGAGAGAGAGGAGAGAATTATCAGGTGGTAACAGTGTTTGCCTCATGGAGCTGTGAACATTAAATGAGATACACACATGCACAGTGCCTGGCATAGAGGTAGCAGTCCAACCATATTAGATGTTATTGTTGTTATGTAGCCTTTGCTACTTAATGAAGGTCACAAATTGCTCAATTGTAAGATGGCAGTAGCAGTAGCTGATCCTCTGATCTGCAGCGCCACAGATTGTAGGTGAAACTAATCTAGGATGATAGCACTTGTCTTTGGCGAAGACGCTAACTGGGAGGGGCATCAGGGAACTTGCTGGGGTGATGGCCAAGTTCTGCCTTGATGGTGGTGGTGGTTACGTGGTATACACATATATGAAGCTTCATTGAGCTATACATGTAAGATGTGCACACTTCACTGCAATATGTTATAACCCAACAAAATGTCAAATTTAAAAATAATGTAGTGGATAAACCAGGAGAACTAATTCCCCTCTGCCATCAATTTGCTGTATGACCTCATGTAACTTCTTTGGATCACAGTTATCACATGCATAAATTGCATAAGCCTTATCAGAGGTCAGGAAACTGACCCACATGATCTCCTTGTCTCCAAATTCTCTGGATTTGTTTCAAAATAAACAGAAGAGAAGAAGTAGCTACAGAGGAGGCCCATGAAGAATTAAGGCACAACCAGTCAACAGGAACTGGGCTGCCCTTTATGGGGTGCCTAGTACTCGCATTTCTAGGCACTGTCCTTTCGACAAAGACAGTTGTCGCTTTATGTCTACACAGGAAACACCTCTATGAAAATGCTTCAGAATGCCAGAGATGCTGTGGACTCACGTTAGATGTAGATACCTGGGCCTGGTAGCAGTCACTGGGGGATGGCAAGGGAAGGTGTATGCCCGAGACCTTGTCATCTGGAGAAAGAAGGATGAAATGCTCGTGCCTATAGACCCACTAAGTGCTGGGCTCAGCACCAGGTGATTCACACACACCAACCCATTTTACCCAACAGTGGCTTAATGTGCAGTCACAAAAAAACAGACATGTGGGAACTTAGATTGTACATTCTTCACTCATTTGCATTTCCTAATTTTTTACTATATTTACACAGCAAAAAAAAAAAACCCTATAGAAATTAGAAATTGAAAAATATACAACTGTCAAAGAAATTATTTTTCTCTCTGTGGCAAGGGGTGACTACGTTCTGATTTCAGGAATCAGTTGCACATAATCCTAAACAGTCCTAAATTAAGGCAAAGTTAGGCAGTTATTGTACCAGTTGTATCATCCAGGGACTGTGATTGCCCCAATTGCCACGTGTTTGATTTCGACTTTGATTAACTGAAAGCAAGCTCAGTTGGAGGCAGGGAGACTAGTTGAGAGGCTCTGGCAATAGGAAACAGTCAAAGCGCTACTGAACCCTGTTGCTATAGCAACAGCACAGCAAAGCTATTTAGTTGTTAACTCCTGAGAGAAAAAGCAGGACAAAAATTAGTGTAAAGTTATAGCACAATTTGGACTGTAGGTATTTAACCTCCTTCTCCGCAATGCTCCTGTGAGTATATTCAGCATGTTCCCAGCTAGCTGAAGCTGTGCTCTCTCTCTTCTAGGCCAGAAACCATATCTGAACCAGCGAAAGTAGAGTTATTTGAGGATGATCCCTAGAACGGAGCTTTCAAATCACACTGTGCAAATGAATCCCCTGGGGACTTTGTTAAAATGGAGAATCTGACTTGCAAGCTCTCAGGTGATGTGGATGCTGCTGATCCACAAACCACACTTGGAGTAGCAAAGCCCTACTCTAGACTGCTAAACTTTTATGAAGGAAGGAACTGGAACAGGCATGTCTTGTTCTCTGCTGTATCCTCCAGGTCTAGCATGGTACATGATACAGAAGTGTGGAGCGGGAGGGCAAGGTTATTCAACAATTCAATAATGAATATCAGATTCATTCACATGCTTATACTGGCCTTTTTAACCAGAAAAGTGATGCATGTCCAAGGTAACATCATGAAACAGCAAGGCTTCCCTCCTCTCTGGGCTTCTGGACACCTTTTGGCAGGTCTTCACTTATTTTATTTTATCCTTTCAGAAATTATTGTTAATATACATCTTTTTTCCTGACACAAATGGCAATATATTACAGGCATTACTCCATGTCTTGTGGCTTTTTTCATAATACCTATACTGGGAATTACTGAGTCTGAATCTTTGTGTCTACCTCAAAGTTTAGATGTTGAAACCTAACCCCCAAGGTGACAGTGTTGATGCAAGGCTTCGGGAGGCGATTGGGTCATGGGGTGGAGCCCTCATGAATGAGACTAGTACCCTTAAAAAAGAGGCCTGAGGGAGCTTATTAACCCTTTCACCTTTCCAGCTGTATGAGGACACAGAGAAAGCACCATCTGTGAGGAACGGTCCCTCAACAGACACTGAACTTGCTGGCCTCTTGATATTGGACTTCCCAGCCTCCGGAACTATGAGCAATAAATTTCTGCTGTTTATTAATTCCCCCATCTCAGATTTTTGTTGTAGCTGTCCAAAGGGACTAAAACAGAGATTGTTCCGTATCTGCGCATATAGATGTACTTTATTCCTTTAAACAGCCATATAGGAGTCTATTCCAAATGCATTTACTCATTCCCCTTTTGCTGGACATTTCCCATTTTACAAGTCTTTTGCTGTTTCAAACTGTGCTACAATACACACCCTTGTATATGTATCTTTGTGCACATGAAAGTAATCTGTTGAATAAGTTCCTAGATGTGAACTCTGAGTCAAAGGGTGTCTGTACTTTTTATGATGCTAGATAATGTTTAATTGCCTACCAAAGAAGTTGCACCAATTTTGCAGTCTCATTAACATTTTATAAGAATGTCTGTTTCCCTGTACTTTAAATTCTATATACTGTCAGCTTTTAACCTAATCAACTTGATAAGTGAAAAAGGAGTCCTTGTTTTCATTTGATCTTATTAAATATGAATGAAATTGGGTATCTTTTCACATGTTTCTACACAATCGTATTAACTAGTAAAGTGTTATTTAGGAACATTATCAATGTTGCATATTGATCTGGGAACCAGAAGCCTGAATTCTCTTACTGTGTTTTTGTTTGTTTGTTCGTTTGTTTGAGACAGTTTCACTCTGTCACTCAGGCTGGAGTGCAGTGGCGAGAGCTCAGCTCACCACTACCTCCACCTCCTGGGCTCAAGTGATTCTTGTGCCTCAGCCACCCAAGTAGCTGGGACTACAGGCATGTGCCACCATGCCTGGCTATTTTTTTTTTTTTTTTTTTTTTTGTATTTTTAGTAGAGATGGGGTTTCTCTGTATTGGCCAGGCTGTTCTCAAACTCCTGGCCTCAAGTGATTCACTTGCCTTGACCTCCCAAAATGCTGGGAATACAGTCATTGAGCCACTGTGCCTGGCCTCTCTTACTGTTTCTAATAGTGTTTTTTCAGTTGATTTGTTGAGTTTTCCAGTTATACAATCACAGCATTTGAAAATAATAATTTTGTCTTTTCCTTTATGATTTTTATTCTTTTTTAAAAATGTAGTAAAAAGAAACATGAGATCAATGCTCTTAATAAACATGTAAAGTATATTTAACTACAAGCATAATTTTGTACAGGAGATCTCTAGAACTTATCTATCCTGTATAACTGAAACTTTTTATGCCCATTGAACAGCAAGTCCCAATTTCCCTCTCCCCCAAACTCACCATTCTACTTTCTACTTCTATGGTTGACTACTTTAGATATGTCATAGAGGTGGAATCATGCAGTATTACTCTTCTGCAACTGACTTGTTTCACTTAGCATAATGCCCCCAGGTTCATCCATGTTGTCGAATATGGCAGGATTTCCTTTTTTTAAGACCAAATAACATGCCATGTATACCACATCTTCTTTATCCATTCATCCATTGATGGACCTTTAGGTTGCTTTTCACTCTCGGCTTACAATTTTTATACCTTTATTTCTTTCTCTTATTGTTTAGTGCTCTAGAAAAACTATCAGATAACAATGGTGAGAGTGAGCATCCTTATCTTCATGACTTTAACAGTATTAATAGGTTTTCATCATGAAGAATAGTGCTTACTTTTGGTTTAGGATGTATTTTTTTAACTAGGCATGGTGGTGCATGCCTGTAGTCCCAGCTACTTGGAAGGCCTAGGCAGGAGAATCCCTTTATCCCAGGAGGGAAGGGAGCTATGATTGCACCACTGAACTACAGCCTGGGTGAGAGAGAGAGAGAGAGAGAGATCCTGTCTAAAAAAATAAATGAATTATATATATATGTGTGTGTGTGTATATATATATATATAAAATATATATACACACACATATATGTACTTGACTACAAGCACAATTTTATAAAGCAGTACAACATATATATATATATATTCTTGTTTTATTAAGAAAATACCTGCTTTGTTATGAGTTTCCTTAATTCATATTGTATTAAACATTAAAAATTTTATTTTTATTCCATTTATTATTATTCCATTTATTATTTTATTCCATTATTTATTTTTATTCCATTTATTTTTATCAGATTTATTATTATTCCATTAAACATTTGTAATGTTTAATAAAATAGGAATGATAGCAAATGAAGTGAAAAAAACTTTTCTAATATTGAACCATCTTTAACTCCTGGAATGAGCCCCACTTGGTTATAAGCCTTTCTCTTTCTTTTAGTGCGCTGCTGATTTTCATTTGCTATTATTTTATTAAGATTTCGTATTGATCATCATAAGTGAAGTTCATCACTATTATTCTTTTTTGTGCTTTGCTGGATTTGAAATCCATATCACACTGGTTTAAGGCAAAATTTGTAGTGTTTCTTTTGGAGTCCTCTAATACAATTTAAGGGGTTTTGCAACTCTGTTTTCCTTCACATTTGATACAATTTCATTTTTTTCTTTTTCTAAATTTCATTTCATTTTTAATTGACACATAATAATTGTACATATTTATGGTAAACAATTTGATGTTGTGATACTTATAAACATTGTGAATCATCAAATCAGGGTAGTTAGCAAATCTGTCATCTTAAATGTTTATTATTTCTTTTTGGTAAGAACATTCAAAATCTTCTCTTCTAGCTATTTTGAAATAAACAATATATTATTGTTAACTATAGCCATACAGAATTTAATTTTTGTTTGGAAAAAAAAAAAGACTTGTAAAGTCAAAAATAGCCCAGCAATTGGGAAACGATTAAATACATTTGGAATGAAATACTACAAAGCTGTTTAAAGGGAGGGGGTAACTCTTTGGCAAATTTCTCATTTTATTCCACAACAATCCATCAGGTGGATTTAGGTCTTCTGTCTGTAACACAATTAATTTGGGAACTTTATATTTTCCAAGGAAGTAATCCAGTTTCTTCAAATTTTTTTACATGGAAATAAATATTTTCTTAAATCTTAATTTTCTTTGTTTCTATGATTATTTTTCCATTCTCATTTCAAATTTTTTATATTTTATATATTTATGTTTTCTCCCTTTTTGTCTTGTGTATGTTAACTAGTGATTGATTAATTTCATTATATATTATGTTTATGTTGCTTGGTACTTCTCCCTGCTGCCTTCATGTGAAGAAGGATGTGTTTGCCTCTCTTCCACCATGATTGTAAGTTTACTGAGGCCTCCCCAGCCCTGCAGAACTGTGAGTCAATTAAACCTCTTTCCCTTAAAAATTACCCAGTCTTGGGTATTTCTTCATAGCAGCATGAAAACAAATTAATACAGTAAATTGGTCCTGCAGAGAGTAGGGTGCTGCTATAAAGATACCCGAAAATGTGGAAGTGACTTTGGAAACGGGTAACAGGCAGAGGTTGGAACAGTTTGGAGGGCTCAGAAGAAGACAGGAAAATGAGGGAAAGTTTGGAACTTTCCAGAGACTTATTGAATAGTTTTGATCAAAATGCTGATAGTGATATGGACAATGAAGTCCAGGCTGAGGTGGTCTCAGATGGAGATGAGGAACTTATTGGGAACTGGAGCAAAAGTGAATCTTGCTATGTTTTAGCAAAGACACAGGTGTCATTTTGCCCTGCCCTAAAAGTCTGTGGCATTTTGAACTTGAGAGAGATGATTTAGGGTATCTGGCGGAAGAAATTTCTAGGCAGCAAGGCATTCAAGAGGAAGCAGAACATAAGAGTTTGGAAAATTTGCAGCCTAACAATGCAATAGGAAAGAAAATCCCATTTTCTGGGGAGAAATTCAAGCCAGCTGCAGAAATTTGCATAAATAACAAGGAACTGAATGGTAATGACTAAAACAATGGAGAAAATGTCTCCAGGGTATGCCAGAGATCTCCACAGTAGCCCCTCCCATCACAGGCCCAGAAGCCCAGGAGGGAAAAAAATGGTTTCAGAGGTTAGGTCCAAGCCACCCCCCTCCCCCATCACCCCTCCCCACCCAGGGCATCCTCAGGACATGGTGCCCTGTGTCCCAACTGCTTTAGCTCCAGCCGTGGCTAAAAGAAGCCAAGGTACAGCTTGGGCTGTTGCTTCAGAGGGTGCAAGCCCCAAGCCTTGATGGCTTACACATGGTGTTGGGCCTGTGGGTGCACAGAAGTCAAGAATTGAAGTTTGGAAACCTCCACCTAGATTTCAGTGGATGTGTGGAAATGCCTGGATGTCCAGGCAGAAGTTTGCTGCAGGGGCGGAGCCCTCGTGGAGAACCTCTGCTAGGGCAGTGTGGGAGGGAAATGTGGGGTTGGAGCCCCCACATAGAGTCCCCACTGGGATACTGCTTGGTAGAGCTGTGAGAAGGGGGCCACCGTACTCCAGACCTCAGAATGGTAAATCCACTGACAGCTTGCACCATGCGCCCGGAAAAGCCACAGGCACTGAATGCCAGTCCATGAAAGCAGCCAGGAGGGAGGCTATACCCTGCAAAGCCACAGGGGCGGAGCTGCCCTAGGCCATCAAAGCCCATCTCTTGCATCAGCATGACCTGGATGTCAGACACGGCATCAAAGGAGATCATTCTGAAACTTTAAGGTTTGATGACTGCCTTATTGGATTTAGGACTTGCATGAGGCCCGTAGCCCATATGTTTTGGCCAATTTCTCCCATTTGAAATGGGTGTATTTGCCCAATGCCTGTATTTCCATTGTATCTAGATAATAACTAACTTGATTTTGATTTTACAGGCTCATAGACAGAAGAGACTTGCCTTATCTCTGATGAGAGTTTGAATGTGAACTTTTGGGTTAATGTTGGAATGAATTAAGACTTTGGGGGACGGTTGAAAAGGCATAATTGTGTTTTGAAATGTGGGGACATGATATTTGTGAGAGGCCAGGGGAGAAATGGTATGGTTTGGCTCTGTGTCCCCATTCAAATCTCACCTTGAATTGTAATAATCCCCATGTGTCAATGGCTGGACAAGGTGGAGGTAATTGAATCATGGGGGTGGTATCCCCCATGCTGTTTCCATGATAGTGGATGAGTTCTCGTGAGATCCGATGGTTTTATAAGCATCCAGCATTTCCCCTGCTGGCACTGCATTTCTCTGTCCTACTGCCATGTGAAAAAGTACATGTTTGCTTCTCCTTCTACCATGATTGTAAGTTTCCTGAGGCCTCCCCAACCATGTGGAACTGTCAGTCAATTATACCTCTTTCCATTATAAATTATCCAGTCTTGGTATTTCTTCATAGCAGCATAAGAATTAACTAATACAATTTCCTAAAGTTAAAAAAAAAATCATATGTTGAAATCCTCACCCCAAGATGATGGTATTAGGAGATTGGGTTTGGGGGAGATGATTAGGTCACAATGGCAGATCTTCTATAAGGGCACTTACAGAAGAGGCCCCAGAGAGATCCCTTACCCTTCCTCCATGTGAAGAAATGAGAAAGCGCTATCTATGAACCAGGAAACAGGACCTTACCAGACACTGAGTCTGTCACTGCCTTGATCTTCAACTTCCCATCCACCAGAACTGTGAGAAATAAATTTCTGCTGTTTAAAAGGTGCCCACAGCAATGGAAATAATCAACAGAGTGAAGAGACAACCTGTATAATTTGAAAACTATTCACACAACAAGGGATTAATATCCAGAATCTACAAGAAATTTAAACAACTCAACAACAGCAAAAAGTAATAACCCACAAATAGTCTTATTAAAAAGTGGGCAAATGATCTGAATAGATATTTCTCAAAAGAAGGCATACAAATGACCAACAGGTATATGAAAAAATGTTCAACATCATTATCACCAGGGAATGCAAATCAAAATCACAGTGAGGTATCATCTCACCTCAGTTAGGATGGCTATTATCAAAAAAGAAAAAACAAACACAAATGTTGGTGAGGACGCAGAGAAAACTCGTATACACTGTTGGTGGGAATGTAAATTAGTACAGCCATTATAGAAAACAGTATGGAGGCTTCTCAAAAAACTAAAAATAGAAGTACCATATGATCCAGCAATCCCACTATTGAGTATTTATCCAATGGAAAGGAAATCAGTATATCAAAGAGACACCAGCACCCCAGTGTTTATTACAGCACTATTCACAATAGTCAAGACATAGAATCAACCTAAGTGTCCACCAATGGGTAAATTGATAAAGTGTTGAATATACACAATGGAATACTATTCAGCCATAAGTAAGAATGAAATCCTGTTATTCACAGCAACATGGATGTAACTGGAAGTCATTATGTTAAGTAAAATAGCCAGGCACAAAAAGACAAACATCACATGTTCTCCTATATATGGGAGCTAAAAAAGTTGATCTCATGGAGGTAGACAGTAGAATGATAGTTACCAGAGGCTGGAAAGTGAGAGGAGAATGAAGAGAGTTTGGCTGATGGGTCCAAACATACAGTTAGATAGAAAAAAAAAATAAATTTTAGTGTTCAATAGCACAGTAGGGTGACTACAGTTAACAACAATATATTGTATATTTCAAAATAGCTAGAAGAGAAAATTTGAAATGTCTCAACACAAATAAATGACAAATGTTCAAGGTAATGGATATCCTAAATACCCTGATGTGATCATTACACATTCTATGCATGTATCAAAAATCTCACATGTACTCCATAATTTGTATAATTATTATGTATGAATTAACAAATGTTTGCACTCTCAAGTCTATGGCACTTTGTTCTAGCAGCCTGAATAAGCAAAGACAGTAATATAAGAATCTGAGGATAGCTCCAGCTGTAGCCTCTAAATCTGTGCTGTCTAATGCAGTACCCACTAGCCACATGTGACTATTTAAATTCATTTTAATTAGTTTAAATGAGATAAAACTAAAAATTATGTTCCCTATCAAATTAGGCATATTTTAATGATCTTATAGCCATAATAGTGGCTTGTGGCTACTGTATTGGACTACACAGATGTCAAACATTTTATTCTGTTAGACTCCAATGCTACAGAATATCATATATAGTTGTATTCATTCAAGTTTCTATAGTTACAAGCACAAAAACCCAACTGAAACTCAATTAAGTCCTAGAGGGAAACCATGAATTCAGTGCCTGCAAATCCGTGGAGTACAGCTGGTTTAAGCATAGCTGGATTTACTGCTTCATTTCTCTTCATCTTTTGGTTCTGCTTGTACTGGCTTCCTCAAATCATATCACCAGGGTTCTTTCTCCCTCTCCTTGTCTCAGTTATCCTTCTTTCTCTTTGACTTTTCTTTGTTCAGCTTACCAGTGTGTGGCATGGCAGTGAAACCCTTGAGCTACAAAGTCAGACTCTCTGACTATGAATCCTTGTTCCACCATAAATGTCAGCAATTTATTACTTAACCTCTGTATGTTTCAGTGTTCTCATTTGTAAAATTGAGATACAATAAAAACCTTATAGAGTTGTTATACATAGTAAATGAGATAAAGCATATACAACTGGCATATAGTAAGTATTCAACAAAGACTAGCTGCTATATTAGTAAGGTATGTTCTCTCTATGTGGCAGGCTATTTGGCCACTGGCAACTACAGTCTCACATTGTCCAAGCCTAGCATTCCCAGTAGAAAAGTGTCAGCCTTCTCCATTAGCTGAAGAATCTGTTAGAACTCTAACCCAATGTGGGCCAAATACTCATCTTTAAAACAATCACTGTGGTCCAGATCATTGGTTACTCTTGACTGTCCAGGCCTGGGTCCCATGCCCCACTTCTGTGGTCAAAGTAAGATTAGTCATTGTAATTAACAACTGCATCAAAACAGCAAAGTTTCAGACAGATATAGTTTTCCAAAGAAAAAGTGGGTTACTTTTGCCAGAGGAAGGATATGGAAAAGTGTGTTAAGTAGTCAGAAGCTATAGCAAACAGTCTATTACATTCCACCCTTTGAATACCCAACATGTGCATACACACTGCTTCCCTGGCATATAATTTCTAAATACCTGTTAACACAATGCAACTCTCTTACATACAGCAAAAATATGTAAACACTTGCCAACAGAAGACAACTCCAAAGTTACATGCAATTACTGTATCTATCTCCAAGTCCAGGATCCCTGAGTATTGTATATTCCCAATGATCATGCACCCACCCTGACTAAATGATGCATTTAACCACCCCCAAGCATACCCAATATACAATGGCAAATAGATGATGCTATAAGTGCAAGTGAGTGCACACACACACGCGCACACACACACCTTGTTGAGAAAATGGAAAATAAGAAAAGAGTAACTGTGGTCTTAAATCATTAGTGTAAGCCATATCCCACTATCCAAGAATAAAAAGGACTCCATTATCTGGCCATGGGTTGAGTTCCTTGGTCAGTCACTATGTGATATGGTTTTGTGGTATCCCCAGCCAAATCTCATTTTGAATTGTAGCTCCAACAATTCCCACATGTCATAGGAGGGACCTAGTGGGAGGTAATTGAATCATGAGGGTGTTTCTTTCCCATGCTGTTCTCATGATAGTGAATATGTGAAGAGTGATAGTGAAGACAGTGAATCATGAGGTCTGATGGTTTTATAAGGGGGAGTTTCCCCTGCACAAGTTCTCTCTTTCCTGTTGCCATGTAAGACATGCCTTTTGCCTTCCACCATAATTGTGAGGCCTCCCCAGCTACATGGAACTGTTAGCCCATTAAACCTCTCTTCCTTTATAAATTATCCAGTCTCAGATATGTCTTTATCAGAAGAGTGAGAACAGACTAATACAGAAAACTGGTACCGGTAGAGTGGGGTGCTGCTGTGAAGATACCCAAAAATATGGAAGTGAATTTGGAACTGGGTAACAGGAAGAGGTTGGAACAGTTTGGAGGGCTCAGAGAAGACAGGAAAATGTGGGAAAGTTTGGAACTTCCTAGAGACTTATTGAATGATTTTGACCAAAATGCTGAAAATGATATGGACAATGACATCTAGGCTGAGGTGGTCTCAGATGGAGATGAGGAACTTGTTGGGAACTAAAGCAAAGGTGACTCTTGCTATGCTTTAGCAAAGAGACTGGTTTTATCCCTGCCCTAGAGATTTGTGGAACTTTGAACTTGAGGAAGATGATTTAGGTTATCTAGTGGAAGAAATTTCTAGGCAGCAAAGCACTCAAGAGATGGCTTGGGTGCTATTAAAAGCATTCACCTTAAAAAGGGAAACAGAGCATAAAGGTTTAGAAAATTTGCAGCCTGACAATGCAATAGAAAAGAAAAACCCATTTTCTGAGGAAACATTCAAGCTGGCTGCAGAAATTTGCATGAGTAATGAGGAGCCAAATATCAATTGACAAGATAATGGGGAAAATGTCTTCAGTACATGTTAAAAACCTTTGTGGTAGTCTCTCTCATCACAGGCTTGGAGGCTGAGGAGGAAAAAATGGTTTCATAGGCTAGGCCTAGGGCTCCCTTGCTGCGTGCAGTCTAGGACTTGGTGCCCTGTGTCCATGGCTAAAATAGGCCAAGGTACAGCTTAGGCTGTGGCTTCAGAGGGTGCAAGCCCCAAGCCTTGGCAGCTTCCACATGGTGCTGAGGCTGTGGGTGCACAGAAGTCAAGAATTGAGGTTTGGAAACCACCTAGATTTCAGATGATATATGGAAATGCCTGAATGTCCAGGCAGAAGTTTGATCCAGGGGTGGGGCCCTCATGGAGAACCTCTGCTAAGGGCAGTGCAGAAGGGAAATGTGGGGTTTAAGCCCCCACACAGAGTCCTCAATGGGGCACTGCCTAGTAGACCTGTGAGAAGAGGGCTACTGTCCTCCAGACCCCAGAATGGTAGATCCATCAATAGCTTGCACCATGCACCTGGAAAAGTTGCAGACACTCAATACCAGCCCATGAAAGCAGCTGGGAGGGAGGCTGTACCCTGCGAAACCACAGGTTTGGAGCTGCCCATGGAATCCTATCTTTTGCATCAGTGTGACCTGGATGTGAGACATGCAGTCAACATGTCTCATGGAGACATTTTGGAGCTTTAAAATTTGGCAGCCCTGCTAGATTTTGAACTTGCATGAGGCCTTTAGCCCCTTCATTTTGGCCAATTTCTCCCATTTGGAATGGGCGTATTTACCCAATGCCTGTACCCCCATTGTATCTAGAAAGTAACTAACTTGTTTTTTATTTCACAGGTTCATAGGCAGAAGTAACTTGCCTTGTTTCAGATGAGGCTTTGGACTGTGGACTTTTGAGTTAATGCTGAAATGAGTTAAGACTTTGGGGGACTGTTGGGAAGACATGATTGGTTTTGAAATGTGAGGACATGAGATATGGGAGTGGCTGGGGGTGGAATGATATGGTCTGGCTCTGTCCCCACCCAAATCTCATCTTGAATTGTAGCTCTCATAATTCCCACATGTTATGGGAGGGACCTGGTGGGAGGTAATTGAATCACTGGGGTGCGTCTTTTTTGTGCCATTCTCATGATAACAAATACATCTCATGGGTCTGATGGTTTTATAAGGGGGGTTTCCCTGCACAAGTTCTCTCTTTCCTGCAACCACGTAACACATGTCTTTTGCCTTCTGCCATGACTGTGAGGCCTCCTCAGCCATGTGGAATTGTACTTCCATTAAATCTCTTTTCCTTTATAAATTACCCAATCTCAGGTATGTCTTTATCAGCAGCATGAGAACAGACTAATACACTATGGGTGCCCCAAATTCTGCACACTGAGGAAATCTCCCTTGATTAATGTTCTACATGCCCTTGTATTAGATAGGTTTGGGGAGGGATTCCCCTTCTAGAGGATACACTGCCCTAGAATTCTATTTCCTGGTGGCATAGCTAAGGAGGTCTGGGGGTTGCCTTTTGGTTTGAGCAATCACAGATCCAATTTGCCAGTTTAGTTATATTAGGCCATCTAACTCCTTTAAAATTCTGGTCTTATACCTGAAAATTGTTTTCTGGTGTCTCCTTTGAGCTGAAATGCCCACAAGAGAAATACTGCTAAGCTATAGTCTTTGAATTTGAACACCTCTTTGCCATTTCTGTCATTCAGAAATAATCTTCTCAGAAAATCTGGACCGAATTGACTTTTGGTAAATAAAATTTTGGTGCATTTTTGTACTGAATCTGAATTTCCTCTAAAATTGTTTAAGAACAACCTGATTTAAGTGCACTTGAAAATAACACAATGAAAACATTTTCTAAGCTATCCAAACCTTAGTTCTGTTATAATCACATGCAGGCAGAAAAAACCCACCCACTCTCCAGAAGTTCAGTGGGGAATAAAGATCGACTTTTTGTATAATATAAGATGACTGACAGGCACAATCATAACTATATTGACAGGCATTTTTGCCACTATAATTCAGAGTCAAAGTTAGCTAGCCAAGTTAGCTTTGTCTGAAAACCAAATGAAATGTTAATCTATCAAACTTTTGGGGTCCTGTCTCTAAAGCTGGAGTTGAAACTCATTCATGACTGTAGAACAATTTCCCCACTCTTCCTTAATCATATGGCAGTGTCTGTGCAAAATAAAAAAATAAGTTTGTGAGCACACAAATTAACCATCCTTCTTCTGGATGGTTATGTTTTCATTTGACAAAGCAGTCTGGGAGTTATCTGATTATTTTTATTAGCACAGATCACTGCATTGATTAGGATTCTGGGCTGCAAGCAACAAAGACCAAGTCTAGCGGATGACACAGAAAATTAGTTCATTAAAGGAGAGTGCATTGCTCTCTAAACTGTTGAAAAAGCTGAGGCTTGAGTCTAAGATTTACAAATCAATGACCAAAACCACACCATAGAACTGTCCTACTGACGAGCCCTCCTTCACTTCTTCTACCACCACTGTCCCCCTGGTTCCACTCCACCTTGCCGATTGACATGATTTGGCTGTATCCTCACCCAAATTTCATATTGAATTGTAGTCTAAATTCTAATCCCCACGTGTCGAGGAGGGACCTGGTCGGAGGTGATTGGGTGGTTTCCCCCATGCTATTCTCATGATAGTGAGGGAGTTCTCATGACAGCTGATGGTTTTTAAGTGTGGCACTTCCTTGCTCTCTCTCTCTCTCTCTCTCTCTCTCTCTCTCTCTATCTATCTCTATCTCTCTCTTTCTCTCTCTCCTGCCACAACGTAAGATGTGCCTTGCCTCCCCTTCACTTTCCACTATGATTGTAATTTTCCTGAGGTCTCTCCCCAGCCATGCAAAACTGTGACTCAATTAAACCTCTTTCCTTTATAAATTACTGAGTCTCAGGCATTATTTATAGTCGTATGAAAATGGACTAATACACAGACGCTCCATCCCTGAAAGCTAGAAACCTCAGCAGCAACCACATTAGCAACATGATTCCACCCAGAGCCTCCTCCTCACGTTACTGTCATTCAAATTAACATCTCAAGTAGGTAAGACTGATTAGTAGAGATGAGGTCATATGCCTACACCCTAGACACCAGGAAAGCTAGAGAAAGTTTTCAAGGTTCTCCCTTAAGGAAGAAGATCAGACTTGTAAGGGTAGATGTTCTCTGAATGTAGCAATGTGGTTAAAAAATTCTAAACATCCATAAAATGTGGTCAATGCCCATTTCAATCGTCAAACTAGATTTTTCAGCCATGAAATCTACATTCAAACATTTGAATTGGATAATTGTCAAAATTCCGTACATTTAGGAGTTGTAAACAGCAACCTCCAGAAGCCTACAGACTATCACATGGAGAAATATAATTGGAACAATGAAATCTTTCTCTACCTTCATTCCCAAATTCTTATTGAGTTGGCCCTAAATAAACCATTGTTGAGAAAGCTACATAATGAACAAATTTAGCTTACATGGATTCATGCTCTCTAAAAGGTGATAATGAGACATCTCTTCCAGGAAGATAATTACGAAACTCCTCTCATCATTCCCCACTACTGGGCCTCTTGTGTATATCTGGCACACCTAGTTGTTTGTCTTCAATGTTATCAGTCACCCGACTTAGGATCTGCCTCTTCTGGTTAGATGAAGTCTCTTAATGGCTGCCTTCTTTGTGCCTTTTTCCCC
Organism: Chlorocebus sabaeus; assembly: GCF_047675955.1. Taxonomy (NCBI): domain Eukaryota; kingdom Metazoa; phylum Chordata; class Mammalia; order Primates; family Cercopithecidae; genus Chlorocebus; species Chlorocebus sabaeus. The sequence goes on along the minus strand of NC_132929.1, from coordinate 55,288,210 downwards.
TTCTGAATGTCAGAAGCTGCAGCCAAATATCAGTTTTGATTCCCATGCTTGCTTTGATGAATTGACTTTTTTCTTTAGTATCTGGACTGATCTTCTAATGGATTCCCCAAAATGCACCAGGATGGTGGTAGGTGACAGATCAAGACTTTTCTAGGAGTCTCTCTAGGAGTTAGGGTCACCACTAAGGCTGCTGTAAAAGGGAACATTGTCTTCTATCCCATCCCACCCCTGACTACCAGCACACTCCATAGCCCTCCACTGAAAGTACATTAAGTCATGGTTGATAATAGAGAACATTTGTCAGTCCTCCTACAGAGATAGGATTCAATATGAAAGAACCATGTTATTTGAAAAAGAGTGGGTCTTCATTTGCATACCATGATCCCTGAAGACTCTCCCGGAACATTTGGATCCACATTTGATATGTAGGTTGAAAAAGAACAGGCTAGATTCTGATTCCTACCTCTCAGTATCACAGACACAAGACAATGATGAACTAAGTGGATTCGATCATGTATACTGGTGGCCTAGACCGCACAAATCGATTTCTTTATTTTTATTTTACATTAATTAATTTTAAAACACCCAGCTAATGAAAACAGTAATCTACTGTCTTTCCTCTTCCCACCTCCGTATTTTTAGCTAATACTGCATCTATGTCCCTACCACAAAATAAGAGGTTTCCACCACTATTTCTTGATTTATCAATTTATTGCAAGATTGACTTTTTGCTGTATTGGATGAGAATGTCACTATCTAAAACTGTTCCCTTCCCTCTAACCTTCCCCAGTGTCCCAATACAATTATAGCACTAGGTAGAGCTCTTTTTTTGGTTACCTTTGTCAACATGAACAGTAAACTAACACAGTATTTTTTGTTCCATCAGTTTCCCCTTTCCAAAATGAGAAGCTCGTAATCCTGGCTTCCCTTCAGCTATTTCTCCTTCCTTCTATATTTCTATTTCTGTCAGCTGAACTCTTACCTTTGCATTTTTAACACTGATAAAATTTGCATTCTATTCTGAAACGAACATTAAGTTGTCTTTGCTTTGTCTAGAGGTTAAAACTAAATTCTAAAATTCAACAAGCAGCGTGTGCATAACTGTGATTATGAAACAATCATTCACTGCAGAGCCAAGTAGTGTAGGATTACTACTTTCTTTCTTGCATAGCTATTTACTTTTCCTGAAGTTTGTAATTATATTCTATTTCTATTATCAGCATCTCCATTTTCCCCCCACATTCCACAATATCACCTATTCCCTCAAGTCCCTTTTATCCCCCAAGGACCCCTTTCAAGGATTGTTTGGCCTGCACAAAAGTCCCTCTAGTTCTCACTGATTTTCAGAGTTGATTCCTCAGTTTCCTGAATCCCACATCTTCACTTTCCTTGGTTTACTCTTTTACTTTGCAGCACATTTTCAAACAGCTTCCCCAGCAAAGTGAATGTAGGAGGTAACATTTCAGAGTTCCAGCATGTCTGGAAACAAAGTACTCCTTCCTTCTAATTTCAGTTTGGCTGGGTATAGAACTCTAGGTTACTAATTTTTCCCTTGACAACAACAACAAATCACAACAGATTGATGCAGAAGCAGATATGGGACTCCAGCTGTCTTTTCCTAAGCCAAACATTTAAAAGGTTGCCAAAAATGTTATTTATGGCCAGGAATGGTGGCTCACGACTGTAATTTCAGCACTTTGGGAGACCAAGGCGGGAGGGTTGCTTGAGACCAGGAGCTGAAAACCAGGCTGGTCAACACAGGAAGACCCCGTCTCCACAAAATAAAAATTTAAAAATTGGCTGGGTGTGGTGGCATGTATCTGTAGTCCCAGCTACTCAGGAGGCTGAAGTGGAAGGATCACCTGATCCCAGGAGGTCAAGGCTGCAGTGAGCTGTGATCACACCACTGCACTCTAGCCTGACAATGGAGCAAGACCCTGTCTCTAAAAAAAAAAAAGAAAACTAATAAATAAATGTTATTTATGTTAACATAAAATGGGTTTACTATCTTTTAATGGATTCATACTTTTTTTATTTTTTAAGTAACTTTTTTCTTAAAACTTTGAAGACACTGCTCTATTACAATCTAGCATCCAGTTCTGCAGATGAGAAAACCATTGCTAATTGACCTTTGTTATAGAGATGACCTATGTTATCTCTGGAGTCTTTTAAGCTCTTCTTGGTAACCTGACATTTCACAGCAAAAGGCCAGACAATGGTCTTCTTCATTCCTTATTCTCTGCACTTGGTGTACCCTCTTAATCAAAAGATTTGTGCCTATCAGGAAAATTGCCCTTTTTATATATTTACATAATTTCTTTCCCTCTGTTTTCCCTATTCTAGCTTTCTGGGCTTCCAATTATTTAGATGTTGACCCTCCTTAATGGATTTTCTATGACTCTTTTTTTTCTCACATCTTTTCCTTTTATTGTATTTTCATTCAACTTCAGAAGATATTTCTTCACATTTATCTTCCAATTCTTCCTTTGAACTTTCTTTGGCAATGTCATTCTCAATGTCTAAGCACATTCTTGCCCCTAATTGCTACTTTTTCATGGCATTCTCTTGCTGGTTAATGAATATATCTTCTAGAATTTCTGTGGATACTAATTAGAGGTGCTTTGTGTTGTAAGTTCCCTTTTGTTGCCCAAAATCAATATATTTTTAGGGTCTTTTTTCAGTTCCGTTGGTCTCTGTCTTTCATGCTGGAGGATTTCTTCAAATGTTTAGTGATCCTTGATTTCCCTTCATGTGCAAGAGTGAGACAACAAGAGACCTGAGAGAGAGATTTGTGCATGCAGATGGCCTCGTTTTCTTAGGGTAATAAGCAGGGATCCAGCTGATGGGTCTAGCAGGGTGACTCCCAAATACCCAGGTGGGATGTTCTGGCTCAGGACCATGCCATTTCTTTAGAGAGAGCCCTCCAGTGTTATTTCTTTTTCCCTGTAGGACAGACTCTTGGGTGTGTGTCTAGGGGGCTGAGGAATGGAGAGTCCATTACCTCAAATAAAACTGTTTGCCCAGGGAAGCCGAGGCCATCTCTCTCACAGTCCGTTTCCTGCCTGCCTCGGCTCCCTACAAGGTTGGTGTTTGCACCTCCTGCTCCAACAGATTAGACCAGGAGGTGGCGCTCTAACCGGCGGCCATCTTCTCCAAGTAGAATATCTCTGCTCCCCTAAAAACCTAAATCTGCCCGGCATGGTGGCTCACGCCTGTAATTCCAAAACTTTGGGAAGCAGAGGCTGGTGGATTATCTGAGGTCAGGAGTTCAAGACCAGCCTGGTCAACATGGTGAAACCTTCCCACCACTAAAAATACAAAAAAATGCACACACAAAAAAAATATAGCTGGGTACCGTGGTGGGTGCCTGTAATCCCAGCTATGTGGGAGACTGAGGCAGAAGAATCACTTGAACCTGGGAGACAGAGGTTGCAGTGAGCCGAGATTGCGGCACTGCACTCCAGTCCTCCAGCCTGGGCGACAAGAGCAAAACTTCATCTCAAAAACAAAATAAAACAAAACAAACACCTAAGTCTTTGCTTTGAAGTTGCCTGTTATCAGTATAATGACTTATCAAAAGAAAAACTAGATTCTATTCTATTCCATCTGCATGTTATTTTCTTTTCTTTATTCCCTTCCTCCTCCTCTTTGTCCCCGTCGTTCCTTTTTCTTTCTTGGGCAAGCCATAAGCTGGACAAGAGCACCTGTTGGCATTTTGCTTCATTCTTTCTTTCTCAGGCCTTCAGAGATTGTTAAAAATATTAAATTCCCAACTCTTGTTGACTGTGGCACTTTCGTGTTCACAATCCATCAAGTGGCATCATTTAACACTGCAACAGCTTCATCATGATTACCAAAACCAAGGATTTTATTATACATTGAGTGTGCTCCTGCCTTATGGTTTTGAAAGACACTTCATGTCTCAGAAGAAAGGCTAGTTTAGGAAATGTGAATATTTAAAATTCCCCACAGTATTACAGCTTTGTGAAGTCCTTTTGCTCCCTACTGTGAGTTTCTGACAATGGGCTTCTGCTCAGGGATGAATCTGGAATGTGATCCTTCATGTCCACAACACCTCCATGCCCTCTCCTCAGTCTTTGGGCAGGCAGTTCTGTAACTCGGGGTCTGGGCCCGCCTCTGCTATCAGCCCAGGTGCATCATATTTCTGCTGGTATTTATTTTGCACTGAGGAGCTGTCGAATGCCTGTGGCTCTGGCTAGAGTTGTTTTTACATTCACCTTGATCCTGATGCTCACATTAGTGACAGTTAAATTTCAGCAGAATGGAGTCTGACCCCTGCTTCAGGGCCTCTTTGGCTTGAGTGTCTGGTTCCCTGCAGAGGTGTGGGCCCTCCAGTGTCACACACATGATCATGCTTCCCAAAGACAGAGGAAAGATGATCCCACCACGAGACACTTGAAAAATGGGAAACCTGAAACATGAGACTCTATTCTATCAGATTGTTTTTCAGAGACATAACTCAGTTCCTTGTATATAAAAGACAGGATGGGCCAAAAGCTCGAATGTGAAAAGGCTTCATCTGAAATATCTGAGGGGTGTTAAGGTCAGGCAGGAAGCTGTGCTTTGCAAGGTTAGAAACACGAAAGTCTCTTTCAAAACTTCGAGATGATAGCACCAAATCTCAGCCAAGGAATGAACTAAATAAGTGTACTAGCCTCCTCTGTTGAGGGCTGCATCCCAAGCACTTATGTATCTTGCATTCTAATGGGGGAGTTTGAGAAAAGGAAGGAAGGAAGTTAGGAAGTTGGAAGGAAGGAAGGGAGGGAGGGAGGGAGGGAGGGAGGGGAAGGGGAGAGTAGGGAAGAGAAGGGAAGAATGGATGAAGGGAAAGAGGAAAGGAAAGGAGGGAAGGAAAGAAATGTCAGCTGATGATAAAAAAAATGCGAAGAATTAAAATAGAGGGATTAAGCAGCAAATGGCTGGGAGCTACTTCATTTTGCATGTTCAAGGAAAGCCTCTCTGAGATGCAATTTGAATGACAAGAAGACAGTCATGTAGAAACATCTCTGTTGATCCTATGATACATTTGCTGTCACCAGTTCCTAGATGAACAGACAAGGGTATATAACGTTTAAAAATAACTTATTCATGGTCACCCAGCTACTAAGGAACAAATCAGCCCAAGGCTCCTTCTGTTTCCATAGCTAGCTCTGATTCTGCAGTAGACATAAAGAAGTAGAAACAATTCTTAGGATATTCAAGAGCCTTCTGTCTGGACTTATCCCCAGATATTTTTCAGGCAGGAGCAGTAGGTGGTTATAGGTAAACTGAACACCAGTTTTCTGAAATAAGTTATTTTGGGGGCACAGAGCTAGGGCCATAATACGCAGAGGCACAGCTAGCACTGCACAGCTCTAGGGGTGTCACCCACATAAGCTACAACGTGAATGGCGCCCCTGCCCCCGGGATTGTGACAGACACTGAGGTGTTCCCTAACCTGAGTGATGCACCACTGAATTAGAGCCTCAAGTCTAGCACAGAATTGAGTCTGCAAATATCCAGTGATTTTTTCTGAAAAGACAAAGACAATTATTCTATGGCATTATCTAGTAAAGAATTACAGCATGTCCCAAGGCTAATGTTGGAGGACTACTTCCAGGGCTTATTCAGAATGAGAGCTCTATCACCTTCTTTGGCGATAGGAAATGGAGGGAAGTTGGATATAGTTTCCTTCTCCTTCTATAATTCCCTGGTGTACTTCCCTCCAGCTTTTTTCCACAAATTCATTATGATAACCTCTGTAAGTGCTGTTTCAAAATATTTGGTTCTGGTGGATGTTAGGGAAATACAATTAAAACAAAATATCCTTGCAACCCAGAAAACCTCTTCACAAAGCTGGAGGAAGAGAAAGAAAACAGTTTTATTACTGAATGAGCATTAAACCAGAATGTCATGCATGTCTTAGGCAATTCACAGAGAGACAGCAAAGACAGACAGAACTCTCATCCTTTTACTTGGCCAAGCAGATACAGCACACTGCATACATGTTCTCAAGATGAACAATAACTAGTCCTCAAGTAGAAGAACTCAGTAGTGTCATATGTTGCACGTAATTCATCTCAAGTTCACTTGATAGTTTGGGTGACCACCTATGTTAATGAATTGGCTTTACCCAAAGGGAAAATTAACTTCTCTTTACCTTTTGACAGAAGGTAGTTTTGCAACTTGGAGGCTCCTACCTTCCCACAGAAACTGGTAGATAAGGGCCCTATCTTCCTTGATCATTACAATTCAAAGCAATGGTTCTTAAGTCCTTAAAAAAGATGTTCCTGGATCTCTGGGTTGCAAAGCTGGCCATAGACTTATTTCACTTTTTAAAAGGTTTACATATATATCAAAGAGATGAGAAAAAAACTTATAGTTACAAGTTTTCTAAAGCAAATGCTCTGAGAAAAAGGGAGGAGGAAGTCTCTTCCCTTATTTTTGACAGGAAGAATTAAGCCTCTTATTTTTAATTTCTATTTGCTTTTTTATGGGCACGAGGAAACCATTGCAAAACTTTAAAATGGTTTTTTAAAATGGTTCTTTTAAAAAATAAATTATGAAATGCTTCTAAGTAGAAAAAAAAGTAGATTTGTAAAGATGAATCTTGAGGGGAAATGAAAGTCACTACTCTTGGTGATGTAAAGCCACCTTATGCAAAATGGTTTGCACATTTTTAAGTAGCTTCCAAAGTCAGTGATTGCACAATGAACAGCAGTTGCTATGGTAGCAAAAGTTAGTGTTATTCTAATCTAGTTGGTGATGAATTGTCTGGAGTTGCTGCTACTGGATGCAGGAAGCCATGTTCTTCATGTGGAGTTTTTAGTTTTTGTGCCATATCATGGGCACAAATAGGCTAAGCTTACTATATGGAAATCAGGGTGTGAAAGTAGGGCACAGACTCAACATGAGGTCTGAGCAGCCATGAGTCAGAAATTAGAGGAACATGGGAAATTAGAGGTCTTGGGTTGCTCCTTTCCAACCAATCCTCATTGGGGATTGGGCTAGGACTGGGATCAAGGAGGGCAACTGAGTGGTCACTGTGCTGCACAAAAATCTAGGGATTTTATATATATGATCCTCTCTAATCCCTCCAATAGCAGCAAGATAGACCTCACTGTACCAATTTTACAGATGAGGAAGTGAAGGCTTATAAAAACAAAAGCAACGTGTCCAAGGCCATAGAGTTGGTGGCAGTGTCAGGAGCAGAATTTAGGTTTTTCGTCTCAAAGTATGAAGAGTTGGCAGTATTGATCTGAGCAGAAATTCAAGGAAATCATTTTCACAGTAAGAGGAAGTGTTTGGTCTCAGGGTTAGAGGAGGGAATGGAATAAGTGTCATCAGTGAATTTAGGTCCAAGTTATCTAGAAAGAGAAAGAGAAAACAAGGAGAGGAAGCTGATGATACAGATTAAAGCTTCACTAGGATGTAAGGCCCAGGAGGGTGAGGATGTTTGTCTATTTCATATACTGCAGTATCTCCAGGCCCAAGAATAGCATTGGGTACACAGAAAGTCATCAAAAAAAGTGTTGAATGATTGTTGAATGAATTCTTGCAATAACGCAGGCTGAGGGAAGAACGTAGCTCAACCAAATAGCTTTAGAATTTCAGCAAAGACTAAAATAGTACATATCAATAATGTGAAGAGCCTGAGGTTTTATCACTTTTACAAGCTGATGAGTTAAGCTGTCAGTTTCATGAATGCTGGCAGAAGACACAAGACTCCTGGGTCAGAGAAAAAGGACTGTGTGACTCACTGTATTAACAACAATCAGAGTATCAGCAGACTTTTTGTCCCACAGAGTAATGTAAAGAGGGCCAGATGACACCTGCATATGCAGTGAATTGCATTTCAAGAGAGGAACTCTGAAGTTAGGGAACTTAAATATTTTCCAGTGGGCAGTAAGAAAGCCTGCCCTTTGCTCCAGAGGGAGACACTATCTCCATCTTCCATGGCTGTTTGGATATATACACCATTGAAAGAAGTAGTCTGGAACAAAGGCCTCTATTTCTAAGGCATGCAGAAACATGACAGTCCCATGGAGAGTTAGGTCCCAACAATAAACTAGTACTGTGTTCCCTGGCCAGAGGATCACCCCTCAATAGCAATGACATTGAGAAAACCAAATGCAGATGAAGTAAAGAGTAAAAAGTGATAGATCCTCAAAGCAGACAGCAACAGCCTCCCTGAGGTCTGGGGAGATGTTCAGAAAGATGTTGACTTTCGATATTACAAAGCTTCAGCAATCAGATTTACAGGGAATAAAAGGAAGTGACACTGAAGTGACCTAATAGAAGCTTAATTCCATGAACACATGAGCCTTAAGTACCTTAGTCTAAATTCCCCCCAAAGCTTGCATGAAGTCAGTCTATTCGAAAAGTAGTCCCAAGAAGCAGAAGTGAGGAACAGGGGGAGTAAGACACTCAAGAAGGAAAAGGTGATCCAAGGATGTGTTCACAAATTGGCCACCTCTGTGGACAACAGTGCTTAATCCCATGGCTTCTGAGGAACCAAAGGAAATGTATCCAGAACTGCCTTCCCCAGAGATAAAAGAAAAAGCATGTGTCTGCTGAGTGCATATTGATCAGCTGGATGTGGAGAAGCGGGATTTTTACATTCTTGGGTTACTAACTTGTTGCTAATGAAGAACCAAAGACATTTAAATGCCAAAGACATTAAATGAAGAACCAAAGACATTTTAAGTGTTAGTAAAGACCCCAGGGTTTGCTGCTGACAAGAAAGAAAACAAAAGAAAAGAAAAGAAAAGAAAAGAGAAAAGAGAAGAGGAAAAGAAAAGAAAAGAAAAGAAAAGGCATGTATCCATCAGTTCTGTCCCCCACTTCCATCCACTGGTCATAGGATTGAACTTGGCTTGAACATCGAGGCTGCACATGTGTGAGTTGCAAGCAGGTTTCTGGGGTTCTGCGTGCTTGGGGAAGGAAATGAGAGGCACTGGCACAGGCCTGAGAAAAGGAGATATCATGCTGCCCCCGCATGAAGCTGGTCAAAGCCTATGTGGAACTGGTCACCACAAGGAGAGTGGGATAGAAAGTGAGGCTGAAAGGATATGAAGATACACAATGGGCATTGTATACAGTTCACCCCTTGCACCACTCAGTTCTACACATGTCCTTCATTAAGGTCAGTGCACACAGTGTTCCCTACAAGGTGGTGGTCAAGGTGATGGTCAGCCACAATATCTTCAAAGATAGAATGCAGTTGGCCCCGAAGCCATGATTAACCACTATCCTTCTCCTCTACCACTCTCCCTAGCTTTGCCTCACCCACAGCCAGTGTAGGAGACAAGGGAAGACTTCCAGTTTGTCCTCTGAAGGTTTGCTGAAGAGTCAACTGACAAAAGTCAGATTAATTGGAGAAAAGGCATACAAATGAATCAATGTGCAGACAGGGGAGAACCACAGAGTAATTATTCCAACCCCCCAGTGGAATTCATAAGTTTATATACCATCTTAAGGCTATGGAAAGAATAGGGGCTGGGATCATGGCAAAACAGGTTTGGTGGTAAATCAGGTTATAGTGGCAAGACAGGTTATGGGAGAGAAAGAAGAGGCCTGGCTGGCAAATGTAGTCTTGTTATGTAGATGAAATCTCAAAGGTAGCAGCCCTCAGAGAGAATAAATGGTAAATGTTTCTTTAAAGGCGTCAGACTCGGTTCATCTTTCCTAGATCCAGACAAAGGGAGGCTTCAGAAAACGCCTGGCAGCATCAATGCAGATTTTCTACAGATGCAAATCTCCTCCTACAAAAGACAGCTTCTGTTTGTAGACCCTCTGAACAGCCATCTCAAAATATGCCAAGGCATATTTTGGGACAAAATATTTTGGTTTCCTTTGCCAGCATGCTGATCTCTGTTGCTCACTGGGTAAGGTGACCCAGTTCTTTTACACTGAAGGGTGTGAGCCCTTAATCACCTTGCTGGCTGTGGGATTGTGGTTGCCGAAACAGCCCACTCACCATGATCACCAGGCATGGAAATGCCATAAAACTCCAGTAAATCCTCTGGGCTCCAGACCTGCTCCTTTCTGACCCCATTGTATAGCATGGCCCCAGCACCTTGTGGTCATTAGGGTAAATTGCACGCCCCACCCCTCAAGTTAAAGCTGTCAGTGCTCCATTCATATCCCCTTGACAATCACTGTCACACGCACGTGAGCTTTGTACCTCAAACTCTAGAGACTCCTTGCTGAAACCTCCCTCTGGCTGTGGAAACACACTCAGCCTGCCCTCAGAGCTGGTCAGAGGTGCTGAGAAGGGGACACTTTGGGGACAGTCTCAACTAATGATGACTAGGAGTTGGTAGATAAATACCCCAGCTATGTGGCCCCTTTCATGGGACTGGGACAACTCTGAGGCATGTCCACATGATCTTTTGGAGATCCTTAGCAGGACTGAACCCCAGTTACCCAAGGTGGTGACCTGCTCCTTAAGAAAAAGCATGTATCCTTTGACTCTGCCCCCCCAACTCCCATCCACTGGTCATAGAATTGAACTTGGCTTGAACATCCAGGTTGCACATGTGTGAGTTGAAAGCAGGTTCCTGGGGTTTGGTATGCTTGGGTCAGGAAGTGAGACGCACTGGCACAGGCCTGAAAAAAGAAGACATCATGCTGCCCCTGCATGAAGCTGGTCAAATCCTATGTGGAACTGGCCACCACAAGGACAGTGGGATAGAAAGTGAGGCTGAAAGGATATGAAGATACACAATGGGCATTTTATACAGTCCACCCCTTGCATCACATGGGCTTCCTTCCCTGCCCTATCCCACCCTCTCATGCCCCTACTGGTGTTTCCTAGAATCACTCCCTAACAAACTACTCATCCAGAAAGTCTAGTCTTAGAGTCTGCTTCAAGGGAAACCTAAACTAAGACATTTGGTACTGGAAGTGTCCCTAGGAAGCAGATCATCAGGCTTTGATTCTGGAATTGAATGTCTCACTAGCTAGGAGGCAAGAAGAATTGAAATTCTGGTGTTAAGTGCAGTGGTCATCACCCCCGCCATGCTGCAGCATCACTCATGTACAGTGGGTTGGGAGGGGCATGGAGGAAGGAGATGTATAGGCTTGAACAATAGCTCCGACATCTGGAAAAATCAGGGGATGATGGTGATCATAAGGATTATGGCACTGACTAGCTGTTGTTAATGGCCATAGGAACGATGAAGAAAGAAAATAACAACCATAGGCCAGCCAGATATCAACCCAAGGCACAGTGTAAAAGCCAGAGGGGTCCATGAGGCATTTAAAAAGCCCCTTATCTTGAAAAGTTGGAGGGATGACTGTACTGAAAATCACACTCCAACACGGAGCCCACCCATATCACTTAAGTATTTGCTGTGGTTGGGCATTCAGCAGCTTCCTGCTGTGAACACCACTGCTCCCTGACTGCGGGCTTTCTCCAGCTTTCAGAGCATGCCCAGCTCCCATTCAGCTCAGGACAGGGTGCCCTGGAGGTGAAGCTTCTGGGAACAGCAGAAATTAGTGTATAAATACCCATTTCTCTGCCTTTCTGGTGAGACAACTCTAAGGCATGTTCCACATTTCTCCCAGATGTCCTCAGCAGAGTCGAGTCCCTGTTTCCTCAACAGCAATCCTATGTTGATTTCCTTCTTCAATCCATCTTACTTCTCTACTCCCCTTCTGGTATTTCCTGCAATCATCTTCCAAATAAACTATTTGCACTCAAATCCTGATTCCAGGACCTGCCTCTGGGAGAATCTATTCTAAGAATCCACTATAACTTTCTTTACCTCCTGGACCATAGGCATAAGGAGTCAAAGTGACCAACTAGATGACAGTCATAGCTTCCAGTTGAAAGGAATTCCTGATAGAAGCATTCCCCACTTGGGAAATAGGACCCCTAATACAACAGAATCTAAGGGTTCAGGACAAGGAAATACAGCTTTCCTAAGTGTCACTGGGAGCAATAGTGAAGGGGGCCAAACTTGCTTCCCCTTTTTTTTGCCAGACCTGTGTATTCTAGCTTCTGGTGACACAGTTTGCTCACTAGCTCAGTGTGCATATGGCATCCTGGAGCTCAGCATGCCAACCCTGCAGATTGTTGTCCCAGAGCCAGTCCCTTCACTAAGCCAACAGGTCGTGTCATTGTTACATTAGGCTTGCTCCTTCCAGCTGATGGGTATACCAAGGGAACCCTTTGCAGTGTGCCATTGTCAGCCCTCCCTTTTCCATAAAATAGGTCCCTCAAGCTGGGGCTATGTTTTTCAGAATACCATGCCAGTTCTGTCTGTCCACAGATAGTAGTGTTGGCAGAAACACTACTGATAGGGAACGCAAACTTATATCTACAGTAGGTAAAAATCTAAAAGAAACAAATTGCTGCCCCATTAGAAGAAGGGTCTGATGTAATTAACCTGTCATCAAGTAGTTGGCAGCCTTCCTTGAGCAATAATGCCTTAACATAGGTCTCAACATCAATCTCAACTTTATGCTTATTGATTGGTGGCAAGTCTTAATAAACTAATTATATTAATAATTTGCCATCTATGCTACATTTTGCCCCATTTTATTTTACCTTTAAGTCTTTATTATGATGGGTTTATAGATATAGAAGTGCCTAGATTTTGTTTTTAGTGAAATCTACTGACGTTCCTGTATGGCTTTTTGCCTCTGTTCCTGTACTTTTAGAAGGCTTTTCTCATTCTCAGGTTGTATATATACTCACCAATATTCTCTAGTATACCGATGACTTCTTTCTCTCATTCTTCTAACATTTAGATGTTTTACCTACCTGGTGTGAGGTAGGGATCTAACTCTTTTTTTCCCCCAATGATTGACCAGTACTCCCAACATTGTATATTGTATCACACAACCTTTCATCACTGATTTGAGATGCTGTCATCTCCATATGCTGAATCCTTCTAGTTTCTTGGTCTGTGTTGAGATTTTCTCCTCTTTTCCATTTATGTATCAATTCATGTGGCAATCTTAAACTGTATCAGTTATCATAGCTCAAGGCACTTTCACATCTGGTTGGGAAAGCTCCCTTTATTAACCATCCCTAAAAATTTTCCAGCTGTTGTTGCACATATTTTTTAAAGGAAGCTTCTACATGAATTGGGGAGAGCTATTCCAAAGCATAAGAGATGGAAGAAAGGGGGAAATGTTGCAAGGCTTCAGATTTAGTAGGAAGGATATGAGGTGTAAGGCCAGAGAAACTGTGATCCAAGTGTACCCAGATGGTCCTTGTTGTGGTGGGGGCTTAGCCAGTTCCAGGAAAACTCCCTCCATGTGCACATTGAGGGGCAGAGGTTGGCCAAACCAAAGCTCAGATGATTCACTCTCCCAACAATTTGGGAGGGCTCAGGAATCTCTGGAAAAACTCTTTTTTCCCTACATCTATAATGGCAAGAGTCAAAATGGAGGTTTACATGTCAAAATGGATACTAGAGAAGGAGTCATTCAAAGAGAGAGATTCAAAATATGAAAGTCTCTTGCCCCGCTTGAATCCTTTGAGAGTGCTAGAGCTAGGTCACAAAAGAAATAAAGACCTGGTAAACTTAAGGGGAAAGACTTTGCTAAGACGACCATGGAATGGCCACAGACTCCCAAGCAAACAGGTCTCTAGTTTGAGCTGGGAGCTTAACAGGGAGCTGTCGGATGCAAAAGGCAATATGAACTAAGAATGTCAGATCCTGGAAAAAAAATAAAAGAATACATTGAAAAGTACATCTTTTGAATCTGTTGGACATTTTGACAAGCAAGAGCGATTCACTCCATAAAATTGTAACCTCCCATGGGGAAAGAAGGCAGGTTAAGAGCTACCCTATGTCTATAGTTGTATCTGACTTTTTCAAGTAGGAGCTAAAACTGAAAAGAAAAAGAAGAATGCTGTTGTTTTAGAAGCAGGCTGTGTGAACAGGGACCATGTACTAGCAAATATGGGCACATGCAATCCATTTGCTCAGTGGCTTTGCAGCCCCCTCCAACAAATCATAATATTGCTCAACTGGGAAAATGCACTGTAACTGTACAAACCTAAGGAAATGTTTACTGTGAATGCATGTTTGTTTTGAATGAATACAATATATTTAGTTTTTTTTAACATTTTTTTCTCTCGCAGGGTATGTACTGATTAATTCAGAGACAATTTTTTTCTAAAATTATTATCTGCATTTTCGAAGTCACAATGTTAACTCTTTGAGCTGTTTGGACATTTTCATTATGACAATGAAGACAGAATTTAAGAAATCTAAATTCAGCTTTATAAATCAGTGTGTTCACCAGATTTTTTTGGTGCCACATAAAGGCATGTGAACCTACACTATGATCCATGAATAAATGCATGGACATTTATTTTATTGGGTTTGTCAGGGAACCTGAACAAGAATGTTCAGTATAATATTTCTTAATGTGGCCAGGGTTGGAAGCCATTAGAGTGTCCATCCCTGGCAGAATTAATAGGTGAAATGTGGAGAATGGATTTCCTGGAGTTCCCTACAGCAGTTACAATCAGTAGATTAGATGTTCATATAGTAACATAGATAGGTCTTAGAAACACAGTGCAGAATGTTTTAAAAAGGAAGAAACAATGGGATCTGTAACACAGTACTAATAACAACAATTTAAAATACATGCCCACAAAACAACAGTGCACATTTACAGGAAGACATAGAAACAAAATAATACTCATTAAATATATTAGAATGGTCTTCTACAGGGAGGAGAATAATGAGAGTAGGGAATGGAGATAAAAAGAGAATAAAAAAAGAACATTTTATAATACCTTTTCAATTCTTTTATGTGTACTTCATATTTAAATTGTGATTTTTTTTTCCCCTTCTAAATCAGGAAAAAAAGCCTCCCACCCACAATATTCTAGGGAGAGAGATGAATATTCACCATCTAACTTTTGAAATTGACATTTATTTTGTGATTCAAGAATAAAAGGTGGTAGGAATAAATAACATAACTAGGGAATCTAATCCATAAAACTGGGAAAACAAATTAGATTTTATTAATAAAATCTGAACTTGGTACAATCATCAGCTTGGGAGATTTACTCACTTGGTGATCTTAATGTGGATGGAGAAAATTTTTAATTAGTAACTTTGCATATTTTTATGGGAATTAAAACTTTTCCTTTGTAGTTTGGGTACACATTCACCACTGGATGCAAAACTCAGTGCTCAGATGTGACATTTTCATTCAGTAATGCTTGTTGTACACAAATAGCAATGGAACTCACTGAGAAACCCTACAGGATGGTTAGTCCCTAATACTGTTTTCTGCTTTTGTTTTTATGTAGCCCTGGGATTTCAGCTATATCTGTGTCTTCTCAGCTGATTTTTAGCAGCCAAGTCAAGATTGTCAGCAGCACCTGGGTCCAACTGAGCCCCTTGATGAGGCAGGTCTTCCAGCTGTGACCAGTTGGTAAAGGGATCTTAAGCTGGCCTATTACTCAGAGTACCTTGTGGCCTTCTGCGGCCATGCCTAGGGTTGAGCATTCAATTCTTGCTTTTGAGTGAGAAGTCAGAACCCCACAGTGAGGCAGAGAACTCACCACACTCCTTGTTGAGAATGTCAGTGACATTGGTGGGCACCTCTGCTGGGTAGCACCATCAAACACGTGCAATTACCTCTCTACCACTCCCATCTTGCCCAGAACCAAAGAATTCCCTGCTTCCTCAAACTGGGTGTTGTGTATCTTTCAATAAGCACTTTCTCAACCTACAGAGGAAAGAAGTGTGGTGTCAGTAAACTTAGGAAGCAGAAGCTACAAAGATGCATATGGGTAGCAAGGCCTGCAGTTCTGTTTCAGTTATCTATTTCTAGAAAACACAGTGGCCTAAAACAAGAACCATCTTATTTGCTGGAGATTCTGAAGGTCAGAAATGCAGACAAGACCCAGCTGTGCAATTCTTCTATATTGCTCTGTATTGTAGTTCATGTATTGTCTCTTCACTGCATTTGACTGGTGACTGGGCTGGGTTGGAAGATACAGATTGCATGTCTGATGGCTCAGGGCTCCTCCCTGTGGCATATGTCTCTCACCATGTATTTTCTTCATATGATCTCTCTTTCCAGCAGGATGGCCTGGACTTCCTCACAGAATGGTGGCTGGGGTACAAGAGGAAAAGGCCCAGTGTGCAAGCACTTATCCAGCCTCTGCCTGAATCACATTTACTAGTGTCCCATTGGCTAAAGCAAATCACATGGCCAAGCTCAAGTCTATGTGGAAGGAGACTACACAAGAACATAAATACTGGGAGGCATAATTCTTCAGCAGCTACAAAGTAACAGTCTATCACTATTTCTAATTCCAGTTCTTGCAGCCAGAAGACACTGTTGGGTTCGTAGAGGCAGGGACAGCCCAGAGATCCAAGCAGAGGAAATACGTTTGGCTCTGGGAGAGTCTTGAGTTTTATTAGCAGCTAAAGAGCCTGACTGGGTTGTTGCATGTGACTCCATGGTGCAATACAGGCTCTCCAGCCCAGGGGCCATAAAAGTCAGAAGCCTCTGTAACTGGGAGCCAGCGAATGAAGGTATCCTGAACAAGCCTGAAAAGGAGTATCAGCTCAAACAGAAGTTCTATGGGCCTAGGATGGGATCTTGGCCCCAGAGTGGGAAGCAGAAGAATAAACACCCCAGCTTCCTGGCCCCTCAGAGGTGTTCTGGACCACCTCCCAGAATCCCAGCAAGATTGAGGTCCAGGTGCCTACAACATAACCTTCTCATTGGCATCCTTTAATGGTTTCCATCCCTCCATCCCTGTCATAATTCTTCCCTATCAGGGCTTCCTGGGGTCACCATTCAAATAAACCACTTATACTCAAATTGGGCCTCAAGTCCTGCTTCTAAGAAAACTCAGGTTAAGACAATGATGGATTTGGAACACTGGATGATCTCAAGTTATTCAGTGGTCCAAATCCAAAGCTTGAGAAGTCCATGATCTGATCAGTGGCGTGATGGTGTGCAGTTGGCACTAGACAGGCATGGGCTGGAGCCTCAACTTTGCAGCTCACCAGTTTTGTGGCACTTTTGTTTCCAGAGAGGGCCACCAACTATCTTTCTCATTCTTGGTTACACCTGCCACTCCTCTCCTCAAGAGATGGAGTCTATTTCCCTTCTCCTTGATTCTGGCTAGCCTTGGGTTTGCCAGTCATATGCCTTGCTTTGATCAGAAAACTAAAAGTGATATTTTAGGACTTCTCAGTCCAGGCTTTGAAAAGCTTGCAGCTTCCACTCTTTTGCCCTCTTGGAACCCAGCCACCTTGTAAAAATCCCTGACACCCTGCTGAAGAGATACCATGGGCATAAAGAGTCTCTAGCCAGTCCCCAGCTGTTCTAGCCATCCTGGCTGAGAGGCATGGGCTCTGAGAGCTTTCGAGATGTCCAAGTGAAGATGTCAAGAGGTCAGTTAAATACAAATAATTCCCCTATATGTCTCTGAATAACAACCAGGGCCTTTCCTCTGTTGCTTGGGCAAAGAGCTGCATTGTGCCATCTGAGGAGTTTACCATTGTAAATGGCAAGGCTGCGTGTGTATGAGTATGCAAGTGTGTGGTTTGTGGGCGGAGTGTTTGAAACAGGCTGTGCAGTCTCCTGCCCCTCACAGCCTCCCGCCTACAGACCAAGTCTCAGCCACACCTGTCCCCTCAAGGCCTAGCCCAGGCTGCTAAGTCATCAAGCCCCCACCATGACTGCAGGACCTCACTCCCAGCCAGCACATAACGTAGCACTTGAGGCCGACGGGAAAGCCTTTCTCACCCACCTTTGGGACCATCCTAGCATGCTAGCCTCTCCTCTAATGCTTGCCTCCCAGCCTCCCCATCTCACCCATTCGCCCTCTGCAACTTCCCTCCCCACCCTTCCCATCAGCCACCCCCCTAAATCCCTGTGCCCTGACAAACAAACTCCCTCCCTCTCCCCTTCCACCTGAGTGGTGGCTCTGCTGAGGACGTCCTTCCCCTGCACCCCCTGGAGGGGTTCACTGCTCATCCTCATGCACATACTCCCAGCTCAGGGTCTAGAAGCTGGGTCAGGGTCCTCTACAGCTCAGCATCCTCTCTTCCGCCAGGCCACACCAATTACTATAGGGAAAGGCAGCCCCAGGCCTGGCACCTGACTAGTCTAAGTCAATCATGAGACTCTTAGTAGTAATTGGTGCAAGAGTGAACATGTGACCCAGCTCTGGCCAATGAGATGTCAGGGGAGGTCTGTCAGGGAACTTCTGGGAAAAGATTTCTTGTTCTTAGGAAGGAGACAGCAGAAGGAGTAACTCTTAAACCACTGGACGTTGATGGATCTGGGTGTGATTCCTGGAGCAGCTGCCACCATCTTGCAATGAAGCTGAAAATGAAGTCACAAGGCAGGGAGATGGAGAGAACCTCCATGAGATTATTATACTGTTGAGCCCTGTTCGCCTGAAAACTTTCCTACCTCTGGACTTCGTATCAGGTGAGATAACACAAGGCATTACTGTTTGTCATCTGTAGTCAAAGATGCCCTGGTCACGATAGCCCTGTGCTTCTCCCATCTTTTGAGGTATCCTCCCTGGACTCTGCTCTGTGCACTGAGGCACCT
The DNA here is from genome assembly GCF_047675955.1 of Chlorocebus sabaeus. NCBI lineage: Eukaryota > Metazoa > Chordata > Mammalia > Primates > Cercopithecidae > Chlorocebus > Chlorocebus sabaeus. The sequence goes on along the minus strand of NC_132929.1, from coordinate 55,269,643 downwards.
GCATGACCCAGAGGGTCGCAGGCTTGTGCATCTTACAGTTGGGATCTGCCTTCCAGATTGAATGCCCTGCTACCTTGACATCCTCCACCCCAAACTTTTTATGCCAATGCCTGTAGTCCAGAATCCCTTGCATGGCATTACAAGACCCAGAATTCCTCTCCAGGTTGGCTTCCAAACTGGCTTTGCTACACTCTGCTTCAAGCACACTGATCATTTATTCATATAAGTCATTTTCTATCCCTTGACATGTGACTGGCACTGTGTGAGAAAAGGAGGACACAAAGGTGAGCTTGGGACTGCCCCAGCCCTCAAGGAGCTCAGGCTCTAGTGAGAGCCCAGAGGAGTAAATGACAGTAGTATGCGGTGTCAGGTGCTATGAGGTATGCACCACGGAGACTGAGGGGAAGGGGCCTGGGAGAGCAAAGGAAGGTGTCACAGAAGAGCTAACATTAGACCTCTTTGGGTGGATAGGAGTTGGGTGTGTGGGCAGAGGACATTCGTGCATCTTGGGCAGCCTTTGTTCCCAGACCTAACCAGACCTCAGAGCTCTGAGCCTTTGTACTTGTTGTTTCTCCTGCCTAGAATGCGTTTTCCTTTATTGATTGGCCTGGGAACTCCTCCAAGGACCCAAGTCATAAAGCATGTCATCTGTCATCTAAGAAGCCATACATGACTCCTGAGGCAGGCTGCTCCTCTCTCCATTCCTGTATCTTTTCACTCATTTACTTGTGAGAATTTGTTCCCACTTTATTTGCCTATCTATCCTTTCATCAGACAGTGAGAAAAAGACCAGGTCATACTTACTGCTATATGCCCAGCACTTGGCCTAGTGCTAGACACCTGATAAATGCTGCTCTCTCCCCAACCCCCTTGTCCTCTCCCAGCCATATTTTCCAAAGGGTTGAGCAGACTCTGACATGATTGAGGGAAGTAATGACTCACGATAGGAAGCCCTGTCTGCTGGGCAGCCCCTACAGAGAGGGCTCCAAATACCAAGCCAAGTAGGGTCCTCCCCAGCCTTAGAGACCTTTCCACTCAAGACCACCATGTACAGGGGTTCAGGTTGTTTACTTCACAAAGATATATCCAGCCAAGGCAACAAGGAGGGACCGAAATCCAGCCAACACCCTGTTTCCCAAATCTTTCGCTTTTGCATAGTGCTATAACTACCCACAGGGGCACCTTTTTCTAATTTGCACAAAAGTTTTATGTAGAATAGCTGTGGCCCTTGCCCACTTGTGGCAGAACCCTCACCCATCACAGGCCTCCCCTGGCAGGCCTGAACCCCAAAGGTACCAGGGCCTACCCAAAGAATTATTGCTAAACACCATCCTGATGAAGAGAAAACATTATTGGTCATAGTTCTGTTGCACCTATTTACACTGTTCTGTTTTATGGAAAGTACAAAAAAAAAGTCTCTGGCCTGCAGTGTACATCATATTTGCTTGAGATCATGAGGGAAAGTGTGATTCTTACCATAAATTATAAGCATCAGTTACATAGGCCAATGAAAACAAGGTCCACTGCGCAAGGAAAGTCAGATAAAAGGTCAGCACTCAGAAATGCCCATCTTAATGACCCAGACAGTTATTAAAGCTGCATTAAAATTTTAACTCTGAATTTCTAGGCAGCCAAAGTTCAAAGGGAATCTCGATCAGTTACATAATTCTTCATTCAATCAATCAAACATCCTGCCAAGGCTGATGGCTGCCTGCTCTTCCAGGCACTGTTAGACCCAGGGAATCAATGGTGACAAAATAGACATAGTCCTGACCTCATGGAGTTTACATTCTGGTGGGGAAAATAGATTTTTAAGTATACAAGTAAACAGAAATAGGTAAAATGATTACAAATTCTAATATGTGTAATGAAAGCAACAAATAAAAGACTAAGAAAGAGAATAAGAGAAATTGGGAGATCTATTTATAATACAGTAGTCAGAAAAGTCTCCTCTGAGGAACAAAAAATAGGCTGAGGCCTGTAGGACAAAAAGGAGCTAGTCTTGCAAAGGGGTGAAAGGGTGGCTAAAAATTGGGAATAACACATGCAAAGGTCCTGTGGCAGGAAAGGAGCTGGATACAAATATACGACAGAACCATGCATACTTTATTGCACTGATTCACCTCATCTCTGTCCTTACCATCAGCAAGTGTCTGCTTCCCCTGCTGCCCACACCTTAAGGCATCCTGCCCTAACAGGTTGTGTACAAGAAGCCTTATGTAGGTCTATTCAGCCCAGTCCCCTACTGCCTAGGTGCTGGACCAATTCAGGTTTGAGGCAAAGGAGTTTCAAGTCGCCAGGAACCCTGCAGGGTGAGGTTAGACGTCCAATCACCATTTCCGTCAGTCTAAGCCGGTATCTAATCTTTAACCCCTGGATTCCCAAGTGACCCACTATTATAAGCCCAGAAGGTTCTTCCTATTATCCTGTAGGATTACTTCATTATCCTATTCTTAGGATAATGAAACATGTATATAAAACATACGATGCCTGAGAGCCCCCTATAAGTTCCCTGCATTCTTGCCCCTTGAGCTATGTATGCTTGAGTCAATAGCACTCAAACCAGCCACGCAAAGAAACTAATAGGAACGGAGAAACCTGACAGAATTTGCGTCTTATTTTTATTCAATCATTAAATCAATCAATCTTTTTTTTGTCACCTACTATGTGTCAGGCCCTGCACTTTCCATACTGAGAGGATGTGGACAAAGTAGACGTTCAGCTGGGGCTTTTCTCCCAATCAGGCCTGCCCCTCCATCTGGAGTGGCCAACACCCATCTCTTCTGGACCAAATTCTACTCTTCCGCCAAGGGAAAGCTGTCATCATTTGCTTAGCAGCTACTATGTGCCAGGGATCATTTTAAGCTCTGGGGTAAAGCAGAAAGATATGATTGTCTTCAGGGAGCTTAAAGTATAGTGAGGAAGACACTAAACAAATCAGACCACAAGGGCTTAAGTAATTCTAACTGTGATATGGGCTTCCAAAGAGAAGCACAAGGGATTATGTGAGAATATAATGAGGGGCCTCAACCCATCTGGGTGGGGCAAGGAAGGCTGTGTAGAGTTTTCAGTAGGAGCCAGCACACTCTGGTCTAATATTCCCATATGGAATCAAAAGTAGAAAATACAACAAATAGAAATAAATCAGAGAGGGGAAACCCAGACCTGAACCATTAGCTTTGCTCCCTACGGCTTGCCTTTAGCAAGACACAGGACTTGTAGTGTGCCTGTGTAGAAATTATCCTGCTGTTGGGATCAGATTCCTGGGTTCCAGTCAGGCATCACCCTTTCCTCAGTGTATTATTACCCTGGTCTAGTCTATTATCCTCTTGGAGCCTCAGTTTCTCTGCCTGTAGAACGGGGGCAGCATCTCCCCCATGGGATTGTTGGAAGATCAAACAGGAGATGCTTATTAAATGGTACAGTGTACAGAACTGTGGTTAATTCCTCCCACACTGTGACAGCCACATGTTCCTGTCTTGTCATCAACGGTACTCTATTTCTGAAACTCCCAGAGCTTCTCAGCTCGATCATCCCATGGACATGCTGATACACATCGCGTTTTTTTTTTATATGCCCCTCACAAAGGTATGAGATTCTTGCCTAAGCTGGAATCTCCTGTCCTTTCTGTCCAATTCCAATTTGACAGCATGTTGCAAGTATCTGTTTGACACTGTCGACAACCAAAATAGAAATCCCATCTCCAGCTACCCTGGATACAGCTTGTCACTGTCTTCAGAAGATAAATTTGGTGATGGGCTCACTTAGAATTCTTTCTAGTAAAGGAAGGAGCCACAGAAGCTAGACATCAAGTCCATTCATCCAGATGTGTGGCAGAAGGTGGCATTTTAATAAACTGAGGGGCAGGTGGAACATCCCTTTTCACTGCGCTAGAAAGCTGTTCCCTATTCATGCCTGTACTACACTCTAGCTGACTTTTGTTCAGATTGACAGAAGCTATTATTTATTAAAGTCTACCATGAGCCAGGCCATGTGGTGGGACTCCATATACAAACACCATTAATGCTCACAACCACTTTGCAAAGCAAAGGTTTTTTTAGTCCATTTTATTGATGAGAAAACTGAGACTTCAGAGAGGGTAACTGGTTCCAAGTCACCCAGCTGGACAGTGCTAGGGCCAAGCTTTAAGCTCAGGTGCCCCACCGCAAGCTCTGTCCAGGGCGTCACAACGTCTCTGCCTCACTCATGGACATTTTCCATCTCTGCCTCTTGCTCTTGGCCTCTGCCTTCCTCGGCTCCTCTTAGCTGGTGGGTTCACAGCATTCCTCATCTGTGGGCCCCTAAGCTGGGATCTGGGTTCCTGGTAGACACAGCTGGTACCTGACCCCTTTACCCATTGTTGTTAAAGAGACCCAGGAAAGGCTGTGCCAGTGTCCCCAGACTCTTGTGTTCCACCCGCTATGCCTCTGCTTGATGCCTACTTGTGAGTCTGACCTTTGCCCTGCTGAACAATCTAAAAGAGGCTGGAAACCACAAGCGGGAGTCTCCCCTAGGCCCCCTGCTGATCTCTGTATGCCAATCACCACTTCCTAGGCCTTCCAATCGGCCTACACTTCCTACAGCCTTGCCCACCAGAATGGTCTCCAGCATTGGCCCAACTCTGCCTTTTGGGCAGTAGAGCGCAGGTCACCCTTCTGTCCTGATAAAAATCCTGGACATTTTACCTGAGGTCCCCTCATTAGAATATCCTTCCTTTACTGATATTTCTCTCTGCTCATACCAGCCTCCCAAGTACAAAGGCAGGAAGCATCACCCATAGAGCATTCTGCAAGAAGCAAACTTACCTGGACTACTGGTGCAGGAAGGGCCTTCATACCCATCTTGCTGATCCCCACAGTGCACAGGGGAGACTGAAACCCCAAGAAAAGAAGAGGCACGGGGACTCACTGGCAGAACAAAGTCTAGAGCTCAAATCAGGTGGCTGCTGTTGATGATCAGGCTATCCATTTGTGATTAGGATTTTGAATGGTTTACAGGAGATAATGCTATAAAAATCTAGGGCTAGTGTTCTTTGGACAGTCCAGAAATCCCCCATACAGGTTTTTTACCACTAGAAAAATGTGCCCCTTCCTCAGGGGGTCCCAACTCCACACCAGGGCAAAGTCTCAGCCAGCAGGGCAAGGGCTAGATTTCTAGCATGCCCCTTCCACCTGCCTCTTCAGCAGAGCACCCTTGTGCAGTAGAGCACCTGAACAACTGCACATGGTAGCCCTGCACACGTAACAGTGAAATTCTTGGCTTAAGTGTGTCTGCTTCTTCCACCAGACTTTGGGCTCTTTGTGAGTGGGCAGCCTGTTTCATTAATTCTTGTGTCTGTCCCCCATACACAAGGCATGCTGGGCAAAGAGCTGAATCAATGTGTGTATAAATGAAAGAGTATCTCTTTGCAACCTCACTACTTCCCTTTGCATACATTCACTTAAACAACCTTTACCTATATTTAATTTTTGTAATTTTCCTGCACCTCAGTGTACCCATCTGCAACAGGAAAACACTAACATCTGCTTGTTATCTTCCTCCCAGGAGTGTTGAGAAGGTGGATGGAAGCAACAATAGTTTCCTTATCTCCTTGGAGAAAGATACAAGCCATTACCAAGGTTTTATAGATGAGATCCCCACTGTTCTCCCTAAATTCATGTGTCTGAGCTCCTGTCTCCCTGGTTATGCATTGCTGGCTGGCTGGAGTTATTCTGGGCATTTCTTCAAGTGTCATTGGTAACTTAGAACTCACCAGTGACAAGCTGGCAAATTCACTTACAGAATGCAGCTCCTGAAAACTACTAATGATGCCGTGAGAAGACAGGAGACAAGAACCAGCAGTATTTGGTCTCCAGTTTAAGGCATAAATATCTGAAAATGAGAAATTCCTTGGAGCCAGCCTCCCAGATGGAACATTTAGTGCTCAGTTACATAAAGAGCTACAGAAGCCAGGAGGTCAGGGCAGAGCTACAGCAAGGCCTGGCAATGGGCCTGGGCGGCAGGTGTGGGGGGCAGTAAGAGTGTTTAAGGGAGAGGGGAGCATTGAGAGTATCACCCAGTTCACAGGGAGTGGTGAATGTCCAGCTTCCCTTTATCCATCTATCCAGCTGTTCTACTGAAATAAGAGCATAATGCCAGACACTGCCGGGAGGAAGTTGAATGTGGCAGGATTGCCCAATGGGCAAACTGATTGTGCTTTATGATATTATAGACTCATTTGAAAGAGAAAGTTTCAGAAAACAGAATTAAAGGAACCTCATCTTTCTCCTCTGAAGAGAAACAGGAGATCTCTGTGTCCTGAGATCTGTTCCACAGGAGAAATGAAAGGCTTTTATTTTCTGAAGTCTAGGCACTGGGCACAAAGAGCTGGCTTGTCTTGGATGAGCAGGGTCTCTGGGATGGGCAGGAAGAGGCTGAACCCACGGGGAGACCCAGGTTTTCCAGAGACAGGAAGCAAAGCCATGGTCGGATATATGTTGGTGTACTGGTGAAAGCTAACACGTGTTCTCAGGGTGGTGGGCTGGAGGGCATGGGCTCCTGATTTATAGTGTTTACCAGTTTCTGTGGTGTAAATATTTCCACCATGGTCAATTTCAAGCTACCAACTTTATGTCATTGAGCAGGAAGTTGGGAAGAGACACACACAGTCGGCTCTCCTGAGTCAGTACAAGCCTGCTCCAGCACACCACTGACATGGAAACGCGCACCCAGCTAAATGCAGCACCTCAGGAGGTGGCAGGACCTTTGATGGGGAGGCCCTTGGGTGCCAGGGACTGACAATCAAGCTCTAAGACCTTGTGAGCTGCTGAAAAAGATCTCAGAGTCTGGCTTGGCATGGAGAGAGAAGAGCCACCCTTCTTTGGAATGAACCATTTGGACTTGAGCATGAGGCTCCAGCAGTGACCATATGGGGCTGAAGAACACAAGCTTTGCTGAAGTTTCTGGACTATGTAAACCATCCTTGCCCACCCTAAGGAGGGGGTGCTCCAGGCAATGACTCAACTATGGTGACTGGGAGCTCACAGCCAGATTTAATTTGGTTTACAAAAATAAAATACTGCCATGGTTCTTGCATGTGACTGTTGGGATGCAAATTCATACCTGCTGCAGAGATTGCTGGGTTCCTCTGATTTATGGGGACATATGTTTCTCAGTCTAGGAGCGGAAAATGAAACAGGCATTCAAATAACCATTATGCCCAACAGAATGTGGTATGGACCATAAGAAGGTTTACCAATATAGTAAAAAAAAAAAAAAAAAAAAAAAAAAAAAAAAAAAAAAAGGCTGTCACCCATTTATATGTTACCACATTTGCAAGGAGCTTTCATGTACAAGATCTCCTGCCAGGCCAGGCGCAGTGGCTCACACTTGTAATCCCCGCACTTTGGGAAGCTGAGGTGGGTGGATCACCTGAGGTCAGGATTTCAAGACCAGTCTGGCCAACATGGCGAAGCCCCATCTCTACTAAAACTACAAAAATTAGTCTGGCTTGGTGGTACTTGCCTGTAATCCTAGCTAATTGGGAGGCTGAGGCAGGAGAATTGCTTGAACCCAGGAGGCAGAGCCAAGATCGTGCCACTGCACTCTATCCTGGGTGACAGAGCAAGACTCCATCTCAAAAATAAAAAATAAAAGGATCTCCTGCCATCCTCCTCACAACCCTGAAAAGCTGATAATAGTACCATTTCACAGATTTGGATGCTGAGAGTCAGGGAGGCCCAAAACTATATGGTCCATTGGTACAGCACCAGCACCCTCCTTCCTGTCTTCTGACTGCCAAGCTCAGTGTTCTGACCCCTGTGAAGTTACCAACTCATCCTGGCTTGCCCAGAACCTTCCCAGTTTGGGCACTGAAAGTCCTGTATCCTGGAAGACCCCTCAGTCCCAAGCAAACCAGGATGATTTGTCCAGAACGGGTTTCAGTACAAAAGTCCTTTGTCCCTTGAACCTCTTCATCTTGAGCAAACAGGAACAGTTAGTCACTCTAATCCCTCATCCTACTATGGAACTCAGAGGAGAAAAAGGAGGAACTTTTGGCTGGGCAGTTGAAATCAAGGAATTCTGGAGGAAGTTTCCATTGGCTAGGTCTCTAAGGCTGAATTTGAACATATGGGAAGGCGGGGGATGTGCTAGGGTGAGGAGATGAACACTTTTCAGGCAGAAATAAAAATGACATAAACACAGAGAGGGGGTCTCCAAGGGCATGAGGGCATTGGCAGTTGTGGTTCTGCCTGGGGCATCAGGAAAACCGAAGTGCCACCTCACCTGTGCTTTCCGGAAGGAACAAGGTCTCAGCAGCTAGAGTAGTTAAGAGTCCAGAACATGGTCACAGAGACTGCTAGTCCCTTACCAGTATTCATTCTCCCTTTCTCCCTTGTTAACAGAAACCCACTTTGGCCAGCAATATCTCCAGCTAAAAGAAAATATTTCCAGCCTCCCTTGCACAATGGCCAATAAGATACAAGTAGAAGTTGTTGGATAAACGTCCAGAAAGGCTCCTTAAGAGAAATCAGCCAGCCAGAGAATGCCCCTTTGCCTCTTCCTATTTTTCTTCTTGCCTGGAACCTGAGTGTGATGACTAGAATGCCAGCAGCCATCTTGTGCCCTTGAAGATGAAAACAACATGCTAATGAAGTTGGAGCAAAAAGGTAGAAAGAGGTTGGGTCCCTTATGACCATGGAGCCACCAAACCACCCAGGACCACCTACTTCTAGACTTCCTTTACATGAGAGCATGAACCCGCATATATTTAGACCACTGGAATGAATTCTCTGTTGATGGCAGCTAATTATAATTCCAGCTAGGGCACAGCTCAAGCAAAGGCACTGAAGCAAGAATGCACACAGCTTTGGGGGATGCTTGATTACTCCCTAGGGTGGGATAATCCCTTGGTGTGGTTTCTCTGGATTTTAATTTTCATTAGGATCTCTTTCCCTACTCTCACCCATGGGCCTCTTCCTGGCAACTCATAGTAGTGTGTAATGGATTCCTGAGACCCAGGATCACATCTTCCTTTGTCCCTTGGTACCTCCAACTACTCGCCAGCTTTTCACCTAGTCAGCCAATGGCATTAATGACCTCAGGGAATGAGTGTGCATGGAAAAAAGCAGGAAATAAAAGAGCTAATGCTTGGCTTTTGAGTTACAAAATCGACTGTTGGAACTCACAGCAAAGACATTAGTTTGAGAAAGGTTTTTCTAATTTCAAAAGCCTGGATACTGTACATCCCTGTGAAATTTCAAAATACCAGCAACAAAAGACCCCACAAGCTTCCAGGGAGTAAAAACAGATGACATACAAGAAGGAAGAAGAACCAGAATGGCTTCTGAGTTCTTAGCAGCCAGTTGCTAGAAAACAGGGAGCAGTACCTTCAAATTTTCAAGAGAAAATCATTTTCAACCTAAAAGCCTATTCCCAGCCAAAGTATCAATCAAGAGGGATAACAGATCCAAGAGACTCTCAGACATCCAAAGACTCAAACATTCTGTCTCCCACACACCCTTTCTTTAGGTAGCAAATGTAAAACAAGAAAGAGAAAGACACAGCTTCCAAGAAGCCAGGGTTCCAACACAGGACAGCCCTGAAGGGGAATCTCAGGAAAATGTATACAGTTGGCCTAAAGAGTAACCAGGAAGGGAGCATATGGGAAAACGTGTAGCCACACGTGCAGAGAAAAGCAGAAAAATGAAAGGCAAGGCAGCTATGAACCCCAGGACAAAGAGTTAAACAGCGTTGAGACATTGTAAGAGTGGACTCTTCATTTATCACGAAGCAATATTTGAACACATATAATACTGTATACGCCAGCTAATAAAATGACCAAAATGTGAGAAAATTATGGTAGATAGGAGTTAGCAATGGGAAAGTTGTGGGAGAGTTAAGCTGATATCTACCATGACAAAATATAAACCAATAATATCAATTGTTGATGAATAAAACGATATCCATATAAATATATCGTTTAGGGACATAGTAAATACAGGGATGAAAATTCAGAGGAATTGAGGGTAGTTGCCTCTAGTGAATGGATTTCAGGACATAGGAAGAGGTGGGATACCAACTTTTTAAACCATGTACATTTATTATATCACTAAATATAAATAATAGCTTTGAAAACTATCATTTCAAAATAATGAATTTTTTTCATACCTGTATCGCAATATCTCACGTACCCCATTAAATATATACAGCTACTATGTACCCATGAAAATTAAAACGTTTCAAACTAAATAAATAAATAAAAATAAAACAACTTTTTAAAATTTATAAAATAAAAATTTAATCATCTTTTAAAGCCAAGGCCCTAAAGGCACAAACAGTAGATTACAAAATATTTGTGATAGATCAGAACAGTTTTTTGTAATACACATGTATATTTTTAACTTTTTATTTTAAAATAATTATAGATTCACAGGAAGTTGCAATAAGAGTATAAAGGGGTCAGTATATCCTTCATCCAACTTCCCCCAAGGGTCTCATTTACATGACTACAGTACAATAACAAAACCAGGAAACTGGCCGGGCGGGCGCGGTGGCTCACGTCTGTAATCCCAGCACAGGAGGTCGAGGCAGGCGGATGATGACGTCAAGAGCTCGAAACCAGCCTGGCCAACACGGTGAAACCCCGTCTCTACTAAAAATAAAAAATAAAAATAAAAAAATTACAGCGTGGTGGTGGGTGCCTGTAATCCCAGCTACTCGGGAGGCTGAGGCAAGAGAACCACTTGAACCCGGAAGGCGGAGGTTGCAGTGAGCCGAGATCACTCCACTGTACTCCAGCCTGGGCGACAGAGCAAGATTCCATCTCAAAAACAAAAAACAAACTAACTAACTAAAAAACCCAGGAAACTGGCATTGGTACAATGTGTGTGTACAATTCTATACCCTCCTGGCATGTGTGTACATTCGTGTGATCCCCTCTGCAATCAACTGTTTCATCACTACAAAGATTTCTATCCTGCTGTTTCCCCAGTTTCTAAACCCTGACAATCACTAATCTGTTTTTCATCTCTAAATTTTGTAATGTTTAGAGTGTTATGTAAATGGAATCATATCTACAAGATTGGCTTTTGAGACTGGCTTCTTTCACTCAGCATAGTACCCGTGAAGTCTATGCAGGGTGCCATGTGTCTCAGTAGTCCATTCCTATTGATTGCCAACTATGATTCCATAGTATGGCTGTATCACAGTTAGTTTAGCCACTCACCTATTGAAGGACATCCTGGTTGTTTCTGCTTAGTGGCTGCTGCAATAAAGCTGCTGTAAGCATTTCTGTACAGGTTTTTGTGTGGACGTACATTTTTATTTTTCTGGGATAAATGTCCAGGAGTGGGATTTCTGGATTGTATGGCAAGTTCATGTTTAGTTATGTAAGAAACTGCCAATCTCTTTTCCAGGGTGGTCATCCCTTTTTACATTTCACTAGCAATGCATGAGAGACCCAGGATCTCCATATCCTCACCAGCATTTGGTGTTGTGACTGTTTTTTATTTTAGCTCTTCTAGTAGGTGTGAAGTGATAGCTATCATGGTCTTTTTTTTTTTTTTTTTAATTTATTTATTATTATTAAACTTCAAGTTGTAGGGTACATGTGCACAACGTGCAGGTTTGCTACATATGTATACTTGTGCCATGTTGGTGTGCTGCACCCATCAACTCGTCATTTACATCAGGTATAACTCCCAATGCAATCCCTCCCCCCTCCCCCCTCCCCATGATAGGCCCCGGTGTGTGATGTTCCCCTTCCCGAGTCCAAGTGATCTCATTGTTCAGTTCCCGCCTATGAGTGAGAACATGCGGTGTTTGGTTTTCTGTTCTTGTGATAGTTTGCTGAGAATGATGGTTTCCAGCTGCATCCATGTCCCTACAAAGGACACAAACTCATCCTTTTTTATGGCTGCATAGTATTCCATGGTGTATATGTGCCACATTTTCTTAATCCAATCTGTCACTGATGGACATTTGGGTTGATTCCAAGTCTTTGCTATTGTGAATAGTGCCGCAATAAACATACGTGTGCATGTGTCTTTATAGCAGCATGATTTATAATCCTTTGGGTATATACCCAGTAATGGGATGGCTGGGTCATATGGTACATCTAGTTCTAACATGAAAAAATGCTCATCATCACTGGCCATCAGAGAAATGCAAATCAAAACCACAATGAGATACCATCTCACACCAGTTAGAATGGCGATCATTCAAAAGTCAGGAAACAACAGGTGCTGGAGAGGATGTGGAGAAATAGGAACACTTTTACACTGTTGGTGGGATTGTAAACTAGTTCAACCATTATGGAAAACAGTATGGCGATTCCTCAAGGATCTAGAACTAGATGTACCATATGACCCAGCCATCCCATTACTAGGTATATACCCAAAGGATTATAAATTATGCTGCTATAAAGACACATGCACACGTATGTTTATTGCTATCATGTTCTTAATTTGCATTTCCCTAACACCTCATGACTCTGAACATCTTTTCATGTACATATTTGCCATCCATGTGTCCTCTTCAGTAAATTGTCTCCTCGTGGTTTTTTGCTCATTTTCTAATTGTATTGTTTGTTGTTTTGCTGTTGAGTTTTGAGAGTTTTTAAATATATTCATAGATTCTATGAATCTTTTGTCAAATATTTGTAGTTTGCAAATATTTTCTCCCAGTTTGTAGCTTACCCCCTTTTTATCCTCTTGGCAGGGTAATTTTAAATCTTTTTGGTTGCTTTATTTTATTTTCTTGTAAACTGACAATTTATAATTGTACATATTTATGGGGTACAAATTGATGTTATGATTTATGAATACACTAGGGAATAATTAAATCAAGCTAATTAACATATCCATCACCCAAAATACTTATCATTTTTTATGGTGAGAACATTTGAAATTTACTCTCTTAGCAATTTTGAAATGTTCAAAACTCTATTATTAACTACATGCACCATGCTATGCTATGCAATAGATATTAAAAAAAAAAAAAAAAAACCTTACTCCTCCCATCTAAGATGTTGTACTCTTTGACCAGTATCTCTCCACTCCCCACAACCCCTGGCCTCTGTAAACACCATTCCACTCTCTGCTTCTGTGAATTTAATTGTCTTACGTTCCACATACAGAGGAGAATGTGCAGTATTTGTCTTTCTATGCCTGGCTTATTTCACTTATCATGATGTTCTCCAGTTTCATCCATATGGTTGCTAATGACAGAATTGTCTTCTTTTTTAAGACTGAATTGTATTTCATTGTGTGTATATACCACATTTTCCTTATCCATTCATCTGGTTGATTGACATGTAGGTTGATCCTGGAGCTTGGCTATTGTAAATAGTGCTACAATGAACATGGGAATGCAGACATCTCTTTGACTAACCAGGTTTAAATCTTTTGGGTAAACGCCCAGAAATGGAATTGCTGGATCTCATTTCTAATTTTGATTAGGTCAAATTTATGATATTTTTCTTTAATAAATCATCTTTGTTGTTATATCAAATTAATCTCACCAACTCCTATGTCCTGATGATTTTTTCTATATTTTCTTCTAAAAGTTTTATAGTTTATGTGTTATATTTATATTTATGATCCATTCTGAATTAAATTTTTTTTTGTATACAGTGTAAGGCTTAAGTTGAGGCCCACAGTTTTGCCTATGGATATCTGATTATTCCAGCACCTTTCTTGAAGAATTATCCTTCTTCCATAGAATTGCTTTTGCACCTTTGTCAAAAATCAGTTGGTCATAATTGTTTGGGTCTATTTCTGGATCTTTTCTTCAGTTCCATTGATCTATGTGGCTACCCCTCTGCCAATACCACACAGTTATATAATATCTTGAAATCAGATAAACTGATTCTTCCCACTTTCTTCTACTTCTTGATTATTGTTTTAGTTATTTTAGGTTCTTCATATTTCTATATAAATTTTAGAATTATCCTGCCTATACGACAAAAAAAATGTTGCTTGAACTTTGATAGGAGTTGCATGAAGTCGGCATATCAATGTGGGGAGAATTGGCATCTTAGCTATGTTGAGACTTCCAATCCATGAATATCATATATCTCCATTTATTTCGATATTTTTTATTTCTTTCATCAGCTTCTGCAGTTTTAAGTATACAAGTCCTATACATATTTTGTTACAATTATACCTAAGAATTTCTTTTTTAGCAGTGATGAATGGCATTGTATTTTTAGTTTTGGTTTCTGTGTGATTATTGCTATTGTATAGAAATACAATTTATTTTCATGTGTTGCTCACAATCTTGCTGAACTCACTTATAGTTCTAGGACTTTTTTTCTTTGTTGATTCTTTGGAATTTTCTATATAGACTATCATGTCATCCGAAAATAGATAGTTTCATTCTTTCCTTTCTGATTGGTATGCTTTTTATTTCCTTTTCTTGCCTTATTGAGCTATCTAGGACTTCCAGCACTATATTGAATTGTTCAAAGAAGAATTAACACTACTTGTACATAATCTCACTCAGAAAATATTGATAGAATAAAGAACACTTCCCAATTCATTTTATGAAATCAATATTACCCTGATAGCAAAATCAGATAAACACACTTCAAAATGTGAAAACTACAGACCATATCCTACATGAATACAGATACAAAAATTCCTTAATAAAATCTTAGCAAATAGAATTCAGCAATATATAAAAGGGTCCAGGACCTTTTACACACCAGGACCAAATGGAGTTTCTTCCAGCAATATAAGGTTGGTTCAATATTTAAAAGTCAATCAACCATATAAACAATCTACCATATTAAAAAGCTAAGAAAAAATCACATCTTAATATCAACTGATGCAGAAAAAGCATTTGACAAAATTCAACACTTTATCACTTCATGATAAAACCTCTTGGAAAACCTCAAATAGAGAATAACTTCCTCAGTTTGATAAAGAACATCTATATTTAAAAACCTGAAGCTAACATACTTAAAAGTGAAAACTTAAATGCTTTCTCCCTAAGATAAGAATAAGACAAGAACAAGTACTCTTGCCACTATTATTCAAATGACTGTATATTTTTTGATTTTTTTCCTATTATATAATCCCTGCACTGGAAGATGGAAAAAAAGTCAGACGGCAATGAGGAGAGTTGAAAGATAGAGTGGGTCCCCAAGAAGGGGCCCTGTACCACCACTCCTGGATTCAGCCCTATGGAAATGGAACAGCAGAAACCCTCTCTCTATGTAGGAATCACACAGCAGAAAAGCCCTGTGCATCATCTCCCAGTTTCACTCACACCCAGCTTGGTGCTAGGGCAGTAGAGCAGAGCTGGCTTCTTAGGGTGTCTGGGCAATGGCCCAAGTTAGCTTCGGAGTCTCCACTCCTCAGTGAACAGGATGGGGGAACCAAACGTTCCTTGCCCCAAGGTGCTACTGAAACAGCTGAGAAAGGGTGGTACCTAGAAAATTCTGCAAGTCAGGGATGAGGCATAGCAGTGACCTTATGTATTGTGTGTGACCAAGGTCCAAATAGAATAAAGAGCATCTCCGTAGATGCTCCAGTGGCCCCTGTCAGTGATCACATACACACCCCAAAAGCTCACCACTCCTGGGTGTTTACTCTTCTACAGTCTACTGCCACCCCGAATTTAGACAGAACACCAAAGAAAAGGGAAGTGAATCCCTGACTAAATGGAAAATGTGAACCGACTGGATTTACTGCCTGCCTCCTATCAGAATCAGGCACAAAATAGAAATGAATCTCAATTATAGAAAAATATATGACTTGCACATATAAGTTTATGGCCCAAGTGGCTGCTGCACTCATTTGAATGCAGATTTGCCATTATCACTTGGCAACCTGATGTAAAATGACCAATAAAAGAAAACCTAGAGAGCTCAATTTTGAAACATTGGAATCCTCTGGCCCACTTAGGTGCCCCTGGGGGTGGGTGGAAGGAGGACAGAAGGGTAGACCCTGTGGCTGAAAGAAGGATCATAATGGTGGAAAGAGCTTTACATTCCATTTTAACAAACTACACACAACTTCAATCACAGGGTTCCATAATGCTTGGAAGAAAGTGTTGGTCCTTAAAGGAAACGCAACACTCCCAGCTGGCCACCCTTTCCTCACTCAGCACTCAGAAATGCTGGAATTCAGGCCTCTGAAAGAGAAAGTCCATGCTTTCACTGAAAAGGCCATGCACCAAAATTCTTACCAGGAAACCTCAACAGGATTGAAAGCAAAAGCCTCTCATTTCCTACACCAGCCTGTGACTGATGGCATAACTAGCTAAAGATCAGGAGGTCCCCAGGCATCAGCTCACCTCTGTTAATAAAAATTCCCTGGCAGATTCAAACTTCCACCCTGACAGATAGCAGATAGCAACAAGTGACCCAGAAAAAATACAGAGATGGCCAAAGCTTAGACTTTGTTTGACACAACTCTGGGTTCCACACACAGGTTTCTACACACCATGACCCCTCACATACCTCTGTCATCTCTGTCATCAAACAGCAGAACAAAGCACCACTTTGAAACTGTGAAATCCTTCCCCAGGGACCAACAGCATTTTTCCCCCACGAGATGCCACACCCACCAGAGGTGGAGAAAGACTTCAGCAGGGCAGCCATCAACATCTGGCACAGATGTTGTGTGGACATCCTGAAGCTGCCGTGTTTGGACATGACCTGCCACAGAGTGGCACGTGGGCCACTCCAGTGGGACATTTTCCCCTTCCTGAGCCTCCATTTCTTTACCTGTCAAGTGAGGTTGTTCTCAGGGAGAGGGCCCTCCAAAGGAGCTTACAACCTCAGCGCTTGGTGGCTCCAGTTTGAACACACACAGCAAATTCAGAAGGCAAAGTCATTCAGTTCATTTCCCTTTTAGCTGTACTAGCAAGGATTCTGTAGGATGCAAGTGATGGAAAACCCAACTGGCTTAGGCAGAAAAGGGGAATGCACTGACTAATTTAACTGAAAAGTAGATTCAGGCACAGCTGGATTCAGTTAAACAAAACCATCAAGAACCAGTCTCCTTCATTCATTATCTCTGCTTTTCTCATGCTGGCTTCAGTCTCACTGATACTGGCAAGACTGGCTGCCAACAGCTCTAGGCTCATATCATATTCTTTTCAGCATCCCCAGCAAAAAAGAAAATGCATATTCCCTGAGAGCTTCAGAATGCCCCTAGAATTTAATTTCTTTGGCTCTGATTGGCCTGGCTTGGGTCACATGACCATCCCTAAGCCATTCACCGAAGTCAGGAGGTGTCATGAAGATTGGTCAGGCCTGGAGCTGCAGGTAAAGTCACTTTTCATCTCAGCCATATGGCTGAGAAGTGGGAAAGAGGAGCCCCAGAGGAAACCAGGGTACTGTTACCAGAAGAGGGAATGAATGCTGAGCAGCAAAAAAAAAAAAAAAAAAAAAAAAAAAAAAGACATGTCCACTTCATTGGCTCTTGCTCTTCTATGAGATGCAGTCCCCATTCTAGAATTCTAGCACCTGAAATTTTTGTAGCCCTGTGGGCAACACTGTATTTAGCCTGCCCTGGAGGTGTCCATTCCAGGGTGTGAAGTTCAAGGCAGAGAAGATGAGGTGGTAAGTCCTGCTGTCCCTATCTATAAAGAGGACGCAAGTGTCTGGTGATGCCTCCCCATCAGATAGCTGGCAAGTACCCACCTGTCTCCCTGCCTACCACAGCAGCCCCAAGGCAAGGCCACAAGAGGTGATGATCCACAGAGTGAACACAAAGCAGCATCAGAGAGTCCAGAATCTCGGCACCCTTTTGAGCCCCTCTGCAAATCAGGATGCCTACACTTGGCAGTTTTATCCCTGAGCTCTGGCCAGAGGGACATCACCACTGTGCACCTCAAACTCCATTCAACTGGGTGCATGGCTTCCCCTGGGCTCCAAAACCAAACCCACACAGAGCCTGAGCTCCCCATGCAGTAGGGGTCTCACCAGCAAGATTTGTTTCCAATGGGTCTGCTTATGGATGATGCTGGATCTCTTCCAGATCCACCTCTCCTGATTCACTCTCCACCTTGATCCATGTCCTAAGAAGCTTATCTTTATGAGACTTCATTGACAGGCTCTTTGGCCCTCTGCCTTCTGGTTAGGTTTATTCAATGGGAAGCATCCATAGGAGATCCAGGGCAGGGAAAAGTTGGAATATCAATTCCTTCCAGGTCACCATAGGTTGTCTCTATCCCTTAATGAAGGTCATGGCTCCTGTTGCATGATCCTCCCTACATGGCTCTCCCTTTGGGACTAGCGACTACCCCTTCAAGTCTGGTTTAGTGACAGCTCCCCATTGTTACTGGCCCTGGGCTACTGCACCGTCTGTTGTGGTTTTCATAAACCCTGACACACCATTTCAAATAATTCTGCTAATAACTGTCCTCTGTTACTCAGAGTGTGTCATCTGATTCCTGCCAACTCCCTGTCTAATCCATGGCCCATTCCATGTGACCCTTTGGCTTTCCCAAAGCAGAGCCCAGTTCTTTTCCAGAGCATCAAAACTGAAAGGAACCTGCTCTTGTGGCTTTAGAGCTTGCAGCGGAGGAGCATCAGCTTAGGTGGCAACCCTTACAATGAGGCTTTGTCATAAGAAAATAGAGGTGGTAATAGTACAGATGAGAATCAAAGAGAGATTAAGCGAACTGCAGGTGGAAGACTTTACATTGACTGCTAAGAGGGAAGAGTATTGCAGGCCAAGAGAAGAAGGAACAGCATGTGCAAACACCAGAGGCATGAAGCAGCCTGGGAGGACTAGGGAACCTCATGCAACTCATCATGACATCAGCAGAGGATGCAGGGCAGAAAAAGGGAAGCCTTGAATGGCATGCTGGTGAGCTTACATTTTACTCTAACAGTAACAGAGAGCAAATCAGGGGCTTTAAGCAGGGGCTTCTTATTCTCAGATCTAGAGAGCAGACTGCAGGGAGGGAGGCCAGTGAAGAGTCTGTTTGGGATTGAGAATCTGGCAGTAGGGATGGAGAAAAAAGGAGAAATAGAGAACTCAAGAGATTGTATATCTGAGACTTGGTAACCATCTGGCAGTGGATGAAGGAGGCATTTTACTGAGACACAGAGAAGTGGAGCAACTTGCCCAAGGCCATCTAGAAAATCAGCAGTCTTGTGGTTCGCCGAACCAAGGTCTTTTGACCCCAGTCAGGACTAAGTGCATTTCTCAGCAACTTGTAAATTAAAGTTGATCTGATGTTCGATGTAATCAATTTTGCAGACTCAGTTCCTGCTTGCTGAACTGCCCACCTAAGGACCTCAAAATCCATAACTCCCTTGCCTTCACATACACAAGATGATTTGGAACATGCTTCCTTATCTCCCGTATGTACACACTCCTCCTCAGCACAAAGACTGGATTTAAGCACTTGGTCCCTTTGGATAAGAAGAAAGCTGCCTGTTCCTCACCCTAGAAATAAGGCAATGTCTTTGGCACACACCGCCCTGGATTCCTCTGACATCTTAGGTATCAGGAGCTTTTCAGAGGAAAATTCTGCAATGAGATAAGGGCAGGACCCAAAACAGTTTTTGAAGCAGCAAAACATCACAGAAAGGGGCTAAAGAAATTGGCCTTCCAGTTGTGCTGTGCCTCTAGCTAACCTGTTAACCTCAGGTTTTCTTCCTTCCTACAGGTTGGGATGAATGAAGGGCATGTAGAGTGGTTAGACTAAGTGATTTCCATAGTCCCTTTCAAATATAACTCCCTGTGCTACTGTGAACAATTCCAGGATTAAGAGACTCGGTTTCAAGTCTTGGTTGCGTCACTGGGGAAATCACTTAACATGTTGAGCCATCTTTTCCTCACCAGTAAAAATAGGAGCGATGACAACAATCTCATTGTATTGTTCATGCCTATCTCAAAAGGCTATTGCATCTCAGAGCTCAACAGGCACTAACTCACAGCAGATTAAAGGCAAACAGGCTAGAATCAGGCCAGGTGACCTGCAGAAGGGTAACATAGGTCACAGAGATCTCCACATTCTCAGCACCAGAGTTCCCCAGGAGGTGATGGAGTCCCCATCATGGGATCCAGCCAGAGACAAGGAATCTGGAAAGAAAGGTATTCCCTGGTTCCAGTCCTAGGAGAAGGAGCTTGTTATCCTCAAGGGTACAGAGTACAGTTCAAGGCTGTACTGTGAGCCTCCAAAGGTATCAAAGTCCTAGGCATTCTTCGAGGAGAGGAACTTGGAACTGGGATCAAGATGGGGGCACCTAGGCAGGGGTTGCA
This sequence comes from Chlorocebus sabaeus, assembly GCF_047675955.1. Lineage (NCBI taxonomy): Eukaryota > Metazoa > Chordata > Mammalia > Primates > Cercopithecidae > Chlorocebus > Chlorocebus sabaeus. The sequence goes on along the minus strand of NC_132929.1, from coordinate 55,249,433 downwards.
AGGAGGACACAAGCTCAGAAACCGGGGGAAAAGCCCTGTCACAGGATCAGAACTGTTAGTGGGTAAAGCAGGCAGTCACTTGAGGAACTGTGCAGGGGACCAAATTAGGCTAAATGAGAAGCAGGCTCAACACTCATTTCCTTAGAGTCAGAACCTAACATGTTTGGGAATCACTCAGGAACTAGAGAAGAGCAACACCTGAAGGTGGCGCATCTGTGTGCCCAGCTACGGAGAGCTGGGGATGGTAGAGACCAGGAAGGTGAAGCGGAAGAGAAGAGAAGTTAACAGCTACGAGAAGCAGCTGAAATGGTGACTTCGAAGACACTTTGAAAACTATAAAACACTCTGCAGACAGAAGGCCGCAGTCTTCTCCCTTTTGGTTATCTGGGTTCTTGGGAAGCAGTGTGACATCGTGAAAAGTGCGTAGGATGTGAATCGCATAAATTAAACCCTGCCACATACGAGTTTTGTGACTCTGGGCGGTTTCTTTAATCTCTCTGAGATTTCATTTCCATCCAAACTTGTTATCCCCTTCTTCCCAGGCACATGGCTAGTCTACATTTCCCAACTTCCTTTGCAGTTAATGAGTGGCCAAATGACTAGTTTTCACCAATGGAATGTGAACGGAAGATATGCCACTTCTGAGATGGAGCTTTAAGAAAGAGGCTGTGCCTCTGCCCCACTGTTTTCCCCTCCCACGATTAGAATCTGGCTAAGTAACATGCTGACTAGAACAAGGCCCTAGGGAGTAGCAGAACCACAAGATGAACGAAGCCTGGATCCCTGAATTGCCATGTGGAGAGACACTCACCCAAATACCCTGCACTATTAATAAATCAGAGGAATAAACTTCCACTGGGTTTAAGCCATAAACTTTTGGATTCATTTGTAAAGTCTAGCCTGTGTCAGCTAAGACCCAGAAACAGACCTGGGAGTTCATTTACAGTGTATTTAGGCTATTAAAAAAAGGGCCTTCCTACTTCCCTATGTGTCTCAAGGAGTTGTGCAAAGTATAAGAGCTCGAAAGGTGGGACATTGCTATGGTTTGAGTGTCCCCACCAAAACTCATGATGAAATGTAATTGCCAGACAGATGCAGTGGCTCACGCCTATAATCCCAGCACTTTGGGAGACTGAGGCAGGAGGATCACTTGAGGTCAGGAGTTCGAGACCAGCCTGGCCAACATGGCGAAACCCTGTCTATACTAAAAATACAAAAATTAGCCAGGTGCGATGGCGCACACCTGAGGTCCCAGCTACTCGGGAGGCTGAGGCATGATAATCGCTTGAACCTGGGAGGCAGAGGTTGCAGTGAGCCTAGATTACACCACTGCACTCCAGCCTGGGCGACCAAGCGAGACTCCATTTCAAAAAAAAAAGAAAGGAAAAATAAAGAGAAAAAGATTAACTGCCAATGTAATGGTGTTGGGAGGTGGTGCCTTTAAAAAGTGATTAAAGGCCGGGCGCGGTGGCTCAAGCCTGTAATCCCAGCACTTTGGGAGGCCGAGACGGGTGGATCACGAGGTCAGGAGATCGAGACCATCCTGGCTAACACGGTGAAACCCCGTCTCTACTAAGAAATACAAAAAACTAGCCGGGCGAGGTGGCGGGCGCCTGTAGTCCCAGCTACTTGGGAGGATGAGGCCGGAGAATGGCGTGAACCCAGGAGGCGGAGCTTGCAGTGAGCTGAGATCCGGCCACTGCACTCCAGCCTGGGCGACAGAGCAAGACTCCGTCTCAAAAAAAAAAAAAAAAAAAAAGTGATTAAAAGTTTGTTATGATAGATTGTCTTAGTTCTCACAGGAATGGCTTAGATCTCATGGGACTGGACTAATCCCTGTGAGCATGAGTTGTTATAATGTGAGGACACTCTTGTGTTTTCTCCCTTCACATGTGTTTGATCCCCCTTGACATTCCACCATGTTATGATGCAGCATGCAAGCCCTTGCCGGAACCAAGCAAATGCCAGTAACAGGCTCTAGGACCTTCCAGCAACAGAATCATAAGCTACCTAACCTCCTCTCATTACAAATTATCCAGCCTCGGGTATTCTGCTACAGCAACACAAAATAAGCTAAGACATGAAAAGTTATTCATAAAGTGATTCTCCATTTTGGGCACCTCAGTTGCAACAAGAAACACCTCATTGATTTTTTCTTTTTTTTCTACTTGAAATATTGAAATAATCCTAATGATAATATATTTTTTAAACTCTCTGAATTTCATTTTTTTTTAAATCCTCTCCTATTTTGGACTCTGCAACAAACCTACTCCAAAGAATCCGTATGGGACTTTGGACCAACGATTCCTCATTTAGTAAGGCAGTAAAAATGTCTTCTCCAGAACACTCTAGAAACTCTCCAGAACTGTACCACTGTGGATAGATGAACACTCTAAATAGCTGAAGATTTGCCTACTCTCTTAAGCACCAGAAGTTTTTGACTGAAAACATTTCTTAAAGTGTTTTATTTCTTTACTATCATAACTTTTTATTACAAAAAGTAGAAAATATAGATCAGAGAAAAAAGAATATTGAATCTAAATGAGAAACTGAGCACATATGCCTACCTCCCCTCCCACTCCCCTAAAATGATTCAAAAGATCAGATTAGCGAGGCCTGATTCCAATGAAGGGGGTGGTAAATCTTTGACTTATTTTTCATATTCTTCTGTGTTTACAAGTCAGTTCTAGCTCTCTGTATTTAACAAAATTGAATTGAAAGACAGAATACTGGAGAGGCAAGGATAGCAAACTAAGACCCCAGGGTCCAGAATTCTAGTTCTAGCCATAAACTTGTGACCTTTAGCATGGCTTTTTCCCAATCAAAAGATGAGGAACTTGGGCTGAATTATTCCTAAGTTTCCTACCAGCTGTGTATCATTTAGGGTCCAGCAGGAAACAGATGAAACATTCAGGTTGGGTAATTTGAGAGGTGGGTGTAATAAAGGGACTATCTGCAAAGGTTTGAGCTGGGAGTAGGGAAACCACAGGAGCCGGTGCACTGCCCTGGAGTAAATACCATCCCTAGTCCTGAAGCAGTAAAGGCAGGGAGCAGTTACAGGAACCTAGGGACAGGGCTGGTAGGAGAGATGCAACACCAACCTCATTCTCCTCTCTCCCTCCAGGAAAACAATTCTCTTGGTCCAAACCACACCAGAAGCCCTTGATGCAGTTAAGACCCAGAACTGATAACAGCCTCCTGGGACACAGCAGGGCGGAGAAGAGTGGAGAGCAGGTCTGGAGTGGCAAATGGGAGCTGTCCAGCACAAACTTGTACTGGTGATTGCACTAGTGCATGATACTCTATCCTCTGGGCTCACTGAAGACTTACATATGTTTCTCTTCACTTACTGTCAACCACATGTTTGGCTCACTCATCTAGGAGTTTTTCGCGCCCAGTCCTCAATGTGCTAGGAAGCCACATCACCAGGTTCACTAAAAGGCATTATTGTATAATATAAATGCAGAGGCGATGAGCTATGACCTAGGGGGCTTAACTCTGGTAACATCGGAGCTTGGGAGTACATGGACACTAGTGGTGTTCCTTTTGGCTACTCAGGGGCCCTTTATGTTGGTTTCCTGGCCTGCTGCTGAGTTCTAGACTTTAGCAAATCCTTGAGCCTCAGGGACACTGGACAGTGTTAGAAGAGAAAAATATCAGTTTTCTCCAGCCCTGGTGCTCTTGACAGTACAAACATCTGCAACTTCTGTGCACAGCTGCACCTACTCTAAACAGAGATCAGTATCAGAGATTTGTTCCTGAATAATATAATTTATTAAACTGATATGTGCCTAGATATGTGTCCAACTCTAAGCTCTGTGAAAAGAGTATGTGTTTCCTTTCCCAAAGTCCATGGAACAATCACAAAATTGACCATACAGGACAAAAAGAAAACTGCAATAAATTTTGAACTGTAGAAATAACACAGACCATTTTTCTGAGCACAATGCAATATAGCTAGAAATAAGTAAAAGCAAGCAAAAAACTCTACTTGGAAATTCAGAAAGTACTCAGTTAAACTTTGATAAATATCCACCTAAAGAATAAATTAGTTTCATACTATTTTAATATACTGGTAATCAGAAATTTATATAGCAATCCTGGTGGATCTGGAAGAAATCTGCAATTACAAGAAAAGGCGTAGTCTTAAACGCTATTATTATTAAGCAAGAAATAATGAAAATAAACTAAGCATTCAAGAAGTTGGGGGGGTAACAAAACAAATCTAAAGAAAGCAGGACAAATAATTTAATAAATAAACATATAGGTACATATTAATGAGCTAGAAGAACAATAGAATTGACAAATAAATTGGAAGTCTTAATAATATAATTTAAACTCTTGTAAGAAAAGACAAGTAGTATAAAAACACAAAATCAGCGCTTTAAAAGGGGAAGTAACACGTGGAGAAAATTAGAAAAACTGTAAGATAATACTTGGTAAGGTTATTAAATAAATTGGGAAATGTAAATAAATTATCTTGGAAATTATAAATTACCAAGATTGACTCAAAAAGAGACAGGAAAAACTAAATAAATCAATGATCATGTAAAAATTATCCACGGCTAAGTGGGGTTTATCTAAGAAATACAAGCATGCCTAAATATTGGAAAATATATTAACGTACTTCAGTTGTCTAACTGGCAAATCCAAACAGATGAATTAAAATTTTAGAAACAAGAATGATTCAGGACAATAACAGCTTAAAAATAAATATATAAATAGCAATCGTTTTCTTATGTACTAAGACTGCCCCGTTTTTTAAAAAATAGGAAAGAGATCATATTTCCAACAGTAACTGCAAAACATATATAGAAATAAATTAGACATGAAATATACAAGACATGTATAAAGAAAAGTGTAAAATTCCACCAAAAGATTTTTAAAAACAAAGAATTGGCATGATACCTTTTTTCTGAATAAGAAGACAAAACATTTATAAAAGTATTCATTCTTCCTAAACTAATAAATATTTTCAATGTAATTCCAGTTGAAACCTCAATGAGACTTTTTTGAAACTAGACAAACTGAGTATGAATTAATCTTGAAAAGTAAATACAAAAGAATATTCAGGAACAGTATGAAAAGGAAAAGTGATGAAGATGTATCTGTACTTGCAGCTTTCAAAATGAATAATAAAGCAATAAGAAATAAAGTCATTTGTCACTGGCATAAGAACAGAGGGACACAACAATGGGACAAAAAGTAAAATCTGGAAATAGTCCCAAGTATAGACAAGAATTTGGTATATGATAAAAACGCTACTTCTTATCAGTAGTAGAGTTTGGATTATTCAAACAAGTGGTGGTAGACAACTTGCCAGCCATTTGAGGAAATTAATAATAAAGCCAGACTCTAACCTTAATCCTTTCTCAAAAATAAATCCAAATGAATTAAATGATAAATGCAAAAAATAAAACTACAAAAGAAAATACAGCAAATATGTTTCAATCTTGAGCTAGCACGGTAGGGGGGCAATCTAAAATCAGAAACTATTAAAAAAAAGATCTGTCAACATTCAAATTTAAAATTTGTTACAATATACACAACATATAGATATGGATATACAGGATTAAAATACCAACAACAAAGTAAAATAAGCCAGTCCCAAAAAGACAAATACTGTTGTATGATTCAGTTACCAGAAAAAGGGATCTCACTCCAGACCCCAAGGGAGCATTCTTGGATCTGAGGTGGGAAAGAATTCAAGGTGGGTCACAGAGTATAGTGAGAAGAGATAGTTTATTGAAAGCAATTGCATTACAGAGTGGGGCGTCCTCGGAAAGCAAGCAAAGAAATGCACCATCTTTAAGATTTTATTTTATAGGGTCTTATCTACGCAAAGACTAAACTAAGTTGTGCCTACATGCGGGTGAACAGGCAGCATGACAAAATTTATTATTCTATTGATTTAAAGAAACTAACCTTGACATTTTAGTGTTAGAGTATACCGAAGCCTAACTATTATTATCTTGAAAGCACATGTTGTTATGGGTATTAAGACATTTAGGCCTTCTGCTGTTGTAGGTGTGCGTCCTTGTGGGTTTTCCTCAACTATAAACATCTTTGGGCCCTGGGTTGCAACTGGCAAGGAGCGTGCCTTGCTAGTTCTAAGATGGAGCTGAACTTAAAATGGCTTTACTCTGGCTGTCCTAGGCTTCTGCTTCCCTAACAATTCCACTTATGTGGTACTTAGAATAGCAAAATTCATAGAGATGTAAAGTGAAACGGTGGTTGCCAGGGACTGGGGAGAAGGGGGAATGGGGAGTTGTTGTTTAATGGGTAGAGTGTTGCAGTTTTACAAGATAAAAAGAGTTCTGGAGATGGGTGGTGGTGGTGGTCGCACAATATGGTGAGTGTATTTAATACCACTGAACTGTATGCCTAAAAATGACTAACATGTAAACATTATGTGTATTTTACCACAATGAGAAAAAGACAGCACTATTTCCAGCATGTATGATAGCCAGTAGTTAATATCCCTAATATATAAAACACTGTGATAAATCTACAAGAAAAATATAAACACATCTGCCAAAATAAAGATATAAAACAAAAATTCAAAAAGAAGAAATCGAATGACTGTAAACATGTTAAAATGTCTAACCTCACAATTTTAAAAAGAAATTAAAATTAATGTGAGAAGGAATATCTTTTTTTTTTTGCCCTTTCAAAATGGGCAAATATTTAAGAGATTGACAATATTAATATCCAGGATTGACAAGTGGATGAAGAAATGGACTGTTTCATCCACTGCTGGTAGCCATGTAAGGAGTAAAAGCTTTCTGGAAACCAAGTAATACAAACCAATGTTGTAAATGTACATCATTTTAATCCTGAAGTGCCACTTTCAGAAATTCAGCCTAAGAGAGGGAAGTGTATATAAAAAGATAACAACTGCATTATTTCCAAAAACTGTGAGTTGAAAACAACCTAAATCCCCAATCGGAAAGAATCCATTAATTAAATGTGTAGTAATATTTAAAGTGTCCCCACATACTGTGAAGTAAAGAGACAGCAAGAGATTGAGATCCTAAAATAGCATAGCATAGTTGCTGTATTCCAGAAACACACTTTGGTAAATACATTTACTTAGGAAAAGAGGATTGTATAGAAAAAAGAGATCATCGGAGAAATTATCTATTTATTTTCTATATTGTCTTAACTTTTTACAAAGAGCCTGCAGTAATTGTAATCAAATGGAATACTATGGCTATTTCCATTGGCTAGAAAGTAAAAGCGTAAATCGCCGTTGTCTACGGTTGCATGTCTGGGCAAAGCTGACCAACTGAGCCCAAAGGTGGAGTAGTAAACTCCCATGGGCAAAGCCTCCATTGCCAAGTCACTTCTCACCCCTTGAGCTTAAGTCTTCATTTCTTTAAATGACATGGAAACTACATTTTTCTTTTGGAATATGTTGCCAAAGGAGCAAAGGTTCTTTAGATATTCCATCCACATACACGCCGCATGCCCCACACACATACACAACATACCACTCAGAACCTTCCACACATGCAATAGACAACACACATCACACACACACACGCGCACACACATAGACACTAGAAATCCTCACTAGCAGGCACCTCCCATCCAGTCAGACCCACAGAACACCCACCTCAACAAATGCCTAAGTTGAGCTCCAGTCCAAAGTCTAATTGAAATCCCACGTGAAGACTTAGTAGGATTTCAAACTGGGCAATGTCCCTGTCACTAGCTAGCCATTTCTAAATACAGAGATCAAACCCACCAAAATATTCATTATTTCTCCTTGATTCCTTATCTACAGAGACCTCAGTCCACAGGGCTGGGAGGTGGGAAATCCAGTAAGACAGTTCTGGGATGAGACCTGGATGAGCAGTCAGAACACCTCATCCCAGCATCTCCCTGTAAGACTCTGTGCATGTTGTTTCCACTATCTGGGCCTCAGTTTTTCCATCTGTGAAATGGGGTTATTAACCCTTATGCAAACCCTTCTTGGGAGAATGGAACGAAGGATGGCAAAGCCCAGGTGCACCTACAGTGCTCCTGTAGACATTCTCTCCACCTTTGAGGGAGGGTTGGCCTTAAGCCTAGTGGATAGCACACATGAGAGCTAGGTGTGCCCACTTCCACCAGCTATGGCAGGGAATGCCTACCCCCTTCTTGGCATTCTCCACCCCCGCCCAAGCTGGGGCCAGCCTGGTAAACGGTGTCTTCTTAGCCAGCTACCTTAAGCACCTTCCAGGGGCTCTGCACTCTGACTAGCATTGAGGCAAACGACCACAGGGGGGCCAATCAGGAGCTCTTCTTCGGTTTCCACCTGTGGAGACTGGAGATAAATTAATATGCACACAGCTCAGATGGGAGTCATCAAAGCGCCAGGGCTGATGCCACCCCCCTCTTTCTCACACAGAGGTTTTAAGCCAAGCCCAGCCCTCCAACATGGACTGGCCCACCAGGAATTCCTGTAAGTCCAAGACCAGCAAAAGGAGGTGGCTCAGACTCCCCAATGCCAGCAAGGGGAAGGAGGGAGTTGAGAGCAGATTTTCTTGGCCCAGGCTTTAGACCAGTGTTTCTCAACCCCAGCTGTGCATTGGAATCACCTGGGGAGGTTTTAAAAGCACAGATGCCCAGGGCCCACCCTCAAAGGTTCTGACTTAATTGGCCTGGGGTGCAGCCTGAGCACAGAGATTTTTAAAACCTCTCCAGGTGGTTCCAAAGTGCACCAGGACTGAGATCCACTGAAGTGGGGTAATTTTTTTTTTTTTTTTTTTTTTTTTTTTTTTTGAGACAGAGTCTCGCTCTGTCACCCAGGCTGGAGTGTACTGGTGCGATCTCAGCTCACTGCAACCCCTGCCTTCCAGGTTCAAGCAATTCTCCTGCCTCAGCCTCCTGAGTACCTGGGACTACAGGTGCGTGCCACCACGCCTGACTAATTTTTTTGTATTTTAGAAGAGGCAGGGTTTTACTGTGTTGCCCAGGCTGGTCTCGAACTCCTGAGCTCAGGCAATCCGCCTGCCACCTCTGATAGGAATCTTTCCCCCAGATCCAGGGGAAGATGGTTTTCTTCCTGCTACACTAAAGGTCAGGCAGAGAAGGCATGCCTGGGCATCCCTTGCAAGACAGAGACTGTATTTTGTTTATCACAGTATCCCCAGTGGCCCACCCATGCCCGGCACAGATGAAGGGCTAAATGAACACTAGTGGAATGAAATGTGTGTGAATGAGTGAATGAATGAATGAATGAATGAATGAATGAATCCCATCACCTCCCACCTCTCAAGTGCCCTAGATCTTTCAAAGTGTGGTCTGCAAGCCAGCAGCTTTTCATGACCAGGGAACTTGTTAGAAATCCAGATTATCAGGTCCTGTCCCAGATCCACTGAAAGAGAATCTGCATTTTCTTTTTTTTTTTAATTTATTTATTATTATTATTATACTTTAAGTTCTAGGGTACATGTGCATAATGTGCAGGTTTGTTACATATGTATACTTGTGCCATGTTGGTGTGCTGCACCCATCAACTCGTCAGCACCCATCAACTCGTCATTTACATCAGATATAACTCCCAATGCAATCCCTCCCCCCTCCCCCCTCCCCATGATAGGCCCCGGTGTGTGATGTTCCCCTTCCAGAGTCCAAGTGATCTCACTGTTCAGTTCCCACCTATGAGTGAGAACATGCGGTGTTTGGTTTTCTGTTCTTGTGATAGTTTGCTAAGAATGATGGTTTCCAGCTGCATCCATGTCCCTACAAAGGACACAAACTCATCCTTTTTTATGGCTGCATAGTATTCCATAGTGTATATGTGCCACATTTTCTTAATCCAGTCTGTCACTGATGGACGTTTGGGTTGATTCCAAGTCTTTGCTATTGTGAATAGTGCCGCAATAAACATACGTGTGCATGTGTCTTTATAGCAGCATGATTTATAATCCTTTGGGTATATACCCAGTAATGGGATGGCTGGGTCATATGGTACATCTAGTTCTAACATGAAAAAATGCTCGTCATCACTGGCCATCAGAGAAATGCAAATCAAAACCACAATGAGATACCATCTCACACCAGTTAGAATGGCAATCATTAAAAAGTCAGGAAACAACAGGTGCTGGAGAGGATGTGGAGAAATAGGAACACTTTTACACTGTTGGTGGGACTGTAAACTAGTTCAACCATTATGGAAAACAGTATGGCGATTCCTCAAGGATCTAGAATCTGCATTTTCACAAGATCCCCAGGTGATTCATGTGCACATGACCATATCATTAGTTCTCCCGTATATGAGTGGTTCTCCACCTTCACTGCACATTACAATTAACCATGAAAGTGTAGCTAGCCCACCCATGATCTCTGGGAAGTGCTTGTTAAGTGCTCCCAGGTGACTCTGATGTGCAGCCCAGGTTCAGAACCTATGTTCCTAAGTCCCTCTGCCACAGCAGCCTCTGTGCAGGCTCAGCCTTGGCTCCAGCCTACCTGGGAGACCCTCTCTTGACCATCCTACCCTCTCTTGGGATAAAAGCCAACCTCCCTGCCACCCAGGGACCACCCACTTAGCTCCACAAAGACCTCTGGGACAGACTGCCCAGTTCAAATCCAACCTCCACTACCTCCTAGCTGAGCAGCCCTGAGCAAGTCATTCAATTCTCCCACGCATCAGTTTCCCCCGTCTGTACAATGGAGCTCACTGGGGAAAAAAATAAACCTACTACATTGGGTTGCATGAAGATTCAATGGCTTCATGGATCTAAAGCACTTAGCACAGTGCCCCTTCCCTGAAGTTTTCTTGGCTTCTGTAACAGACTTCTGAATAAAAGAGTTTAGATAAAGAAAAGCCAGATTAAGACCCTCAATCCTGCAAACTCTGCTTCCATGAAGAGAGCAAATGAAAAGAAAAGATGCTCACAGTGCAGGGAAAATTAAGACTGAATGAAAAGCCTTAGCCATCTAGTCTATTTGCATTATTTGTGAAGAAAAATCAGCACCACTGAGTCCTTGGGGTCCCTAGGACTGGAGCGATGGCACTAAAGGGAGGACTAAGGTTAACAAGGCCAGTCCCTCCCCCAAAATGCTCCCACTCCAGGAACACAGGCCTGCCTCATTGTGCTCAGGACAGGGGCAGCTCCGTTCCTCCACAGCAGAGCTTCTCCGTGGATTCTTCCGTGACCTACACAAGGCTGCCTGGTTTCCAAGCCCTTCCCTAGGGCTCCAAACTAGGGTGTGTGTGTGTGTTTGTGTGTGTGTGGTGTGTGTGTGGTGTGCTGCATGTGTTGTGTGGGGTGTGGTGTGTGTGTGCAGCCCAGGTTTGGTGTGCGGGGTGTGTGTGTTTGGTGTAGTGTGTGTGGTGTGGATGGTGTGTGTGGGGTATGTGTGGTGTGTGGTCTGGTGTGTGGTGTATGTGTGGGTGTGTGGGTGTGGGTGTGGTGCGTGTAGTGTGTGTGATGTGTGTGTGGTGTGTGTGGTATGTGTGGTGTGTGTGTGGTATGTGGTGTGGGGAGTGTGGGGGGTGGAGTGTGTAGTGTGTGTGATGTTCGTATGGTGGGTGTGATGTGTGGGGTGTGTGTGTGTTGGGGTGTGGGGGGTGTGGGGGAATGTGAGGGATGTGTGTGTGGTGTGTGGTGTGTGGGTGTGTGTGGTGTGTGGCATGTGTGTGGTGTGTGTAGTGTGTGTGATGTGTGTGTGTGATGTGTGTGCGGTGTGTGTGGTGTGTGTGGTGTATGTGTATGTGTGGTGTGTGGTGTGGGAGGTGTGGGGGGTGGTGTGTATAGTGTGTGTGGTGTTTGTATGGTGTGTGTGATGTGTGGGGTGTGTGTGTGTGGTGTGTGTGATGTGTGTGTGGTGTGTGTGTGTGTGGTGTGTGTGTGGTGTATGTGTATGTGTGGTGTGTGGTGTGGGGAGTATGGGGGGTGGTGTGTGTAGTGTGTGTGGTGTTTGTATGGTGTGTGTGATGTGTGGGGGGTGTGTGTGGGGTGTGTGTGTGGTGTGTGTGTGGTGTATGTGTATGTGTGGTGTGTGGTGTGGGGAGTGTGGGGGTGGTGTGTGTAGTGTGTGTGGTGCTTGTATGGTGTGTGTGATGTGTGGGGTGTGTGTGTGTGGTGGGGGGTGTGGGGGGGTGTGAGGGAGTGTGAGGGATGTGTGTGTGGTGTATGGTGTGGGTGGTGTGTGGCATGTGTGTGGCGTGTGTGGTGTGGTATGTGTCATGTGTGTGGTGTGTGTCATGTGTGTGGTGTGTGTCGTGTGTGGTGTGTGGTGTGTGTGGTGTGTGGTGTGTGGGTGTGTGGTGTGTGTGTGGTGGGGGTGTGGGGGGTGTGGGGAGTGGTGTGTGTGTAGGCTGTGTGGTGTGTGTGTGGTGTGTGGGCATGTGATGTGTGTGTGGTATGTCGGTGTGTGGTGTATGGTGTGTGTGTGGTGTTTGTGTATGCGGTGTGTGTGACGTGTGTGAGTGTGCGTGTGTGGTGTGTGGTGTGTGGGTGTGTGGTGTATGGTGTGTGTGGTGTTTGTGGTCTGTGCGGTGTGTGTGGTGTGTGTGTATGATGTGTGTGTGTGGTGTGTGGTGTGTATGTGTGCGTGTGTGGTGTATATGGTGTGTGCTGTGTGTGAGCGGTGTGTGTGTGTGTGTGTGTGTGTGTGTGTGTCGGGGGAGGGGCGTCCGCGGTTTCCGTGCGGAAAGATGGTGTCTTGCCTTCGGAGGGCTGCGCGGGCACCCATCCCCGCTGCAAAGCGGCTTGCTTTGGGTCGGGGCGAGCCCGCTGCCCTCTGCGGCAGACGGCGATGCGCGCTCCCCGCTCCAGCTCCCGGCTCGCCCCGCAGCCCGCGCGCCCTCCCGGTGCAGCATGCGGGCGCTGTGACGTTCTCGGATAAATGCCGTGTAACTGTGTAGGCGAATGAGAGCTAAAAATAAGAACGGAAAATCTATCATTAAGGTATCATTGCGCCAGCGCAGCTATTTGAAGGCTCCCATGGTCCCCGGCGCCTGCGTTTGAAGCCCGCCTTCAGGCTTTGGGGGGTATTTGCAGAAAACTCCCAGCAGCGGCTCGCCAACCAGACCTCAGGGTGCAGGGCGGGTGGCGCCAGTAATTATGGCAACTCTCAAAATAAAATAATACAAAATAAAGTAACCAACGTTCACCAACCACCACCCCATCTCACCCCCTGTACTGTCCTCAGGTAGCTGGGGAAGCCGCCGGGAGTGCGGCCGGATGCTGGAATTCAGTGTGACCCGGCTGACTATGCAAAGACTAGGACTGGACGCTTTTGCAGCTCTATTTCGCCACCCACCTTCTTCCTTCCACCTTGTATTAGAAATAAAGCAGGGGATGGGGGAGCCTTTGGAGGAGAAAATGACAACTGGCACTTAACCCCAGGTCTACAGTGAGCCGCGGTGGGGCGCAAAGACGCAAACTCCCTGGTTGGCTAGCCTCCGGGGTCCCATTGGGTTAAACGAAAATTGATCTGATTTGCTTTTCAACATCCGAAGGAGAGAAGGGAAGATGAGGGGAGGGAGGACAGGGTTTGTGTGTGTGCGTGTGCGCGTGTGTGTCTGGGGAGGGGGAGGACGCGCCAAGGTGCAGCCTGCGCGCGGCTCTGCGCCTTGGCGGGGCTGCGTGCGTGTGTCTCTGTCCGCGCTGCTGAAACGGGCTCTTCGAGGGATCGGCGTCACATGACTCCGCCTGCCCCTCGCCAGCGCGCAGATCGCCAGTCCCTCAGTTTGCCCGGCGCCGGAGGAGGGTCGGGCGGGAGCTTCCGGGCACTGGGGCTCTGCGGAGCTGAGAAGAGGTTCCAGCGGGGAATAGTATATCTGGATTCAAGAAGCCGCGGCTCGGCGCCAGATCCTGGAGTGTAGATATTTGGGGGGAGGGGAGAGCGAGGGAGCGAGCGAGCGAGCGAGCGCCAGAGAGAGGCAGCGCGCAGGGCGCACAGACGGGGAGCTGCTGCGCGGAGAAGATGTAAGCGCGTGGGGTCTCGCTGGCCTCTGAGCACCATGCAGAAGGGGATCCGGCTGAACGATGGCCACGTCGCGTCCCTGGGACTGCTGGCGCGCAAAGACGGCACGCGCAAAGGCTACCTGAGTAAGCGGAGTTCAGACAACACAAAATGGCAAACCAAGTGGTTCGCGCTGCTGCAGAACCTGCTCTTCTACTTCGAGAGCGACTCGAGCTCGCGGCCCTCGGGGCTTTACCTGCTGGAGGGCTGCGTCTGCGACCGCGCGCCCTCCCCCAAGCCGGCGCTGTCGGCCAAGGAGCCTCTGGAGAAACAGGTGAGGCGAGCTTCGCGTCCTGACCTCCCCGCGTCCCGGCCGCGGCCCTGGGGGCTCAGGGCCTTCAGCTGGCTGATGGCGCTCGAACTTTGGTCCCTCTACTCTTGGCACCCTAGGCGCTCTCTGCACCCTCAGCAAGAGGGGAGGCTTGCTCCTAGCCGGGCGAGTGACTGCGGCGGGCAGAGGGGGCAGGGACTGAGGGCGGGGAGTAGATGTGGGCTGCGGCTGCCCTTCGCCGGACGAGCCCCGTGGGAGGCAGGTACAGAGGGGCTGACACCTGGAGATGCAGTGGAAGATGAGGTCCTAAGGACCAGACAGAGACGCTGAATCTGGACACACGTCCAGCCAAAAATGGTGCTCCCAACCCCCACTCCCACCACCCAGCCCTAATAGCCCCAATCATCTGCTTCACATCGGGAACGTGTAATTCCCCGCGCTTAGGCATGGGAAGGGCAAGACGGAGGCGTCCAAGCGCTGCCAGCCGTTGCCTCGCCGCAGCTGAGGGCGAAGAGCAGCCTGCGCTAGCTCCGCGGAGTTGGGCGGGGGTTGCGGGGCTACTCGGGTCGGTTCGGTACCATGGAACGGTGGTGGGCTACCAGCTGGCGGCCGCTGGAGCAACAAGCCCAAAGATTCCCAAGGACAGCTCTGATGCGCCGGTGCTAGGGCCAGGGCTGCTGCGGAGGCAGCGGGACAAGTGGGAGCTTCTCTCCTCCCCCCGCCCCCTGTGCCGCCGCCGCCGCCGCCGCCGCCGCCGCAGTCGCGGCTATAGCGCTGCGCTCCAGTTTCCTGAGCTGCAAGGCTAAAGAGCCAGGCCTGGATCTGACAGGGAGCCCGGGCCGGGTGGGGGTGAGCCTCTGGCCTGAAGGGAGGAGGGGCACCTGCAGAGAGAGCCACCTTTAAGCTTGGTGCGCTTTCCAAAAGCATCTGGTTCAGCCCCTTGCCTCTAGGAAGATAAAGCAGATGATAGTGTATCCTAAAATGCCGCTGCCGGCAGGAACCTGACATCCATAGGGCCCAAGGGCTGGTGATTACCTAGATGGGGACATTGAGGCCCAGAGAGAGAAATTCACTTGCCCAACGTCATGCAAGTAGTTGAGGCCGTCCCAATGTTCTGAAAAGACAACTGAGATCTCAAAAACCACTGCTGCATGAAGACGCAGACTGGTGGTGATTGAATTGAATTGGTTGAAATAAAAGCATCGCTTGAAGTCTTCCTCCCAATCGTCAGGACAGAGATCTGAGCTCAGTCTCTCTAGCACATCTCTTCCTTCCCTGCCCTCAGCCAATGAGTGTTAGGAGATGGTTTCTGAGGACTGGAAAGTGTGGACAGGAATTTTTGAGGGTGGGTCCCTGGAGATGACAAGCCATGTGGTGAGCAGAGACTCCCAGATGGAAAGAAGAGCGAAGGGCAGGCCGCTCCTTAAGCTTAAAGCTCACATGGAGCCTGGGGAACTCATGTGGAAGAGCCAGACCCAGGCCAGGCTGGAGAATTTGCTCTCAGCCCTTCAGAACTTGCCCCTCTCCAGCCAGTGTCCACCGATACCTACTGGGGGACTGCAGGCCAAGCCCCAGCCCCAGCCAGAACCCCCCTCCATCCCTTAACCCACTACACTAGACCCCAGAGCTGAGTTCCTGGGTAGGCAGGAAGGGATGGGTGGGGGAAGCCAAGTTGGTATGGGCTCATATTATCTGTTCTCAGCCCCCTGGACCTGAAGACAGACAGGCCTGAGACTGAATCTCAGTTCTACGACTTCCTGGCTGTGTGACTTCAGTTAACTTACTGAACTTCTCTGAGTTTCCATTTTGTAATCTACAAAATGAAGATAATAACACCTACCTTTCTGGGGTTTTGAGAGCCCTACATTAAATAATGTATTTGAAAGTATGCTCCCAATACATTTTAGTTAGATCTAGACGAATCATAGTTGAATCTGAATTATACCCACCTGGACAGAGCTATTTAGGTCACCAGATGTTAAACTTGAACAGGACCTCAGAGATACAGCCTTCCCATTTTACAGACCAAGAAACTGAGAGGCAAAGAAAGGGAGTTACCCAACAACGGAGTAAATCAGTGGCAGAATCAGACCTAGAATTCATCCAGTGCCTAAGAATTCCTGAAAATGAGACCCAACATTGATTTCAAATCATCCAACTCTTGGCCCAGGTATTGAATTATCCTAGCAGTAGATCATGGGATGAACATCAGTGCAAAACTAATTGATGAGATGCGCTCATGTTCAGAGCCGTTTCCCCGGAACACTATTAGTCAGAGATCCTCAGGTGTGTTCACAAGAGCAGCCCTCCTGACCCAAGAGAACAGAACATGATTAAAAGTAACAGATGATGGTTTGGCGCAAATTTTTGTTAGAGACTCGTACTTTAATCACCTATGTTTATATAGGTTCCATTTGCCTCTAGAACAACTTTGGCTCCTGTGGAAAACTAGATCCTGCTCCTTCGGGCTACACGTGTGTACAAAAATTCATCACTGTTTCTTTTCTCAATCTTGGAGTAAAATTGATGGTGCCAGCAGCTGCTCCGTGTTTCTCTTTGACTGGGTGCCCCATGGCATAAACCACAGAGCCTAGCGTGATAGGCCTAACTCCAGGCCATTCTTTGACCAGGTTTGAGCCTACAAGAAGCTTTGGCTCAGTCTGCTGGGCATGTACAGAATGCCTGAGTTGAGAGGCCTCTACGAAGCCATCTGTTTAACTAGACTAGCTGGTATCTAATGAAGAATTGGTTTCAGCAGGAAGCCATTTTACCAATGTCCAAGCAGACAGCTTCCTCCCAGAAGGGTCAAGGATGGTTTTTTAAGGAATAGAAACCAACTCTTGGCTGGGAACCCCTAAGTGGCTGGGACAGAGTCAGGAACTGTGCACATAGTAGATGCACAGGAAATGCACATTGAGCTGGACTTGTTAGCCTATCATATGTTAATTCCATATTTTATGTCCTCAGCCTAGAAGCTGATTGTCACAGGCCGTGAGCCCCTGAGGAAGACAGACATAGATAAGGGTGAGCTCCTCACCCTGTGAAGATGCTCTAATAGTGGGATATGCAAGGCGCTCTGGGAGCCCTGCCACCGAGCCTCAGGCCCATCCTAACATTGTGCAGTCTCGTCTGACTGTATCCAGCCCAGTCTGACTGCTTCTGGTGCAGCCCCAGTGTCCAGGAGCTCTATCCTGGGATCTTAAGGCCTCATGAAGACAGACTGGCACATCCATGCCCCCCATTCCATCTGGCAGCTGCAAGCCGCCTCCCTGGCCTGGACCCTTTGCTCAGCCCTGACCTCCTCTGCTCCCAGCCCTGTAGCCCACACACTGAAAGCCCAGGTGCTGTTGACTTAGCGCTTGGGTTCAGCTTCCCTAGAAGTTGGCCCTTGTTGTTCCATACCCTTCTTTGGCATGGAGTCCCCCAATCCTTGCTTTTCCCAGTCTGATTCCAAACTCCCTGAAATAGAATGTCCAGCCCCAGCTTCTCAGTAGGGTGCCCAGGCAAACTACCTCCAGCACTCCTTTCACCCTTCCCAACCAGGAAGGGTCAAAATGTGGGCACCAGGCTCTTCCTGATTCTCTTAGGACAGAAGAGACTCAGACAAATCCTTGCAGCCAGAACCTCAGAACCTGATGTTGGTGGAGGTCCCAGAAGCAGCTCTTAGTACCTATTATGTACCCACTTTGTGCCCTTCCCTAGAGACAAGACAAAGCCCCACTCCTGGTCCTCATGCACAGGACATATTACTGGTTGGTCTGGCAGATTCAGATCAACAACAGTCCTGAGGTTGATGGGTACACTTATTTTACAGATGAGGAAACAATTTCATCTGTGGCCGCCCAGCAAGGCAATGGCAGAAATGAGACACGTTCTCTGGCTTTCTCACTCTGTAGCTATTCTGTTGTCACCACAAAGCACACCCTCCTTGGAATTATAGCACATTCAACCTCTCAGCCAATCAGAAAAATGAAAAGCTAAATGTAGAAAAATAAGGTTGCTCCAAAAGCAGCAGCCCTTAGACACAGAACCCTGGGATGCTCCGAAAGCATCAGTGGCTCCCATTGCCTTTAGAAAAATATTCAAACTCCCGACCATGACCTGGAGTACCCAGTGAGATCCACCCTTTGCTGGCCTCTCTAACCCAGAGCCACCCATCCCACTCCCCTCCTTCCTCATCCTGATCAGGCCACCACTTTTCAGAGCTGCATATGCCTCCCCTTTCCTATCTCAAGGCTGTGGCAGAAGCCGTTCCCTCCACCTGGAATGATCTCCCACCAACCATGCCCTTAGAATGAACAGCTGCTTCTTCTCCTGCAGGTCTTAGCCTAAACGTCGCCTCCATCATCACATGCATTTACAGCACTGGACTCTTCATTCATACAGTTGATCACAGTCTGTGATTACTTCATGTATTTGGCCAGTTGCAAACCATCCTTCTTCCTATTAGAACATAAGCACCAGGTGCGCAGGAGGCAGGCAGAGGCAGGAGACTAATCAGGGGCTGCTGAAACCCAGAGTCCAGGTGAGAGAGGTGGAAACCCTGAGAGGATGAAGGAACGGGGTCTTTACGATTAAAAAGAAAAACAAAACTTTACCGAGAGAGACTCAGGTGGAAAATTAGCAAGACCTGCCATCCCATTGGTTGTAACAGAAAAGAAGACAGGATCAAACATGATGTCCATGGTTCTGCCTGAGGCCGCCAGGCAGATGCGTGTCACCTGTAGAGAGGGGAGAGCTGAAGACAAGCAGGTTTATGGGCAATGGAAGATGATGAGTGGCAGTGATCTCATCACATTTAATCTCAGGGAGGTCACATTTGAGATGCCCAATGGCAGAAAAGGGCTTTAGTGGCCCCCACTCTCCAGTGTGGTAAGGACACTTATTACAGAAACCAGTGGAGCCCCATAAGGAGGACAGTGGGTGGTGTGTGCTGAGGGCGGTGGACCGAACAAAAGGGCACGGGCAGAGGCTCAGCAGGTGGCAGCCCTGTTGTCCAGAGCCCAGGGAATGAAGTGATGTGGCTGCCACGTGCACCGCAGGGGATGTGCAGGCTGGCTGAGGATAGTGGCAGCTGGGCAGAGCCTCATGAGGTCACTTTGGGGTATGGCTGCACTCAACGCTTTCACAGCCCGGCCTGGCTGGTCAGCCTTTTCCTGCACTTCTTCAAGGGCAACTAGCCAGCAGTGGGAAGTTGAATTTGGTGGCTTGTCCACACTAGGATTTCAGTTTTCAACGCTGCCAGGCAGGTGCCATCACTCCTCCTTCATAGGATTTGCCAAAGCTGCAGAGAAGAAGTAGGGTTTGAACCTTCTCTCCCACTGGGTCACTGTGGACAAATCCTCAACTTCCCTTCATCGATGCCTTTCTGCCTCATTCTGAGGAGCCCTGGAGGCCACACTCCCACATCAATCAGAGCAGTCCCATTTTTAACTGTTTTATATATTAGGTTTCCACGTGAGATTTTATCTTTCCCAATGCTTTAAAAAGCTTGCCCTTCACCATGAGTTATTACTAAATGCCCTTCAACTCTGCCATGCTATGAATGCAGATTTAAATGTACATAATTTTGTAGCAGGATGTTTCAAAACGCCAGATCGAAAATACTGAATGACAATAAATACCATTTATTGAGCATCTGCTGTGTGCCAGGCACCAGAGTGCATGTTTTACATATAGCTCTTCCCTTAATTATTCCAACAGCCCTGTGAGGTTCTCACTATTTGCCCATTTTCTAGATGACAAAACTGAGGCTCAGAGATGTTAAGTAAGTTGTTCAAAGTTACAGGGCAAGTACATGCAGAAGCTGGCCCATGAACCCAGAAGGTCTTCCTGATTCTAAAACCTGAGCTCTTCATCCACAAACAGCATGAAGACTGGCTGGGGACTGTTATTCCTTGCTGTCTATTACCAAAATACATGGAGAAAGAAAGAGAATTAACAGCAGGTGAAAATATGTCACAGTCGCGCCAGTGATTTTTGTGAAGGCGGCTTTTGTTTCTGCTTGGGTGGGAACTTTGCAACTCTGAATCCCCTGAGCATTGATGGGAAGCGCACCAAGGCAGGCATCCACGCCCCACAATCCGGTTTCCCTGGAATCTGTGGGAGCGTGGAGCCAGTGCCCGTGTGCGTGCAGCCAAGAACAGAACTCAGCCCCCTGATGTTTATGCAGGAGCACTAGTGACGCGTGGACTTGAGAGAGGTCCAGAACACTGCCAACGCCCAAACACTTCCGTGAGGGCGACTGTCGTGCAGGGAGCAGCTGGGAGGTGTGGGCACCCCCACTCTCTGTCCCCGACTCAGAGAGGAGAATACAGCCCCTCACACACACAGCCTTCATTTCCAGCCTCCAGTCTCCCTCACTGAGGAGTGATTTTGCCCCGATAGTGAGGCAGCATAGAGACTTTCCAGCCATTGAGACCCAACGTTAGATCCTGGCTCTAAATCTCGGCTCTGCCACCTCCTAGCTTGGGAAGGCTTTTAAGTTCTCTGAGTCTCAGTTTCTCCATCTCTGTGTTAAACTACATGCTGTTTGGAAAGCCCTAGCACAGAACAGTAGGTGTTATCAGTAAATTGTAGCAGCTGGGGCTTCGGCTTCCACCTTTATGACAAGACTGTTCTTCACTAGAGCAGTGACCTAGGTCCCTGGGGTCTCTCGCAGGCTGGAAGCAAGTCAACACTGAGCCCTGACTCTGCATATGAAAATAGGATGGAAATCTTAGCTCAAAGAACCTGCGAGTTCCTGAAAAGGTCTGAGCAAGCAAGCCCCTACCAAAGGACAGGTGATTGCTGTGGGAGCTTCCTTTATCCCTGTGGACAAACTATCACCAAGCCCTGTTAGTTTTTCCTCCTGGGTATATCTCTCAGAGCTGTGCCATCTGTTCCTCTCTTCCTCCACCACTCTGGTCCAGATTGGGATCACCTCTCACTTGGACTCATCTTACGCAGTGGCCTCCTGACTGGTGTGTTGGTCAGGGTAGGTTGGGTTGTGCTGTAATAACAACCAACCCCCAGATCTCCATCAGCACAACTAAGACTCATCTCTTGCTTGTGCTTTACGTCCCATGCAGCTGGCAGGAGGCCACTGCTCGTGATGATCACTCAGGGACCTGGACTGGTAGAGACTTGGTCCTGATGCCAGCCTCCATGGTCCCCTCCACTGAGGAGAGGGAGGGTGACAGATCTCTCATTGGCTTTTCCCAGAAGGGATCCACTCTGACCGCAGTTCACTAGACAGGGTGAGCCACCTGGCTTCATTTCAGAAGAGGTGCAGAAGTGCAGACCTACTGTGTTCCTGGACACAGAGCGCCAGAGAGGATATGGTGCTAATGGTATCCACTGTCCCCACACATGCGCTGTGCCCCCTCCCCAGTCCACTGGCCTCTCTGCAGCCAGACCCACCTTTCTAAAATGCAAATCTGATCATCAGGAACACACACAGTAGCTGAAGAGAGGTTTTATGGTGATTTCATGAGGACACGGATAGTGTGTGGTGTGAGTGTAAGCTCGGAGCTTACAGGGGCAGGATCCTTGCCTGGCCTCCCCTCCTTTCATTAAGCTCAGTGACTCTGTTATTCTTGACCAAGCATCACAGAAGCATTTTGGCCACCAGGCTTCCCTGGAATTAACAAGGGAGAGGATTTTAAAGGTTAAAGTGTCCTCCTGAGATGTTAACACTCCATTGACAGCCTTTACTCGACAGAGATTTACCAGTACCTCCAAGGAGCCAGGCCTATGCCTCCTTGGCGCTGGGAGGATGGGACAAACAGCAGGGACCCTCCCTGGAGGGGCTTGCCATTCAGTGAGGGGACAGTCTGTGAACAGACAGTGACAATGCAGTGTGATCCTTGCTGGCACACCAGAGAGCCAAGGAGGGGTGGGAGCTATGGGACTCCAGTGAGGGCACTTCCCCCAGCCCCAGGGTGTGGGGGGTGATTAGGGACATATAGGCTGCAGGGGACACCAAAGCTGCCCTAAAAGCCTGTGTGCTATGTCACAAAGCTCAGGTCTTCCCAGGCCCAGTGTGGAGCCAGTGCAGGGCTCTGAGTGAGAAACGGGCGGCTCCGATCTGTGCGTTAGGAAGATACTGCAGAGTGAGAATGAACAGGAGAAAACCCGTCTGGAGGCAGGAAGCCAGTTCAGAGGGAGCTGCAGAACTGAGCAGTAGCAAAGGCCTGCATTTGGGAAGTACCGTGAGCACTAAAGATCTCCCCTCCACTCCCATCCCAGCCTGTGACTCAGCCACTGAAGCCTGTGCTGTAGTAGTGGCCCACTAAAACCGTCCAGAGCTCAAGAACCTGAGACTCTGCAGCCCCATGCCCTCTGCCCCATGCCCTCTGCCCCATGCCCTCGGGGGCTTCCCACATACTGGGTTTGGGGCGGCAGTGGGAATGTCAAATTCTCATCCCATGAAAACTTCAAGTGTTGTCTCCACACCTTCCAAGCCAGCCACCCACTCAGATAAAGCACCTTTTCAGATTACAGAGTCTTTTTCATGATTAGCATTTCATTTAACCACCATAGTAACCCTGCAGTTACTGTGGTTCTACATAAGAGAGGCACATCCTCATTTGACAGAGGAGGCTTGAATAGACAGAGTTCATTCTCTTCACAAATACCCATTGAGTGTCTATTTTGTGCCAGGCACTGAGCTCTCACTGCTAAATGTCAGAATCTTCACCAGGCCTCCTGGTTCTAGGTCGATAAGGTCAGTGGACATGAGGCCGGTTGTTAAATGAGGTAATTTATACCCTAAAGACTAGATTTTACTAATCCATCAAGGCTAATGCAATTTCTTTCCCCGGAAACATGAGATAATTATTTTCCAAAAGATACTTCCTAGTGGAGCTTTTTTTTTTCAAACTGGAAAATCCAACTCAGATCTTAAAATAAAGTCCTTTCAAAATCAGTTTTAGAAGAATGAATGAATTTTTGGTAACCTTAGCTGGTGTTCCAAAACTCCATATAGAAATTTAGAGAAACCTGATCAAGGTGAACTTTTCTTGCTAGACTATATAAGTGAAATATAATCAACTTTGTTTAGATGCCTCTTGGGCTTTTAGCCAAACTCAAGAAATTAGTGAAATCATTTGGAAGAACCTGTTCACATGTAGTTCTCAGCCTGCCCAGTTTCCCTGTGCCCTAAGCCTGCAGCTGCCCTCCCACCCCCTTTCCTCCTCAATGGGCCTTCCTGCCCCCTCACTGCACTAGTAGCCACCCCAGCTCCCTTCACTCCTGGTCACATCTGCAGGCAGCAAGGAATTGGGGTTAGGGGGAAGGGCTGGTGTTTCAGAAGGAAAGCCAATATTGGGTGGGCATCAGTGAGGAGAAGCAAGTAATTACATCTTAGTTTCCTGGTAGCCTGAGCAAGGAGGGAAACAGGCTGGTTATGAGATAGTCATTGCCGCATGGAAAGACAAAGTCCAGTTGCTCAGACAAGAGTACTTGTGTCCCCGGAGCTTGCATATGGGGGACCAGCAGGGAAATGATGATGACCTTAAGGGTAGAGGCACTGCCAGTATAGGGCCTGCCCCCATGAGCAGCATCTGCTGTCTCTTAGGGGTGGCTGAGTGTGCAGCTTGGAGAAGCCTAGGGAATGGATGGGCAATTTGAGCCTCTTAAATAGCCATTGCCTTCTTTTATTTTAAATTTTAGGATTGGTAATGCATTTCAATAGCTCAACATTCAAAGAGACAAAAAAGTATACAGTGACAATGCTCCTTTAATGACTCTGTTCACTTCCCTAGTGGCCATTATACCAGTTTCTCATACATTCTCCCAGAGGGATTATATATACATACACACACACACACATATATGCAAACATCTGTCTATATGCATGTGTGTATAGTTATATAAATTGTAACACAGTCTGCACCATGTTTTTCTATTTTGTGGAGAGGATTCTCTGTGAGTACATTGATCACCATTCTTTTTTATGGCTCTATAGTATTCCATGGTGTGGATATGCTATCATTTTTTTGACCAGTCTCTTCTTGAGGGATATTTAGGTAATTTAAAGTCTTTTGCTTATTAAAGTAAATATCCCTGCACATGGGCCATTTCCAACCAAGTTTTTGACAGAAGCTGAAGGGCAGATACATCCATACTGAAGTTCGTACCTTCATTCAGCAACTATGAGAAAAGGGGCTGTTGAAAAGGGGAGGGCAGGCTGGCTAAGGCATCATCACAGATTGAAAGATGTTTGTGCAGGACCAGCCAAGTGTAACAGCCACCAGAACCCTGTTTCATCTGTAGCCATGGCGCCCAGGTCCTGAAGCAATTTACATTAAAACAGAGACCCTTCCGCAGGCAGAGACCCTACACTGACATGGGCCCCCAGGCCTTGGGTCAGGCACAGCCTCGTCCAAGGTTGATTCTGAAAGAGGGGGGCTTTCAAGGGGTTCTAAGCCCTGAGGTTGCAGTCACTTCCTGAATCTCCTCCCACCTACTTCCTCTCAACTCCCAGTGAGGCCAGGCAGGGAGGATGAGTGAACACGTTGCATGGCACCCAGGAGGTCAGTCTCTGGCCGCAGGCCTCTTCCTGGGCTGGTTTGGGGCCCAGAGTGACATATGGCTTAGGCCCTAAAGGCAGGGAACCTGGACAAAGACCTGAGACAGGCACTGAGAACAGGGACAAAGCAGAGGTTCTAGTGCAGCCACCAGGGCCCAGGAAGACTCAGACTTGAGAACTCAGAGTCCGAGTTTGGGCAGAAAGAAGCCAGTTGGAGCTAGGAAGGAGGTCACAAAGTGGGGTCCTGACCCTGTGTAAAACCACAGCTCTGGTTAGCTGGCCCTAACCGGAGCAGCAGAGTGGGACCTGGTAAGGGGTGGGACCAGCCAAGAGTAGTGGCATCTATCCCCAAGCCCACCCCCCCCCACCCCTTCTCTCAGAGGAGGCAACAAGCAGAGGCCCAGGCAGCAGGTCTGAACTCCCGAAAGCAGGATGAATTGGAGGGGCAAGGAGATCAGAGGGGACTGTTTGATGGTCCAGGTGGGTAATGATGAACCCCTGAAGCAGGCATGGCAGTGAGGATGGGGAAAGGCACAGATTCCAGAAATACTAGAGAGGAAAAACAGATACAACTGGCAGCCAGTGACACAGCGGGAATAGGAGAGAAGCAGGAACTGAAGATGATGTGCAGGATGCCACAAACACCGACTCCCTATAACCCACTGATCTTGCATGGCTGTGGCCTTTCTGGTTATGAGCCCCTCCCCACCACGTCCTCAGGATGGCGGCTGGATCCTACATTGTGTGTGTGTGCGCAGGCATATGAATGCTCATGCATGTGTGTTTTCTAGTAATGTGCCACTGCTAGGTTGATTACACTCATCGTTTGACCTTGTAAATGAATCCAGTGGTTTACAAAACACTATTTCAGCCTTTTCATGAATGAGGAGCTCCCACAATGTTGTCCTAAACAACCCCGTGAGGTGGGTAATATTGTCCCCATTTTGTGAAAGAGGAAACTATCCACAGAAGTGAAGAGGTGTGTTGAAGACCCCAAGGCTAAATGATAAACAATAAATTTGAACCCAGGTCTGATGACTCCAAACCCTGGCAGACCCCACAACCCCAGGGCCCCAAAGTGGACTCCCTGGAACACTGGTTTTATGGAATATTGATAGCGCTTCCCAAAAAATGAAAACAAAAATATTCCATGGGGGTTCCAGAAAAGACTCCTTATGGAAGGACTGCTCTGTGCCCTGTCCGCTCTCCCTGAAGAGGCACAGATGACTTTGATGAAAAACAAGTCCCCCCAACCCCTTCCAGTCAGCTCCATTGCCCATGCCTGAGGGGTATATTCAACACCACCCACTTTGTGGCTTTTGCTATTAACCAGTTAATAAGCTGGGCTCCTGGGCAGTAGTGACAAATGCAGTCAGTCACCCATTCAGTCAACCAGGGCTACCCTGTGCCCCGGCCAAGGCATGGTGCCAGGCTCCAGGGAGAGTTCTTGGTCAGGAATCATTTCTTTGAAAGGAACAGGAGTCTTTTGCTCCAAGCAGCTTAAGCAAGAGAGGACTATCCTGGAAGAAACACAGTGGTAATTGATGGAACCCAGGGAGAAAATTAATGTCTGGGTCTCCATGGCCTGAACACCTCCACCTGGCCTTGCCCCCACCACTTGAGTTCCATCACCTCCTCTTGCCACTTTCTCTGAGACCCTTTTGCTTCCTTCTTGGTTTCTTACTTGCACTTAGAGCTCAGCACACGCAGCTCATCAGCCTGGTCTCTCTGTGCCACTATGCCACATTCCCAGGAGCCCCAGATGGGTGACCCCTGGTACACATCCACTGCTGCTCCAGGCAGTTGCATCCAGGACCATGGGCCTCTGAGAGGGCATGAGGGGCAGGGGAGAAGTCCTGCATTTCTAGTATGACAACAACCACGTTGCTCCTCCCTCAGGGATTCCAAGCTCTGGGTGATTATAACCAGCTGGGGGGTTTTCAAAAAGACCAATGCCTGCAACCTCCCCTCCCCTCCCCACCCACCACTCTGTTTTAATGGATCTGAGAAGGGACTTGAGCGACGGTACTTCTTTAAGTTCCCAGACATCGCTAATGTGTAGCCTGGATTGAGACTATGGGCTGTAGCTGGAAAGATAATCAGAACATCATTATGAGTTGAGAATGGCCTTGATGGCACATGATGGGGTTCTATCTGAGAGCCCCTAGCAGCTCGCCCATTAGGAAGAACCACCATGCCTTTCTGAAAGCATGTATACAGCTGGCATGCGTGTTGTCATTGATGGCTGCAAAGTGAACCATGTCTGGCTTCTAGTGGAGGCTAAATACCAGTTGAATTAATGAACAAGAAATGACTTGGAGAGTTTGGCATGGGAAATTTTCACTCTAATACCACGTGTATAGAATTGACCAAGGCAAGTGTTGTTGGGCCTGTTTGTCAGAAAGGAACCAGGGCTTGGAGAGATGAAAAGGCTGCCCAGAGTGCCCAGCTCTAAGCAGCACTGCCAGACCCAGACTCAGCTATGGAGGCTTCCACCTGCTCCTCTGTCTGTAGGGGAACCAAACATCCCAGTTTGCTCAGGATTGTCTCGGTTTTAGTACTGAAAGTGCCATGCCCCCGGGAAACTCCTTAGTGTCAGGCAAACCCAGGACAGTTGGTCACCCTACTGTCAGTGGTTGTCCAATGTTCCATGTTCAGTGCAGGGGCTGCAGGGGCTGCTGGTGAGTTGGGAGAGGCAGGAGGCAAAAGAGAGGTGGGGCTTCACATCCCCAGCCCCAGCTTCCAGAGGGGAATTAGATCCAGCTCCAGACTGACCTCGGGTAGCAGGGGCCATTTTGCAACTTGTTTGGGCAGGAGAGGCATACTGGGGCCAGGAAGGACATACTGGACAGGAAGGGCATACTTGCGCCAAGTATGAGCTGGAGCTCATGCACCTCCAGGCCAGCTGAGGCCACAGGTGTGGTTCCAGAACATTTCCTCCAGCAAAGACAAGGGCCCGCAAGTGAGTCTAGTCATGGCACAACCCCAGATGTGATTTCTGGGTACGTCACAGGTATAGTTTGTGGATCAATCCCTTTTTTCCTACTAAGGCCCCAGGCGAAAGTCTAGACTAGCGAGTAGTTTTCAACCTTGACTGCGCATTGGAATCAGCCGGGGATGCTATGTAAAACTCCAATGTCCAGCCATGGTTGAGACTCGCAGGTCTAGGGATACTCAGCAACCCAGGTCAAGCCTCAGGAGGTCCAGGCTCCATCCCTGCACCTGGGAAGGCCTTGGAATCATTGTGGATCTGTTACGGTGATTTTGATACTGCCAGTATTTCTCGCTCAATCTTAGGACTCCTGGTGGAATCCCAAATCAGGTTATCCATCTCTTACTTCAGGTCTAGGGAAGCTCTAGGTCCATCTTTGATTTTTGTGGAGGCCCCAGGTGGAGCTCTGGGCCCATCTCTGCAGCCCTGCAGGAGCCTTAGAAGTGGTTCACCAAGTCTTACCTCTTCTCTAGCAAAATCGGGTGTGGCCCATTGGTGGTTTCTTCCTCTGTTGCATTTCTGGGGAATCCCTGAATGAGGCTGTGTTCTGTTCATACAACTGCGGTTGGACCCCAGCGATGGTTCTGTGAATCCCTGAATGCATTATGAGGCCTGGGTGTGGCTCTGAGTTGGCCCCTGCAGGCTAGTGAGGCTCATGATAAGGGTCTTTCTGTACAGCCCATGGCACCTTCCAGGTGTGGTAGTGGACCTGGGCCTCCAGCCCAGGTGAAGCTCCACATAGGATACTGGCCCTGCACAACCTAGTGAGTACTCTGGTAGTGCTGAGGCTGTCCTTGCAGTCCTAGGCTAAGCCAGGTTCAGATGTATCTCCAGACTATAAGACTCCCTATCACTGACCCTCACATCAGCTGCCTACCCCACCCTAACCTGGCTCCAGTCCAGTTCAGGGAAGAGCCTCAGCCCAATTTCCCCACAGGTGCCAGCTTCCCTTAGAAGGAGCCATGGGCTTATCAGTTCTCCTTGAAGCATGAGCATGTAAGGAATCACCTAGGGTGCTCTTCAAAATAAATCCCAGTCGTACCCCTAGGGATCCTGATTCAGAAGGCCTGCTAGTACTTGGAGATCTACATTTTTAGCAAGCGCCCCAAGGGATATGGAGTGGACAACTGGGATACTGAAGTAGGAGAAATGCATTTTTACATCTACTTACCTCTGAGGCAACTGTAGATCTGAGCCTGATCCTGGAAAACTGGTGACACCCAGCAAGACTGAAGACAGTCCTAGCCCCACATGTAGTTTCATCTCAAGTGATGGTGGCTTGTCTTAAGCAATGCTTCTCATACCTTGAGGTGCAGCAGGATCACCTGGGGGGCTTGTTTCAAAACAGAGGTCTGGGGTGGAGCCCAAGAACTTACATTCCTAACAAATTCCGAGGTGATTTGGGTGCTGCTGCTTCTCCAGTGACTTTAAGGATTCTCATGGCAATAAGGGTGGTGGGACATTCTTGGAAGAAAAAGAACCACAGTACAGGCAGCATTCCCAGCACACATAACTGAGAAGAGGTGGAATCCAGGTGTTCCAGGGCAGCCAGTCTTGTCCCCATGCCACCCCCAACCACCTGCAGCCAGAGCCTGAGACGCCACCTCTAGCTTTCCACCCTCAGTGCAACTCAGCAGCACCCCATGTCTGCTAGTGCCATCTTCCGTGCTCTGCTATCTCTGCTTGGCCTCACACCTCCTGCTCACCTGCCCTTCATGGCTTCTGCTTGTTCATAGCCCTTCTTGTCTCTCACAACCCCAACTCCTAGTGGTCTCCTTACAGCTTTTGATGATACTGCCAACCAACCTCTCCTCCTATTTCCTAAGGCAAACTCCCAGCCTCATTTCCCTGTTGGGGCAGTTTGGAGAGCCCTTGCTCTACCTGGCCCCAGTCCAGCTTCCCCACAGGAACCAGCTGCCCTTAGAAAGAGCCATGGGCTTATCAGACATCATGACTCCCCTGTCCGGGCAGTCTGGTGAAGGGCTGCGGGGGATGCTGGATCTGCTCCAGCAACTCTAGTGAGCCTGTGAAGATTTGTTATTGAAACTTGGATGCAGGTCCTATATCTGAATGTATCCTATATCCTTGATCACATATAGTGAGTCTTGATCACATCCAGGGCCCGGGGAAGGTGGGCATGAGGCTCTCTGTTGCATTGGAGAGTCCTAGGGTGTCCCTGGGACTGACTCCAGAACAACGCTGTTGTTCTGCAGAGGAATCCAACTGGGATCCAGGCAAGCCTATGTGGTCACATTGTTGTGTCAGGTGTGACTCGGGTCCTATCCTGTGGTCACACTGAGGCTCTCGTGTTGTGACTCTGAGAAGCTCTGGGTAGCTCTGGTTGGTCTCAGCATCATTCTGGGGATGTCCAAGTTGTGATTCTGGCCTCATTACAGCAGCTCCAGTGTTGCCCCCAGTGAGAGTCTGGTTTTCACTCTGCAGCTTTGGAGGGATCTGTCTCTGGCCTCTGCTCAACCTTATAACTCTGAGGAAGGCCAGGTGGGAGTTCAGCTTTCAAAGGTGACTCAGGTCAGCCTGAGCTCTGAACCGATACCAGCTGAGGTTATGAGACTGTCTCAACAGCTCTGGTGCTATGCAGGGTCGTTGTTTTTCCATGGAAGAAATTGATATTAAGATTATTTATCAAGAACTCCCAGAAACCCCCTAACTGCTCCAGACCACCACCCTCATGAGGTCCTCAGGCAGTTGCTGGCAATATAATGCTCCTCAGTTCTCTGCAGCTATCTCAGAGCTCCAGGGAGCTGGGCTGGCCTGACTGAGGCTTTGGAGCTTGGGCCTTGAACCAAAGCAGGCCAGTGGCTCCTCCTTCCTCCCTAAGCTCATTTCCCAATAGCAGATGGTACTGCTCCAGAACCCAGAAAGCGTCTCCCAAAATACACCCAAACCAGCCAGAAAGGATCATAGGGACAGGAGAGTGAGTCTTAGGGCCAGAAGATATGTGTTCAGACTTCTAGGACAGGGGGAAGGAGTGGGAGCCCCTGCCCCTGGTACACTCAGTCACAGCCTGGAGAAGAGGAAGGAGCCAAGAAAGGGGAAACTAGGGGGCCCCAATATGAGGTGCTGCTTTGCAGCTGGTACCACCCTGACCAGTTAACTTCACCTGCCATGTGGAAAGAAGCTGGAAAGAGTGGGGAGGGAAGGCTTGGAAAGGGGACACAGAGGAGAAAGGCAGGAACAGAGACACAAAGAAAGGAGGAGACAGCTGCAGAGGGCCAGGCGCAGTGGCTCACAACTATGATCCCAGCAATTTGGGAGGTCAAGGCAGATGGATCACTTGAGGGCAGGTGTTCAAGACCAGCCTGGCCAACACGGCAAAACCCCGTCTCTACTAAAAATACAAAAAAAAAAAAAAAATGAGCCAGGCATGGTGGCACACACCTGTAGTCCCAGCAACTCGGGAGGCTGAGGCAGGAGAATCACTGGAACCCGGAAGGTGGAGGTTGCAGTAAGCAGAGATTGTGCCACTGTACTCCAGCCTGGGCAACAAAGTGAGACTCTGACTCAAAAAGAAAGAAAGAAAGAAAGAGAGAAAGAAAGAATAAAAAAGAAAGCTTCAGAGAATGCAAAGGAGAGAGACAGAGAGAAATGGAAAGAACAGAGAGGAAAGGAAATGATCCCTTTCCAGGCTCAAAGAGCCAAGAGGTAGGGTTTTCCTAGAACTTTGGTCTATCCATACCAGAGGCAGCCCTGCTCCTTGTTGAAAGTGCAGTAATGGGAGATAGCCTTGCAGTGGGTCGTGAGGCCCACCATGAAAACAAGGCTTCAGGCTCAGGCATGTCCAAGCCACCATCCATCTCCCTTGCATATTTGCTCCTTGGGAACACAGCATGAGCATCGGCAGCCCAGCCTGAGGGTGCAGCTGCTCTCCCGGGGCTGGAGACCAGCAGAGGATAAGAGGTCCGAGTGTCCCTTGGGGAAGGTTGCCCTGAGCCTTGACATGCTCCTGTACAGCCACCACTCACGCACAAGATGGGCAATTCAGATCCTCAACAACTTTGTGTCTATTTCCCTGAAGTTGCCCTTAACTTCTAAAATGGAATGGGGCCTAGAAGATCATCATATTTTTACCCCAAGCCCATACCAGCCAAGAAATCACCTGTGCTTTAAAGTGGCACCCAAGCTTGCCAAGGAGAAAGTTATAAAAATATTAATAAAATAAGAAGCATAGTGAACATGCATTGGATGCTTGCTTGCAGGCACCAGAATTATCTCACTTGACTCTCACAACCACCATGCAAGGAAGGGACTCTTCTTATGCCCATTTTGTAGATGAAGAAACTGAGGTGAGAGCCATCCAGTGACTGGCCCCAGGTTACACACCTAGCAAGTAGTACCAACAATAGCATTTCCCAGATAACACAATGCCACCTACACCTGTCATTTGTTGTCATCTGAAACATGAAGGAATATGAACCTCCACCTGCTTAGTCCGCCTCCAATTATTAAGGCCACTTCTTTATCTCAAAAGGAAATCAAGTTTCCCAAATAGAGTCTCCCTTTTTTAAAAAAAACCCCAGACAGAAACTAAGGCTGAACGGAAGCATTTGTCTCCCTTTTTCCCCAGTTATACGCTCTGTCCCAGTCAGGGGAGCTGCCCAGATAGGGGCTGGGTGGAGAGTGGGCTCCTTGACCCAAACTGGACCACAAAGCTGGACTATTGCAACCCTGAGACTCCCGTGTGCTGTCCATCTCCAAAGCCCCAGAAGATCAGTGGGACACACAAGCGTATCCCAGACCCAACCTCACACCTGTGGAACCAAATGCGGCCTGAGCAGAATGCTAGCACCTGAGCATTTCCCAGGCAGAAGCAAGGCACCCCGAACATGACTCCCCAGTCCCTGCTGCCACCATCCATGGACCTCGTGGGGACATCCGGGGTTGGGGGCTTCCACTGTCTTCAGGTGTCTGTGTCAGCTCATGGCAGGGAATCTTCCATTTGGGCGAATGGCGCATAAGAGCCTCATAAGGGCCAAGGTTTTCTGCAAGTGCCGTAAAGTGTAATGGTGAAAGCTAGGTGGTGGGATATGAGTTTTTACTGTAAAATAATTGTAATGTCTGGGAATGTTTAAAATTTTCATAATAAAATGTTGGCAGTGGGTGAGGAAGGTAGACAAAGATCAAGGCCTTTTCAGCCCAGGCACCTCAAGGACCCAATAAAAAGCAATAGGAAATCCCTTCTTCTGCCCGTTTCCCCCAATCTTTGCCTTCCCTTACTTAAGAAACACCAGCATTGATAGTCTTTACTTTTCTGATGCCATCACCAAAAAATCTCTTTCTGTCCAACTGCTGCAGCAAGACCTGCTTCCCCTGGAGAAGTCTGCCCAGTCCCTCCATCCTGGCTGGAAAGCAAGATAAAGATGGGAAATTGGTTGGCACAGAGAAAATTCTATCACTTATATTCCTCACTCCCAGGGCTCCGCTTATTTGGGGTGAGCCTACATTGGGACAAAAACAGTGGTTACAGATCCTCACTAACCAAAGACAGCAAACAGGGTCTTGCCATCCCCACATGGGCCTGTGTCCCTGAGAGATGCAGCAGTGTGGCTGGGATATCACAAGTGCCCAGAAAGGTTACTTGCAAAATCATTAACAAGTGCAAGAGGGGTGAGGACCATCATGAGGTCCTGGGTGCCTCATCAGGACATCATCAGAACCCCAAGGTGAAGTATTCATGTGTCTGTTCATTCATTCATTCTTCAGCTATTCATCAGCATCCACTCAGTACTAGGCTCTGTGCAGGGTTCTAGAGTTTCCAAATTAGCAGGTACAAGCCCTGGCCCTGAGCAGTCCAAGACCAAAGGGTCAGTCAGGCTGTGAGGCTCCAAGGAAGGAGGGGCCTCAGGGAGAAGTCTTGTAGGTGAGGGGAAGGATGGAGTGCAGACACCCCCCCCCCCCCCATCCCCAGCCTAAGCCTGGCCAGGCCTGAAGTCCAGGAAAACTCTTTTTCGAGACCTGAATCTCTGGCCTGTGTGTTCCCTGGGGCCCAGGGAGGGGTCCTTGCCTGGCCTCTTCTGGGGTTCAGCCTGCCAGGCTGACCCCAGGACACAGTGCCATGCCTAGACCCTCAGACCACACTTAGGCCACACACCTGACCTGACAGAGAAGAGGGATAGGCCAGAAACATACACAGCCTCTGAGAGCTACAAGAGAGATTGGGAACAACCCAGGGCCTATTCAGAAGTGCAGGGAAAGACCCAAAACACATCCACACACATCCACGCATGCACACTCTCATTCATATTCTCCAGACAGATATATTCATAGATGGATAGATATAAAAGCATGTGTATGTATGTGTGTGTGTGTAGATATATATACACACAGATCTATATATTAATATATATTTTTATATTTATATATGTGTGTGTGTGTGTATATATATATTTATATATATGAGCTCAAAAAGACCTTGAGCCCAGCTCATCTAACTCCCCATTTCATAGATGAGGAAGCTAAGAATGACAAGGAGGAAGAGACTTAGTTGCCCCCGAGCCACACAGTCTCAACTGTAGAACTGACACCAGATAAGACCCCCTTTCCAGTGCTCTTTCTGCACCCAGAAAGCCACTTGCCCCCTATTAAGTCTTGTCCATTACAGTGAAGAGAACAAACAGGGTGAACAGAAGGGCCCTGGGCTAAGAGTCAAGCCATTGTCACCCTAGACAGCAATCCCAGAGACACCTCACACCCACCTCCAAGCCTCAGCCCCCTCTGTGAAGTGGGGTCATGCCACCTACCTCCACCGTGGTTGGGCTCCCTCAGGAACACAGTGACAGTGCCTACAGGGTGACAGGCACACAGCAGAGCCTCACAAAAACAGTCACTTTCCCTTTTTTTCCCCACACCACTGGTTGTGTTTTAGGTTTTCCTGCACATAGGTTTGGAGATCTGCATTCTCACTGAGCCCCTTTCAACTCTCTAAGCTCCCATTTTCATAGCATCTTCCAGGAGCCTAGAGCTCATCGTCTCTCTCTAGATGTGGTCTTTGGTCTTCCCAGTGGATTATACTCTGTCTCTGTGTCTCTGTAGGCTTCTCCCTCTCCCACCTTCCCCACCACCACCCCCACGAGCCATCTATCTCTATCATATCTATCTCTGTCTCTATCTCTGTCCCTACCAGTTCCCACGTAGAGCAAAGTCTCATTTACTTGCTACCCAAAGTCCGGATTTGTGCTGATTCAGAAACTCTGGGTGGAAGCTGACTTTCCCTTAGCAAACAATTTCTACAAGTCAGTCGGGCAATGCAGTTGCATAAAACAGATGTCAGGGGGCAGGTTTACAAGCACAAAGGGAACAAACTGCTCTCAATTCATTCGAGGCACTTATATTCCAGCTCAGGCCTCCTGCAGCAGCAAAAGCACCATTGGGCAAAGGCAGCCCAGGGTTCTGGCTTCAGTGATGCTGTTTCTAGCCTGGTGACCTTGGACAAAT
The DNA here is from genome assembly GCF_047675955.1 of Chlorocebus sabaeus. Lineage (NCBI taxonomy): Eukaryota > Metazoa > Chordata > Mammalia > Primates > Cercopithecidae > Chlorocebus > Chlorocebus sabaeus. The sequence continues at coordinate 55,214,240 of NC_132929.1, read as the reverse complement.
GAATGTGTCTTGCCTCAAAACATCCCCAACTAAATGGGAATAACAGACTTAATTTCTAGGGCAGTTGTATCTCTAGTCAGCTGATGTGTGCAAAGAACCTAGTACTATGCCTGAGGCGTGGTAGGGCCTCCAGTTTCCCCTTCTCCTTAAGGTGGAGGCCCTCACAGCTGCCTGAACTGCAGTTCCTCTGGCCAGGAGCCTGAAGTGGCTCTGAACTCTCCCAGAGCTCACCCTGGACCCTGGAGCCTGTCTGTTATGCTTCACAGGGAAGCTTCTGGGTCACACCTGTCCTGAAAGCCATCCCTCCATAAACTGGCCACTACACTTGAACTCCAGGCTCGTCAGTCACTCAGGGTCTAGGCAGTGTCTCCCATCCCAGGAGGACAGCAGATGCAGGATGCTTGTTAGAAGACTGTGGCAGTAGCCCTGGAGAAAGGTGGTGGGGCCTAACCTAGGGCAGCAGTGATGGGGTCAGAGCGAGGTCACACAGATGGAGTAGACAGGCAGACGAACTAGCAACTATTGGAGTGGCAGGAAGGGAGTGGGGAAAGCCTCTGGGTAGCCTGCAGCCAGCTTTCTGAAGCCTCCAGGAGCCCCGTGCCTGGTCTGCAGGACAGAGTTGGGCATCATCACCTGTCAGAAGTTCAGGGTCTCTGATGACTGGGTTCAGGCCTGGAGGGTCTTCCTGGCATCCTTCCTCACAGTTAGGTTTCCAGCAGGGGTGAGGCTGCAGGGGATTCCAGTACACATGGCTAGCAGGGAGCCATCTGCTTCCCCACTCAGGAGGGCCAATTGGGAAGACTCTGTGAGGAGTGAAAGCCCTCAGCCAAGCCCATCACACCATGCAGCTCTGAGTCCCCTGGTGACCCAGTGGGGAAGGAGAACACTCCTGCTCTGCTCCCAGCAATGGGCCCCTATAGCTCTGGGACATTCCCCTTGGGGCTCTAAGGAGACCCAGCAACCCCACTGTGCCTATATGTAGCTGAGTGCCTTGTTTCTGATTTGGGACTCTAAGTCTCACCTGCCTACAGGCTCCTTGAGGTGGGGACTTTGCCTTTTTGTCTTTACATCCCAGGGCCAAGCCCAGGGCCTAAGCAGGCGGCAGTTGCCCAGTGCAGATGTGTCATCCTGGCTCCTCTGCTTTCCCGCTGTTTGACCTTAGGCAAGCAGCTCAACTTCTCTGAGCTTCAGGTTCATCAGTTGTAACACAGAGAATACCTGTTCCGCTTGGTGAATGTGGAAATAATGAGATCATGGGAGACAAGCATTTGTGTGTTCATCATCTCTCGAGAGATGGTGAAAGTGCTAGGTAGCCGCCTGCCACTATGTGTCACCTGCTTCCTCCTCGAGGGGGGCGGGTTGCCCACTGGAGCCTTTCAGATTCAGTTATTTGAGGCTATAGCTGACATTTCATTCTATAGCCCCAGTTATCTGTTTCCTAGGAAACAAGAGACAGACATTGACTCTGTAACAACTCTCTCTCTCTCTCTCCCTCTCCCCCCCCCACCGCACTCATTTCCCCCGCCCCCTGCTTCACATACACCCAGCTGCCACCTAGACTGACAATTAACAAAAATACATAAATGTCAGCAGAAGCTAAAATTAGTTTACACACTGCACCTTGTGCTGCTGCTCCCTGCCACCTAGACACTGAGGGATGGAGGGACGGGCACCCTCTCTGGCTCAGTACTACACCATGGCTGGCCTGTGGTGCATCCTCTGAATGGCAGACCTAAGGACCCCTCTCTGCACCTCACCCCCTGCCTCTCTCCTCCCCGTTTCACCAGGACTAGGCCCAGGCTGGTCCCCCAGCACTTCGTTTGTCTGTCTGCTCTCTTCAACGAATCCCTCTGCATGTGGAACTGGCCCCTCAGAGCCCCTGCCCCTTCCTCCTGCCAATGTCCCAGCCCAGTCTTACTCTTCCAACATGCCCAGTTGCTCAAACCAGAAACCTGGGTTTTGTTCCTGCTGCCCTCTCCTCCCACGGCTCCTCCTCTCAGCTGCACCCCAGCCCCTGCCCACCTGCCCACTGGCATCCCTGTACAGCCCCCTCCCCGTCCCAAATATGCTGTGAGCTCTGGACACCAAGCTGTCCCCATGCTCTTCCATTCAGCTGAAATAAAACCAGAACCAATGTCCCATCCTCTGGGAAGCCCTCCTGATCTCCCTGGGATAAGTCAGTGGGTGACTTGCTCTGTGCCCCCACAGCCCTTTGTTCTTACCTCCATGACAGTAGTGACTGCACCACATTAATTATAGCAATTACAGTGCTTACTAGGTGCCAAGCATTCTTCTAGGAGCTTTACATGTATTTAACTCATATAACAGTATTGCAGATGGGTGTCTATTGTCTGACTCTTCCGCTTCCCTGAGTCCTTAAGGGGCAGTGCCCATGGTTAGCATGGTTCTAAGTTAATCACCTACACCCAACACAGAGGTGGCTTCCAGTGGGCTCTTATAGGGACCGTGTCTGTTTACTCATCGCTCTAACCCCAGGACCTAGAAGGGCACTTAGTCCATTTTTGTGCTGTGAGTTAAATACATGCTGCATTGAATTAGTACCCAATTCCCAAAACGATGTTCTAAGGGTGTGCTTTCCCTGCCTTCCCATCGGCGTGCCTGGTGGTTTCAAACTGGCTTTTTTGCAATTTGTTGTCGAACAGGGCTTTGTGTGTTTTGTTTCCTTCTTACAATATCCTAAGCATAGGTTCTGTTACATGGTACAAAAGCCCTTTTAATCGAGAATTGGAAACTGCTAAATAGAATGGCATTCTGATTATCACAAACAAGGAATCTGTGCCTAGCTGATGTGGCAGCAGGCACTTTGCAAAACAGCTAGATTGATTGCAGGAGTCTCTGTTGGTCCCATGGACACTCTGGTAATTGGAGATGTCTTCTTCTTGGTACAGCATTACTTCACGGTGAACTTCAGCCATGAGAACCAGAAAGCCTTGGAGCTGAGGACAGAGGACGCAAAAGATTGTGATGAATGGGTGGCAGCCATTGCACATGCCAGGTATGTCTCCTTGCCCAGGGCAGGAAGCCCCCACCCCATAGTCCAGGCAGAAGAGACCAGACCCAAGGGCCCTTGAACAAAGCCAAGCCCCATGAAGAGGAGGGCAGGGGAAAGGAGGAGAAGAAGCATCTCTTGGCAGGGTCCACCCTTACAGCCTGCACCTCTGAGATGAGCCTCTCAGTGCCACAGGGAATGAGAGGCCATGAGTATTGTAGCTCCTACCCTGTTCCCACACTAGTTACCTCTTTTATATTAGTGGAACCAAGTATTTGGTTTGGTTAAAGGATTTTGTGGTTCCTGAAGCCTAAGTCCTCCAACATTCTGACCCAAATGCAGCCATTCATTCGCTGCATGACCATGGACCAGTCCTCTCTGCTCTCTGGACCTCGCTTTTCTCATCCAGAGACTGACATTCTAAACCTCTCTGAACTTTGACACTCAGGGATTCTAGGCCTGCTCCTTGCCTCTGATCCAGCAGTAAGTGCCCCCTGGAGGGAGACTCCCTGGGCCAAGAGAGGGGAAAGACAAAGGACAATAGGTACCACAGAGACAATAGGGGCTCCAAGCTGAACGGAGTCCCTTTTGGGTCCTAGGGAAATGACGGGTTTGTGAGCCAGGATGTGATTCCAGAGGTGACAATCGCCTGGCAGAGCTGAGCATGGTTAGGGGCAGCAGCACCCAGACTTTCCCTTCTGGGCAGTGGATCTTTCTACCTTAGTGAGTAATGGTGTTTCTGTATCTGCTGCCTAAAAAAATGGAAGCTCCTGAGGGCAGGGATCAGATGTGATTCTTTGCATTACCGAGGCCTGATAAATGCATAGACAGAGTGCCCAGTAAATATGGGTTAGAGGAATGCAAGAATGGATGGATGGTTGGAGGATGGATGCAAAACTGGTTGTTGAGTTTATATATGGAAGATGAATGGTGAATTAATGGAGGATACATGGATGATACATGGATGAGTTGAAAGTATGTGTGGATGATGGATGTATGCTTGGATAGATGGATCCTAGGGCCCCTCCTTGAGCCTTGGGTCAGACTAGTTAACCAGAAGCCTTTATTATGACTATAGCAATGACCTTGGCCCTGAGATAAGGCCATCTCTAGTTCTTTCCTCAAGGGGTATCCATTCTAGCTACAGAGACCAGGTTGTCACATAGGAACCAGTAGTCAGGCCCAGTGCACAGTGCTGGGAGACAGATGGATGCAACATAAGTATTCCCTCAGGTAGACATTAGATGTATGCACAGATAGCTCTGGTGCATGAGGCTGGGTTAAATACAAAACAACATGAGAGAGAGACATTACTTCCATCTGCAGGGAAATGGGAGAATATGGGGAATCTGGAAATAGGGTAAGATTTGGCCTGAGTAAGGGGATTGGGAGTCAGACTTAATGGGTTAGATTGGTAGCATTGAATGCTCATTTCTCCCCACACCCCACAAAAAAAGCTTTAAATAAAGGCACTGATACAGGAAAGATAATTCCAAGAATAATGAAGAGGCAAAGTTTGGGTGTCATAAAGTGATAAGGTTGGCCAGGTGCAGTGGTTCACACCTGTAATCCCAGCACTTCGGGAGGCCAAAGTGGGCAAATCACTTGAGGTCAGGAGTTTGAGATCAGCCTGGCCAACATGGTGAAGCCGCATCTCTACTAAAAATACAAAAATTAGCTGGGCATAGTTGGGGGTGGTAGGGGAGCCTGTAGTCCCAACTACTCAGGAGGCTGAGACAGGAGAATTGCTTGAACCAAGGAGGCGGAAGTTGCAGTGAGCCGAGATGGCGCCATTGCACTCCAGCCTGGGCAAAGGAACAAGGCTCGGTCTCAAAAAAAAAAAAAAAAAAAAAAGAGAGAGAGAGAGAGAAAGTAGATGAGGTTGGACCGTGGACCGTGGGTTGGAACCAGACCACAACTGGATCTTGAATACTGCTGAGATGTTTGACCCTTCCGCTGTGAACAGTGGGAAGCCATCAAGGGTGTTATACAAGGGGAGTAGCATGATCAGAACTATGATCTGAATTGGAAATTGCTCATGATGTGGAGGATAAAACTGAGTGAGGAAGAACCCAGATGCAGGGGGAGCAATTGGACCTCAGTCTCCTAAGCACTAAAGTAGAACCAAGAGCATGGTTATTTTGAGGAGCAAATGAAATTATTTATGTGAAGGGGCTCTGTAAATGTAGAAGTATTATAGAATTCTAACTTTTACGTGCTGATAACCAGGACTACATTGATTTAGAATCTCAATCAATACGAAAAGTTTCTAAAGGCAACGAAATACCAATACTTATATAGTAGAGTGGCTAAAATGGTTAAGACAGAAAATATTGAATGTTGAAGATGAGTGGAACAAACATGACTCTCATCTAGTGCTGGCAGGAGGATAAAATGGCACAACCACTTTGGAAAATTGCAAGGCTGTTGCTTAAAAAGTTAAACATACATCTGCTCTGTGACCCAGCAGTTCCACTTCTTGGTACTTATCCAAGAGAAATGAAAAAAATGTCCATAAGAAGTCGTATGCAAATATCCCTTAGCAGCTTTATGCATGATAGTCCAAAACTAAGAATAGCCAATGTGTCCATCAACAGGCAAATGTCTAAAGTCACCTTGGTACATGCATGCAATGGGATGCTGCTCAGCAGTAAAAGGAACCAGTTACAAATGCGTGCAACCTGGTGGATGAATCTCAAAATCAATTTGCTGAGTGAAGAGTCAGACACAAAATAGTACATGATATTTGGTTCCAGTTACATGAAATTCTAAAATAGGCAAAATGAGCCTGTGGTGATAGAAATCAGAACAGTAGTTACTTCTGGTGTAGGGATTGACAGGGAAGGGCATGAGGGAACTTCCTGGGGTGATGGAAATTTCATCTGGCTTTGAGTGCATTCATTTATCAAAACTGATCAAACTGCACTTAAGACCTGTGCTTTCTACAATATGTATGTTAAACCTCAAATTTTAAAAATGAATGATATATATATTTTTTTAATTTTAAAGATAGTGTTTTAATTTTCTATTGCTGCATGAGAAATTACCACCAACTCAGCAGCATGAAACAACACCCATTATTTTACCTCCCTGTTCTTTGGGTCAGAAGTCCATACTTGACTGAGGTCTCTCTCTGCCCAGGGTCTCATAGGCTAAAATCAAAGAGTCATAATCCCAGCACTTTGGGAGGCCGAGGCGGGCAGATCACGAGGTCAGGAGATCGAGACCATCCTGGCTAACACAGTGAAACCACATCTCTACTAAAAATACAAAAAATTAGCCAGGCGTGGTGGCAGGTGCCTGTAGTCCCAGCTACTCGAGAGGCTGCGGCAGGAGAATGGCTTGAACCTGGGAGGCAGAGCTTGCAGTGAGCAGAGATTGCGCCACTGCAGTCAGCCTGGGAGACAGAACAAGACACTGTCTCAAACACAACAACAACAAAAAAAGAGTCAGTGGGCTGGGCTCCTCTCTGAAGGCTCTGAGAAATCATCACTTCCAGGCTCGTTCTTGTTGTTGGCAGGATTCAGCTCCTTGTAGCCATGGGACTGAAGTCCCTGTTTCCTTGCTGGCAACTGAGAAGGGGAGTAGGGGGCACTTCCTAGAGGCTGCACACTCCTTGCCACATGGCCTCCTCCATCCTCAAGCTAGTAACTCTCCAGCCTCAGATTTCTCACGGTCCCTTCTACAACCAGCAGAGAAAACTCCCCGCTTTTAAAGGCTCATGCAATTGGATCACAGCCACCTAGACAATCTCCCTGCTTTAAGGTCAACTGAGCCACATTGACACAAGCTGGTGACAGGAGAAGAAGCCCTGCAGGGCAACTGTGCAATGGTGCATGCCAGGCAGGCAAGGCACTCCTCTGCTGCCTACCATGGACAGGATAATTTTTCAAGCAATTCACTAAATTAAGGACTGGCTCTAAGAAGCCAATAAAATAATAATAATCCAATTGACATCAATGCTGCCAAGCCTGTCTGGGCCTCCAGAGCCTGACAGAATGTTCTGCATCTGAGAGTGTCTGTCTGCTCTACAGTCTGTCCAGCTCTCACAGTTCATCATGTGCTTATGATAACCCAGGGAGGGGTCCCTTCAGCCCATTTGACAGACGTATGACCCAATGTCACACAGGACATGGGTGCCTAAGTGGGGGTTGTAGAGTTCCAGATCCTGGCTCCCAGTAAGCTGGGAGCTCTGCAACTGCCAGGTAATGCAGAGAAGCCTTGCTCCCCAATAAGGGAGCAGCTGGTGATGGAGACCACACACCTGTGAACAAAAACCTCTCCATATGCATCACCCTTTTGGAAGCCAGGGGCACATGTCAATGGGACAGTGATGGAATGATGGGACAGGCTGATTGTTTGCCTTCTTCCTTTGTCAAGCCCTGGGGCCAGCCCACTGGCCTCCCAGGAATGTCTCCCATTCAACATGGGGGCTGGGGGAGTGACATGGTGATGGTCGCAGAAAGGGAAATCGAGGCACCTTCCTTAGAATAGTCAGCATCCACATCAGCCATCCTGGCTGAGCTGAGGCTTGTTGAGCAGTGCCTGGGACAACAGGAGCTATCGTGCCCTTATCTATGGAGTTGGCCATAAGACCAGAGGGGGACACTGTAACTGTAAGCATCACTGAACCCTCAGACACTGTGTGTGTGTGTGTGTGTTTGTATCAAGGGAGACACTGGCTGTCTTCCACAGCCATATTAAGTATTTTTACATATTCCCAACTTAGTTTTTATTTACATATATATAATAGATACTTCCTATGTACGAAAAAAGGCACTGGAGTATATTAATATCATGTAGAGACACAATGTTCTCTCGCGCTGTATGTATAATATTCTGGTATTATGGGATGCCTCTGTGGGGGGTGTGTGTTTATGTACAGCAAGATACAAAATGCAACATCAAGTGCATTTTACAGTGTATGTTTCAGTGGAGAGAACTGTATGCCAAACCAGAAGATGAAACCACTAAAGGAGGCACAAATGCACTGTCAGGGGCTGGAGCCCGACTCTAGCTCCAGCTTTGACACTCATGGACTGTGATTTGGACCTCAGTTTCTTCATTTGTGAAATGAGACAGCTGGTCTTTTGTGATCCCCAAGTTCCCTTCTCTGAGAGTCTGAGTCTGTAAAGATCGCGCCTGCACAAGGGAGGATAGAAGGATTAGAAGGATAGGAAGGAAAGGAAGGATAGGAAAGATAGGAAGGAAAGGAAGGATAGGAAGGAAGGGAGGGAGGAAGGGAGGGAGGGAAGGATAGGAAAGGGAAGGATAGGAAAGGAAAGGGAAGGGAGGAAGGAGAGGAAAGGAGAGAAGGATGGAGGGAGGGTTGGAACGAGGGACAGAAGGAGGGAGGGAGGCTAGCAGAGCAGCCTGCAGATGAGGTGGACGCCTGTTTTACAGCACTCTGACGGGGTCCATTAGTAAGAACAGACTAATGAAGCAGCCGAATTTTCACACCCGTGGGGTGGGGGGAGGTGTGGTGGTACCAAACAGACTCCTTCAGGCTCTCAGCTGAATTTCCTTTGCAAGGAAAAACAATTAAGTCTCTTGAGAAGTTGGAAAAACTTTAAAACCTGATATTCATTTTCATAACAGAAGCACAAAATCTTATTACACTTTAATAGAACAGCATTACAAACTAAAGGATTCTCTCTTCTAGCCCTGTTATTTATCTTTAAAAGTGGGTGGGAACAAGAACGCAGATGTGCTTTCTAGAGCAGACTCGCACTCGGGCCCACCGCCCCGCCTTTCTCCAGCTGTCTCCCTGCCTGGACTGCCCCCAGCTCCACCCTGCCAAGCCCTCTCACTCTGCAGGGTGCTGGGAGTCAGGGCCTTCTGCTAAGTGCAGGTGGGTGGGTGAGCCCCTCTCCCGGTCAGTGCCCTGCTTGGTTCGCCAGGGGACAAGGAGTCATCATCTTACCTGCCATGTCCATCTGTCCACAGCTACAGGACCCTGGCCACAGAGCATGAGGCATTAATGCAGAAGTACCTGCACCTGCTGCAGATCGTGGAGACGGAAAAGACCGTAGCCAAGCAGCTTCGGCAGCAGATCGAGGATGGGGAGATCGAGATCGAGCGGCTGAAGGCAGAGGTGACTGCGGGCTGGCGGGTGGAGAAAGCTGGCCAGGGGCCCAGGCCCTAGGCACAACATCTGAAACCCTGGGCTCCTGCAGGATCGGGGAGCCACATGACGGGCAGGGGAACCAGCTCCCAGATGCAGTTCTTCCAGGCTCCAAATTTAAGATGTGGTAGTACTGGCAGAATGAGAAGGTCCTGTGGTCAGACTGGGTTTAAATCTCACCTCTGCCACTTACTGACTGCAACCTGGAACAAGTCCCTCAACGTGCCTGTGCCTCAGTTTCTGCAGCTGTAAAACAGGGCTTTCTATAAACACCTGACAAGGTCGTGAGGATTGAGTGAGATTACCTATGGGTAAGCTCCTAGTTACTGTGTCAGCAACTGTATTGACTGAGCATTCTGCATTAATAGCCCAAGACTCTGGAGGGCGCAGGGTCACTGGTAGGTCACTAGAGTGTGGGCTTCTGCTCAACTCCAAGGCAGCCCCTTCCCTCCACCCATCTTGATGAAAGCTCCTGCAGGGGCCCACCAGCCAGTATTCTGAAGGCGGCATTGTTGCCAGACTAAGCTTCTTGGCACCTGGCTTCACCAAGTGTGAGCCATGAAGCAGCAGCATTGGTTTCACCTGGAACAGAATCTCAGGCCAGGCCCCAGATCTTCTAAATTAGAATCTACATTTTCACAACAGCCCAGGTGATTCCATTTACATTAAACCTTGGGAAGCACCAGCTCTTAGTCCCTTAGATGCCCCTCACTAGCTATCAACCCCGACACAGAATGATCTGATCATCTCTTCCCCCATCACCTCACCAGCATGCTCAGAACCATCTGGCCGTATCACACAAGGACCATGGACTCTGCACTGAGGAGGGGAAAATGAAAACACAGACCCCTGAAGTCAGCTGGGTATCCAATTTGCAGGGTCTGATGCGAGGTGAAAATGCAAGGCCCAGGCCAGGGAAGTCATTCTCCTGTCCCACAGCCTCCTGACCTAACTCATGGCAGACAGGCAGCACCCAACCTCAACCTCCAGCCTGCCCTGCCCCGACTGCCAGGATGTGCTCAGTAGCTGGACTTGGGTGGGCAAGGAGCTCCTTCTGAGTCACCCATCTAATGCACCCTGGCACTGCCAGCCTGTAGCACCGTGGGGCGCACACTGGCCCCCAGCCTGCACCTATGCGCAGGCACCTGCTGAGGGCCAGGGGCGATGGTAGACTGTGAGTCTCCTCAGCTGACTCAACCAGTTGCTCCCTAAGCAGATGGTAGCAGAGGTCTTGGGGCCTGGGATGCCAGAGTGTGAGGAATAAGCAGTCAATAACCCATCCAAGTTGCTGAGAAAGCAGTGGGAGGTAGGAACATGCATGAGCCAAGGCAACTGGTTGGGGAGCAACTGGTTGAGTCAGCTGAGGAGACTCACAGTCTACCATCGCCCCTGGCCCTCAGCAGGTGCCTGGGCATAGGTGCAGGCTGGGGGCCAGTGTGTGCCCCACGGTGCTACAGGCTGGCAGTGCCAGGGTACATTAGATGGGTGACTCAGAAGGAGCTCCTTGCCCACCCAAGTCCAGCTACTGAGCACATCCTGGCAGTCGGGGCAGGGCAGGCTGGAGGTTGAGGTTGGGTGCTGCCTGTCTGCCATGAGTTAGGTCAGGAGGCTGTGGGACAGGAGAATGACTTCCCTGGCCTGTGCTCATGGTCCCATCAGAGTTCACTCACTAAACACAATTCAAAGAGAAAACTATTTTAAGAATTTCAACAAAAGAGCTTGAAGTCCCAAGTGCAGGGCCTTCTGAACATAGGACCCCATCACACCTGCTAATCCAGTTCTGCTTGGAATGTTCAAAGATCTAAAGCCAACAATTCCACCTTGTTCCGCAGCAGCCAAGCCCTGAACTAAAAGTAACATCAACTTGCAACCTCAAGGTCAACAAAAATTCCAGATTCTACACACCTCTGCTAGCCTGATAACAGGCACCTTCAAGACATACTTTCTTTCATTCCCCACAACCATCCTGATAGGATCAGTCACCTACATTTCACAGGAGGAACCAGACTCAAAAAGCCCAAGTCACTTGCCCAAGCTCACACAACTGGGAAGTGGCAGAGGGCTGGAACCCAGGTCTCCTGTCTGCTTGCCAGTCTTTCCACTCTACTCTGGTAGCCTCTTCCCACAGGGCTACCAGAGCTCAATTCAGGGATGTCCCCTCTCCAGCCCACCCAGTTCACTGTGGGATCAATCCTTGCCCAACACAGATTCCTAAATCCAAACTGAACTCCTATACAGGATCAGGGAAGGAGCCCAGCCCCAGTACCAGATTATTAGCTTCATGATCAAGGGTGTCCAGGTGTCATTCATTCATTCACTTACTCACTGAAGATCACCTACCACTGACCTCATCCTTGTCCTCAAGCACTCACCTCTTCACTGTGGGCACCAGTGCACTACCCGTCTCCTGGCTTTTGCACATGCTGGTGCTTCTGTTTGGAATGCCCTTTCATCCCCAAGCGTCCTACCTGGTGACATCCTACCAAACTCAAATGCCTCACCCTGGGGGACCCCTGGACCGGAGGGTGCTCCCTGCTGTCTGCTCCCATGGCTTTCCCACACTCAGCTCACCATGTGAGAGCAGGCTCCATGCGTGCCTGTCACCCCAACAGGCCTGGCAGGAACTCCATAAGGACAGGGCTGTGTCGCTTATCACTCCTTCTTTTGGCCTGGCACATAGTAGGTACTCAATAAGGGCTTGATGAATGAATGGTTGTCAGACTTTGTGGGAAGCATTAGAGATATGAAGGTTTCTGCCTTTGGGTCTGATTGTGGTAGAGTGTCATCAGTGCCATAGTAGGGTTTGCAGTGTGAACCCAAGTCAGGAAGTCAGTTGTTTTACAGCCTGGGAGGTGTGGGTTCATGTTGCACATGGCCTTAAAAGGTGTCAGGGCACTTTAGGTCAGAGAAGGGGTGTAGGTGCAAAGGGCAGAGCCCCCTGTGGTATTGGGGAGCAGAAAGCCGGTCAGTCATGACTGAGTGAGAGAGAGTGTGTGTGTGTGTGTGTGTGTGTCTCAAAGTGGCAGTAGAGACCCACTTGATGGGAATTTTCAGAGCGATGCTTCCAACTGAGTGTATTACCCTTCAGGGCAAAAGATTTTTTAAAGAAGACTTTGAAAGAAGGACCATCTTAGGAAAGCTTTCTGGCCATAGTATCTCTCTTGGTCTCTCTCTCTCTCTCTCTCTGTCCCCCTGATAATATACACACACACACACACATATGCAAAAATATGTCCTGCAGGTCAGAGGGTACCTGCTGGCTCTGAGTGGGCTCTAGGAGAGTGGAACCAGAGCTCATTCCTGAGGAGTGGCCATCAGGTGGGCAGGACACACTGAAAAGCCAGGTGAGCGACGAGTGACACCAGTGAGGAAGGCCCAGGGTCTTAGACTGTTGGAGCCAGGAGGACTCTGAAGACACCAAGTCCGTGGGGAGGAAGCAACTTACCCAAAGTCTCTCGCCTCCACCACTGGATCTCCTGGCTGAAATCCTTGGCCTGAGCCTGCCCCACCACAGCCTTGCCTCCCTGCTGAGGAGAGGACCTTGATAACAAAGTACGTATTCAGGAATGACAGTGTTGCCTGGATGGCCCCACACTCTCATGGTCCACCTCTCTTCTGATGGCCAAATAAGCTTCCTCAGGCCCCATCCCACATATTCCTGAGGATTCCTGGGGGCTTACATTCCCCTGGCCACCTCTTGCTTTCAAACTCCACTCTCCTGGCCTGTCACTGCACTTCTCATGGCAGCTGCCTCCACTCAGTCTTCACTGCTTCTTTCCCCTGGAGTAGTCACTACCTGTATCTGTCAGAATGGGCTAGCTTACGCTGCAGTAACAACCTCCAAATCTGAATGTCTTAAAACAACAGAGGTTGATTACTGACTCTGTGTGTCCATTGAGAGTTCTGCTGAAGACTCTGCTCCCCAAAATCCTCCAGTGATCGAGAGACAAGCCAAGGAGGCTTCTGCCATCAAGAAATTCACCAGTCATGTGGCTGGGCTGGGGAAAGGCACATGGCACAGTGCTCACATCACACTGGACAGAGCAAGTCACGTGGCTGTGCCCAACTTCAGAGGATCTGGGAAATACAACCCACCATTTCCAAGAAGAGAGAGAACCAGAGTATCTGCAAAAGTCCCAACAATGACTCAGAGGAGGCTCCTCCTTCAGTCCCTAAACCCGTAACACAGGCTGTTGTATGTAACAGAATGGAGAGGCACTCCACTATTAAAACAGAAAACAGCTAAAAAATGAATAGAAAACACCTCTGCCCTCATGTCACCCAGCCTTTCCTGCCACAACCATCCTTCACCAACCTCCCCTTTACACACTGACTTCTCTCCTCACACTCCCACGTGCCACTTTTGTTGTTGTCCATAACCTCTTTCCCTAACAAGATCTTCCCCCTGCATCCAGTGATGTGCCAGAGCCTGCTTCTACCATTGGCCATTGGCCATCTACACAACACTCCATAACACCAGCTTGCAAGAGCCAACTGCTAGATTTTCAAGAATTTCGCTAGCTGTGTATTTGACCTTTGGTAGCTTGAAATGGGCTGAGCTAGAAATGGGCTGACATCATGGGAACTGGCAAATGCTACAAGTCAGTTTTCCTTTCAGAGAGCTTTACCATTTATAATTTACCATTATATTATTGTCTGTAACTCTTTTCATGACCAGCTCTGTAATTTGCAGGGCTCAGCACGAAAGAAAATGTGGGGCCCTTAAAAACTTCAAGACAGCAACTGCAGAAGCTTAAACCAACCGTTGGGCCCTTGTAAGCCTGGGACTCTGTGCAAATGCACAGGCCACACATCCATGAAGCCAGCCTGTATCTTCTCCCTTTGTACCCTCCATCCTGTGGCACCCACCCCAGCCATCTCTGTAACAGGAGATCATGCTGACACACCTGTAACGTTACTAAGTTAAACAATCAATCCCCTGCTGACTTAGTCTCTTCTCTCCCTTCTAAACAATCCTATCAGGACTTCTCTTTCATTACCAGAAAACCCCATCAAGGAACCATCTAAATAAGGGAACATCTGCCTCTGAGAAGACTCCTCCCCTCCTCTAGAATGCTCAGTTTGGCATGATTTCATTTTCTTAATAGCTATTTCTCTCCCATTTGCAATTGCAAGTAAATTTGGAGAGCTAAGACAGGCCCTAAAGGGCAGCATAGGAGTTTGCACATGGCTGTAATATTTCATTGGCATGGGAACACACATATCCCAGAAGGCTGACAGTGGAGGGAACTGCAGAGATCTTTACCCTAAAGTTCAAAAGGAAGACTTAGCCTTGGAATCAGTGTTAGGTTTTTTTATTTTTTTATTTTTGGAGATGGAGTTTCAATCTTGTCGCCCAGGTTGGAATGCAATGGCACGATCTTGGCTCACTGCAAACTCCACCTCCCAGGTTCAAGCAATTCTCCTGCCTCAGCCTCCCAAGTAGCTTGTGTTACAGGCAGCACACCCAGCTAATTTTTGTATTATTAGTAGAGATGGGGTTTCACCATGTTGGCCAGGCTGGTCTCGAACTCCTGACCTCAGGTGGTCACCTGCCTCAGCCTCCCAAAGTGCTGGGATTATAGGTGTGAGCCATCGCAACTGGCCTAGAATCAGTTTTGCAAACACACTTTGATGTGGAACCCCAATATATAAAATAGGTAGAAGACTGCTCTGGGGAAAGGAGGGGAGGGTGGCCTTGGTCCTTCCCCACCAGCACCCCCTCTCCATGGCCACTCTCCCTGCTGTGGCCCTGCTGCCCATCTCCTGCCATCCCCCATTCCCAAGACTTGCTGCCCTGGCACACAACTCTATTACACCCATGCCTTTGTTCATATCATTCCCTCTATTTGAATTCTCTCCCCCACATATACCAACTGTTGGGCTCCTGTTTGCCCTTCAAAACCTTTCCTGGGGAGCCTTGCCACTCCCTGGCCGAGGCCCTCCCATGGCAGTGGGTACACAGCTCTGTTCTGGCCTGGCCTTGTTGGATTGCAAGTCACCTCTATGAATGCCTGACCTCTTTCTTAGGCTGGGAGCTCCTCCAGGGAAAGGGCACTTGGCACGGTGCCCAAACAGACACCATCAGAACATGCTGATAAGGTTGGCACAAAGGGAAACAGAGATGGGGGCACCTGTTGGGCTTGGATGGGGGCAGAGGGAGGCAGGGAGGCAGGAGAGACAGCTGAGTTGTGTGGCACCTGCTTGAAAAGCAAGCAATGCAGCAATCTTTAGTAAACCCTTGGCTGCTAACAAAGAGCAAAAGACCTGGATTAATTCCATTACCCATTACTGCACTGACTAAACACATTCCGGGTTAAAGAAAGTGTCTCCAGAGAGGGGAGTAGGGTGGAGCAGGAGTCAATGCACCATGCCCAAAGCAGGTGTGGCAAGTAAGAGTTTGCCTTTAGGGGCAAAGAAAGCCAGTCTGAGGGTGGTGGGTGGGCAGGAGCCAGCCAAGACACCAGGCATGGAGCCAGGTGTGGAGTCAGCCAGTCAGAGACAGGGCGTGAGTCAGAGGTCCACTTCCCCATGGCTGTAATTCACCAGGGTCAACTAAGTAGGGGCAGGATGTAACCAAACAAAGCAGGGTGCAAAGCAAAATCTACTTCCAGGAGGCACCTGCCAGTGTCAGGGAAAGGCTGCCTCCATGAGCCCTCCATGAGCCCTTTAGGCCTGGGGCTCCCACCACCATCCCGATATTGGCTCCTAGTTGCAATCGGCCAAGACTAGACATAGTTCAAGACTCTTGCAGTGTCCCCAGGCTTGCAACCCTCCAGAGCTTTGCCCACTTAGCCTGATCTTTAAATAAAGACTCCAAAGCTGCCATTGTTGCCTGTGCATGTAGCACGGTGCCTGACCTAATTGCATCTGTTTTCTGCCCTGGTCCCTGTTGAGCAGATGTCCCGGCATGCCTCTCTCTGAGAAGAACACCATCAGTTTTAAACACAGACCACTTCCCCCACCCCAGCACACATACACACACATATCACCATCCTAAAGTGAAAAGAGTTGCTATGTGCAAATCCCAAAACTGGCAAAGAAAGCATCCTGGCACAGAGGTGAGAAGCTGAAGGTTAAGGTGTTGACTGAGCAGGTTCCAAAGGCGTGTGTGTGTGTTTGTGTGTATGTACACACACTTGTGTGTTTCTTAGCCCTTTAGAGTCTAGATCAAAGAATCAGTCATCATTTCAATGTGCAAATGTTCTCAAAGGATCAAAAAGGGGGAGGGGGAGGGGAGAAAAGCCCATCTCCATGCTGACTATTTCTCAGTTAGATATTTTCGGCCACTCTTCAATCACAGGGGTAATTTTAGCAACCAAGGAGTGGAGAGCGGGTAACTGTTCCATTTTGCTTTCAAAGTGCTTGATTTGCTCAATTATGAGCACCCATTCATCCTGTGGTTCAGCAAGTGGCCTTGAGGGGACAAAAGCCATGTGTTCCCAAGAGAGAACAGCACTGGGCTTTGTGGCTGTGTTCATAGAATCCCCCAAGCTACTATCTTTAGACATGCGGGGCTTCATTACTGCAGTGTTTTCCCTTGGTTAATGTTTTTGTTGCTGCTGTTGCTCTGATTTTTTTTTAATTCACTTATTTGTATAGACAACAAGAATGTGCTGAGTGCCCAATGTCGCGCTAGGCACCAGGAGCACAATAAATGAAACAGCTGCAATCCCTTCTCCCTTAGAGCTCACAGCAAAGATAGAAGAGTAGACAGGCAATTCCAGCATTTTCACAGGAAAGTCCATGGTGCAGTGGGAACCCTGCTACAGGACACAAAACAAGGACTTACAGAATTGGAGTGGTTGGGTGAACCCTGCGCAGGAGGATACACCACTGGCCTGTCTATGGGATGAGTCCCAGAGGCCCCTGGCCACAGTGCAGCTTAAGGTGCACCTTCTCCTAGGCACCATGCCTTGGTTTTGTTCTTGCAGCTATGTCGACATCTGTGATCCCCAAATTATGCAAATGGAGATGTTTAGAGCAGCTAGATATTCGAAGAGCTATTCCACTTTTCTAGGCCAGCAGTTTCCAGGTTATGATTAAAATAGGCCTCTGATTCTAAGAGGTGCTTTGGGGCTGCCCAGGAAGGAAAGCGCCAAGCCAGCAGGGCATCACCTGGAGCCACCTGCTGTATCTGATTTATATCCAGATACAATTTTGTTTGAAAAATAAAGGGATTACCTAGATGCCCATCAAAGGGGGAATGGATAAATAAAATGTGGTCTACACACACGAGGGAATATTGCTCAGGCCTTGAAAGGGAAGGAGACTCTGACCCATGCTGCAACATGGGAAGAAACTTGAGGACATTATGCACCATGAAATAAGCCAGTCACAGAAAGACAAATAGCGCATGAGTCTACTTAGATGAGCTACCTAGAGGAGTCCAATTCAGAGGCACAGAAGGTGGAATGCGGTTGCCAGGGACTGGGAGGAAGGGGAATGGAAGGTTATTGTTTGCTGAGTACAGACTTTCGCTTTTACAAAATGAAGAGTTCCGGAGGTAGATGGTGATGACGGTTGCACAATACTGTGAATGTCCTTAATACCACTGAACCATACCCTTAAAAATGGTAAAAATGGTAACTTTTATGTTACATGTGTTCTATCACAGCAAAAATTATCAAATAAAGGGACTAGTGGTTTGGGGAATAGGGAGGAGAATCACAGATTTAGGTCAAATTCTGAGATTACAAATGAGGTGGCTACAGCCCCGAGAGCAGAAGGGCTTCATCCAAGGTCACTCTGGTTGGGCAGCCCAGCTGGCCTGGAACCCAGGTGTCTACCCATCCCCCATGCAGCGCTTGCTTCTCGCAGATGTCTAGGGCCTGTCTGGTTCCATGACCTGGATGCACAGAGTCAGAATCACAAGCTGTGGCATCTTGGTTCTTGGGGAAGAAGAGGCAGGGCACTCAGCTGCCACCCTGTGCCTGCCACCCACCACCCAAAGACCTGGGGCCTCCATGAACCAGTGCCCCTCGCAGGCTGACCTGTGTTTCTGTTGCAGATCGCATCCCTGCTCAAGGACAATGAGCGCATCCAGTCCACCCAGACTGTTGCTCCCAACGATGAAGACAGCGACATCAAGAAAATTAAGAAGGTCTGTACTATCCCTCTGGGTGGCCCTCTTTGGAGCTCTGTCTTTAGAGAGCCAGCCCAGGGTTTGGCAGTATCCACCCATAGTCCCACTTTCCTCAGGGCGTGCCCCCCATCCCCCAACCTCAGCTCCAAAGACAGAGCCCACAATCCCTTATCCCTGAAGGGTACCTTGTCAAGTCATTTCTTCTGGTTATCCCTGTGGGGTAGAGTGCTTCAGCCCCATTTTATAGATAAGAAAACTGAGGGCCGGGCGCGATGGCTCACACCTGTAATCCCAGCACTTTGGGAGGCTGAGGCAGGTGGATCACAAGGTCAGGAGATCGAGACCATCCTGGCTAACATGGTGAAACTCCGTCTCTACTAAAAATACAAAGAATTAGCCAGGCATAGTGGCGGGTGCCTGTAGTCCCAGCTACTCAGGAGGCTGAGGAAAGACAGTGGTGTGAACCCGGGAGGTGGAGCTTGCAGTGAGCCAAGATCGTGCCACTGCACTCCAGCCTGGGTGACAGAGTGAGACTCCATCTCAAAAAAAAAAGAAAACCAAGGTTCCACAAGAGGAAGGAGTGGGGAAAGCCAGGACAGAAGCCCAGGCCCGGGACTCTCAGCTGACCACTTTCCTCACGCTGTCATTCACCTTGCCAAGACCCCCAGGGCCACCTCTCTGCTGCCACTCCCTGGCATGTGACCCCCACTGCCATGTACACACCACCTCTCACAAGTACCTCCTGAGTCCCCAGCAGACCCAGCACAGTAGTCCAGCCTTTTTCGGACCTCACTGCTTTTACCCTATGAGAGTTCAGGAGGAACAGACATCTCAGAAGCTACCAGGGATCTGCCCAGTGGCCAGGTAGTGACATACCATGGGCCACCCTGTGGTGGTGTGGCAGAGGGAAGGAGCATGGGCTGTGTTTGTAGCTTGCCAGACTCAAGGCAGGGGAGCCTGACTCACCCTAAGAAAAACAGGTGAAACCACAGAATCCTATTTGTTGAGTGCATAAAAGGACCCCAATGCCATCCCTAGAAACTGCAAACTGGCATCCCATGGGCCAAGTTCAGCTTACCAGTGTGTTTGAGATTTTGAGATTTTCATCCCACTGGGCTTTTTTTTTGGTTTACATTTTTAAAAATTTGTTGCCAGTGCTTTAAAAGCTAAACACATCACACGAAAATCTGGATTTCTGGTTTCTTAAGAATAGAAATAGCTAACATTAATTAACTACTTTCTATGTGCCAGACATTATTTTAAGAGCTTTATGCAGATTAATTCTAAAATCCTCTGAGGTTTATTTATTATTTTCATTTTACATATGGGGAAGCTGAGACACAGAGAGACAAAGGAACTTGCCCAAGGTCACACAGCTAAGTATATACAGAGTAACATTCAAACCCTGGCGGCCAAGCTCCAGAGGCTATGCTGCTGGGACACGACATCTCCTTAAAAAGCAGAAAGTCCAGCAGCCCCAGGCCACCTCCTGCACATGACAGCAGCTGGCCCAGGCAAGAGGTGCCACCTTATGATATATCCCCCTACCCTACCCAGCCAGCTTCACGCACCTCTAGGAACTGCCAGGGCCCCACAGACACTGGGACTTGCCACCCGGGTCTGAGTCAAGTCCCATCTGGGCAGAGATGCCCTGACCCGTGTTCTCTGCTACAGTCCCAGTGAGCTTCCCAGTCCACCCCTGTATTTGGAGCATTCTGGTTGGAACATTTTGTTAAAGGCTAGCTGAAATCCACCTCCCATCACTCTATTTTCACCCTCCTGGAACCTCAGAGTAAGCCCCTCCCTCTTTGAGAAAGCCCTTCCTATCTTCAGAGTTAGCTCCTGGGGCTTGGGCAGGCCTCTTCACTCCACAGCACCCATCTCTAGCCAGCAGGTCTGCCCCTGGACAACTGTACCTGCTGTTTGGAGACAGTGGTCCTTTCAGTGGAGAATATTGTATGAGCACCTCTGCCTGGTCCCCAGTGGCTCATCCCAGCACCCTTCCTCCCAGTGTGGACTGTGAGCTTGCACACAGCTCAGAAGCCCTTGATTGGAAGCCTGTACAGCTTAAAACAACTCTCTGTGTGTATGTCAATCAAGGCTCTTTCCCGAGTTCTTGCCAACACGAGGCCACTCCAAGCAGCCCAGCTCCAAGGCAACTAAGTTAAGTGTTCATTTCCCTACTGAGTCAGGAGGAGAGGCTCCAGGCAGGCACCAGCACTCAGAAGCCGCTGATGAGGGCTAAGTATGAGTTAACTAATTTTCCATGTTCTGTTCAATTTGATAATCACCCTTCTATCCAGAAGAGCTTTAATTGAAACTTCTGGGCTTTCAGGCAAGTCATTAGACAAGACAAGGCATGACCCATGCCCAGCACAGCCCTGCAACCCTTTATCCTCAGGCGACCTCCCATTATGGAGACATGGAGCCACATTTTCCCTCCTCCAGCGAGTGCTTCCAAAGCAACCCAAGGGGTCTTGTTAAACTGCAGAGGTCTGGGGTGGGGCTTGAGAATCTGCATTTCCAATAAGCTCTTCAGAGATGCCAGTCCAATTTGTGGACCACACTTTCAGTCTAGCCATCATCTCTTTAGCCCCATTTTGCAGATGGGAAAATTGGCTCAGAGCAACCAAACAACTTGTCCTGCATCATGTGGGCAACAGAGCCAGGCCTGGTCTACATCTGAGCTCTTTTTGCTACATGGCCGGCATAGGAATAACAAAGCTTTGGTCCCTGCCCTTGGGGAGCTCACAACCTCGAAGGACAGGAGTGGTCCAGACTCCCTGACAGGAGCCTCTCCCCACTGGTCTTGCTGCCCAGGTGCAGAGCTTCCTGCGGGGCTGGCTGTGCCGGCGGAAGTGGAAGACCATCATCCAGGACTACATCCGGTCACCCCATGCCGACAGCATGCGCAAGAGGAACCAGGTGGTGTTCAGCATGCTGGAGGCTGAGGCTGAGTACGTGCAGCAGCTGCACATCCTTGTCAACAATTTCCTGCGCCCACTGCGGATGGCTGCCAGCTCCAAGAAGCCTCCCATCACACATGACGATGTCAGCAGCATCTTCCTGAACAGGTGAGCACCCCTAAAGGTTGACCAAGGCAGGAAGGAGACTAGTGAGCATTGGCTGCAGCTAAGCTTTGACACACTCTCTCATGTGTTTCCCACCAAGTGCAGATGAGGCCCAGAGAGGATGGAAGTGCCCAAGATCACGTGGCTAGAAACCACCAACCCCAACAATTGTGGGGTCTGGGGCAGGGGCACAAATGTAGGCTCACAAAGTATAGGTCTAAACCAGTGGGCCTCAACTGGGGCAGTTTTGCTCCCCAGGGAACACTTAGGAATGTTTGGAAACATTGTTGATTGTCACCACTTGAGGGAGGTTGCTGTTGGCATCCAATGATCTAACAGCCAGAGATGCTGTTAAATATCCTACAATATGCAGAACAGTCCCCCACCAACAAAGAATTATTCCAACTAAAATGTCAGTAGTGCCACAGTTAAGGAACCCTGGTTTAAATGTTCAAGAGTTATAAATCAAGCTACAAAACGTAAAATAAAATATTCTTCGACCTTGATGCCATCATAATGACCTGGAGGCCAGGTTGAAGCTTACAATTCTCAGGTGCCTTAGAGTTCTGCTGTGGACCACACTACCCACATGCCTTACAAAGAAGTCACTTCGCCCAGAAGGTGACCCTGGCATCAGTATGAGGCTTATAGTTCTTCAGAAGGCTGCACTGATGGCTGCTCTTCTGCTGTCAACTTCTTTTTAAAAGGAAATGGTTTAAATGAGCTTTCTGGTGGGTGATAAAATTGTATAAACTAGATAAAAACAACAAAAATGAAGACATACAAACAGCATGCTATTTACAATGGAATGTCATCTACTAATTAAAGTAAATCGTTATGTTCCCCTAGATGTTCATTCAACTACATTTCTTTTCAAATATTCAGCATTCAGTCCTTTTACTAATCTCAACCAGCCTTTTCTCCAAACCCTCTGCATGAATATTTGGGACCCAGAGCCACCTTCCCTGTGTCCTCCTCTTCCCCTTTCCCTAACAGTGTGATGTGCTGAGTTTGAGGGGACTGTGGAACACCCCAGGGTGGGGATGTATGAGGTTGTGAGTCAGACACGAGTCTGAGGCTCAGGTGAGAGATTGGGCTGAAGAAACTGAAAGTCATTGAAGTGGGACAGGTGACACCACAGATGTGGACAAGGCATCAGAATATGGGGGACAGAGAGAGAAGGAAAGAGAGAGAAGCAGGCAGGAGGAGAAAAATAGCTTTTGGCCTCATGAGACCTTTTCCAGACTGAATCACAGGGCCCCACAAGGTTGCTTTTTAATAGACATGTGGATCACAGTTCTTAGACATTCAATAAATGCTTTTTATGCATTGACTAAAACAACAACAACAACAAAAGAATTATGTGTGTGTGAAATCAGGTAACATTTAACCCAGAAACTCCAAGTGGGTTGTTTAGATTCAGTGACCTGGAATTTGAATGAAAAATGTGAAGAACATGTTCCTTGCTGAGCAAACCCTTGATAGCTCAGCTGACTTCACAGATTCTCAAACACAAGCCCATCTGTAGGTCTGGGTGGAGCCCGGGGGACTGCATTTCCAACAAGCTTGCAGGTGCTGCTGATGCTACTGGTCCCACATGGCACCAAAATGGGAGGCTTGAGATAAACAGAGGTGGCTGCCTGTGTTTATCTCCACCATGACTCCTTATTTGAGGTTTACTTCAGGAGGCAGTGGTGTAGTTCTATGTCGTTTGTACTTTGTTCGCATGTTAGGCCACCAATGCAAACTTTTGGTGACGATTTATCATCATCGCTAAGAGGCGTCCTTTTGTGTTTGTTACCTTTTCATAATTTTATTATACTCCACTGATTCATCTGAAATAGAATTCTTTTGACCTGGAATCTTTGATAGAGAATATTCATGCCAGCTCACAGCATTTGTTCAAAAGTTGTTCGGGAAAAAAAAAAAAATCACAACATGGTTTTATATTTTTATCTTCAAAGAACTGAATGGATCAGGTCAGATACCTATAATGGAGAACAAATGAGAAGGAGGAAAGGGGGGGATTTTGCCTTCTCATGAAGCTGATATTTTCAACAATGACCTCAAAAGGAAACATGATAGACTTCAAGATAGACCCAGAAACAAAACAGGGCAAGTGCCCTTCAGCAGGGCAAGTGGAAAGATTTACCCAAATCTGTTTTTCCCTTTCTCTTGTCAATACAAGGCAGTCCATAGGGTGGGGCCCCAGCAATGACTAGGGATGGAAGGAATGGGTTGGTAGCCAGCAGCCCCACCAAAGGCAAGGACACTCATCCACTCGCTCATTCAACAAACAAGCAACACAGAGTGCCTGGCTGCGTGCTGGGTTCACATATATAGAGTGAGCCATGTAAACCCCACCATCAAGTCGAATGATCCAGCAGATGTTTACCATGAAATGTGAGAACCACCAGAGTCTTCCTGGAGGAGGTGGTGTCTGAGCTTAGTCTTTAAGGACACAAGGAAGTTTACAGGAGAAGGAAGAGGAAAGAACTCTCCAGGTAGAGAGAACAGCATGTGCGAAGGCCCAAAGGTGAGAGTGGGACTTGATTCTGGAGGCAGGAAGGAGCCATCAGACATTTCAGGCAGAGAATGTCATGGTCAGGTCTGTTGCAGGAAGCTCAGCCCCTCTGCCATGTGGGGGGGGCACTCCTTGGGGAGAGTGGAAGATGGGAGGCTGGTAGAGAGGCTAAGTGAGCATGGAGGGACTCCAGGGCCTGAGCAGGCATGACTGCCCAGCACATGTTTGCATCCTGCCAGCAGAGGCAAATGTGCATCTGAGCACACTTCCCTGGTGCCTTGTAGGGGGCTGGGTAACTGAAGGCTGGTGGACCCAGAGGCAAAAGTTTGGAAGAGTAATGAGCTCCCCATCACAGTAAGAATTCAGAAGAGTAACCCTTTGTCAGAAACATCAAAGAGGCTTAGAAGTTTAATCAGATGCCCTTTAAGATCCTCCAGCTCTGAATAGTGACACTATGAATGTGATGCTTTCAGGACCTCCTGGGCAGTGTGCATGCCTGCCTAGAACAAAGACAAGTGGCATCCTCCACAGGCTTCAGCCTGAGAAGCTCCCTTACCCATCCCCATCTCCCCAGGTAACCACTTCTTCATCCCAAGGATGCTGCCCATTTCACCTTATTTACGATGGGCCCAAGGCCAACTGTTGCCTACCTTAGCAATTTTATTGATCTCAGGAAAAATAGCAGCAGCCTGATCAATTCTCAAGACCTCTAGAATATGGACTCTAGAGGTCATCAGAAAAGGCTGCCCCAGGAATGGTACCTGTCTCTTACAGGCACTAAAGGATCAAAGAAGAGACTTGGTGTAAAGTGTTTAGCACAGAGCCCAACATAGCCCAGGTGCTCCATAATAATGCACGGTGCAAGAAATCAAAATCAAATATAACATGGAAGGAACACTTCTGACTCATTTTACAAGTCAGCATTACCCTCATATCACAACCAAATACATCACAAGAAAACTACAGCCCAATATCCCTCATGTGCATATATACAAAATAGCAAAGTGAATGTAGCAATATATAAAAAGAGTAATACATCCTGACCAAGTGGGATCCATCCCAGAAATGCAAGGCTGGTTCAACATTGAAAATCCGTTAGTGTAATTTACTCTATTGTCTTCCTAGATTAAGTGAGAAGACCTGGTGGTTATATCAATAGCTGCAAGTCTGATGAGGCTGGTTCCTCTCCTCTACCCTGGTCCCTGTTCTCAAACATGTGCAAGCCAGAAATCTTTCCTTCCCCAGGGGTCAGGGTGGGAAGGAAGAGCTGGAACATGATGGACTCCAGACCATCCTTGCCTTATACATTGTCACTTGGGGACAGCACAAGCTTCACTATCTTAAACTCTATGATTTTTTGCAAACGTAAGGAACAGCTGGAATTATTTTTTTTGTGACCTTAAAACAGCCCCCACTCAGCGCTTTGCAGGATTGAAGTTTCTGGACTGCACTTCCCATACTACGGCAGTGCTTTATAGGACCTGCATTGTGCTGGGCTCTCTGCCAGCACTTGACCTGCATGCTTTCTGATCCTCAGAGGCACCCATGAGGCTGGAGCCAGGATCAGAGAGGTGGCAGGAAATGCTCAATAGCACACAGCGAGTGGGGCAGGCTGGGATTGTAACCTAGTTCTGTTTAATGGTAAGACCCCAGCTTCCCGCTGCTGCCTTGTTAAATAATGGGCTGGAATCCTCTCCAGGAACCCATTTTCCTTGCCCCCACTGCTAATGAGTGTGGGTCATTACAGCACAGGTCTGGGCATGCACCCTCTGTTGGAGAACTCCCCCTTGTGTGTGAGACCCACCTTTTCACTTGCTGTCCACGCTGTGGGGGCCGATCCAGGACGTGAACCTCGCCGCTCTCCTTGCCTCAGACCACAGCACAAAGGTCTGTGTGTCATAAGCCACGGTGGAGCTGCCAGCTCACTTGCTGCAAAGCTTTTCCATATGTAGCTGTCTCCTAGATTTGCTTTTAGGCTGAAATATACAGCCACATTAGAAACCTGATGCTAATTTGGTGATTGACTGAAGCTCATTTTAAAAGGTCCTTGGGAAGACAGAAGCCTCTCTCCAGCTTGGCAGATTCATCGAGGATGTTGCAGAGCTGGGGAGGGTGTTAACGGTCTACTTCTCAAATAGGGGGGAAAAGATCTTTGAACTAAACATTTGCAGCAGGCTTTGTTCAGTCAAGACAATAAGCTTAGAGACTGGCTATTTCCCTTTAATAAAAACCATGCCCAGCGCCGTGTGCTGGGAACCACAGGTGTTGCCCATGACAAGAGGCATCCTGTCCTGGTGACAGATGGTTTATATCTTGCTTCCTGCGCTGACTGATTGGCAGTGGCTGCCTGGAGCCCTGAGTTGAGGGAATGATGAGGCTCAGCAGGAGAGCATGCCACAATCAATTCATCCTGTCTGCATGGGCTGGAGGGTGACGAGGGGCAGGCCCGGAACCCATGATGCAATGCAACAGGCAGGGTGTGGGGGCAAGAGTGAAGGGGCCTGATTTTGTCCTGCTCCTGCCCAGCCCTATCTGCCTTGGACTGGCCTTGGGTACGTCATGCCCCTTTCTGGGCTCAGGAAGTGAACCAGGCAAAATGAACTTGTCCTGCAGTTAGGCCACTTCTCTTGCTGGAACGTTCTTCCCACCCTACTCTCCTTCCGACAGCAATCCTACTCTTTCTTCATGTCTTTCCTTGGTTGCCATGTCCCTGACCACCCCCATGCCCCTTGCCACCATTGGTTTATGTGCTTTGGTCGTGCTGTCCCAGAGCCCCTATGCTTCTCTTTGCTGCATGCATCACACTTAAATAAAGATTTCTTTTTGTGTTTAGGTCTCTCACTATATTAACTGTTCAATGTGAGTGGGGACAGGGCCATAGATTACAGCTGCTCCAGCTGTGCACTGAACAGTTCTAGGGGCACCGTTCATGTTGCACAGGGGTGGGTGAACTTTCTTCTGTAAAGAGTCAGTTAGCAAATGTTTTAGACTTTGTGAGACATACCATTTCTGTTACAACTAAGCAGTCACAGATAATCCAAAAACAAATGAATGTGGCTATATTACCGTAAAACTTTTCTTTTGTTTTCAACCATTTAAAAATGGAAAAATTATTCTAAGCTCTCAGACCATACAGAAACAGTAGCTATGCTAGATTTGGCCCATGGGCTATAGTTTGCCAACCCCTGACATACACTAGGCTGTGAATGGTGCCCACTAGAACTATGCATCTAGCAGCCTTGATGGGGACTATTTCTGTTTTTATGATTGCTGAAGTTAGACACAGGGAGACCATTGTCTGAGCAAGTGCTTGACACCTAGTAGGTACTCAATAACTATATATTGAATGAGTGAATGAAACCCTAGTTCTGCAAGATGTTATTAGGTGTTCCACCTTCAAGGGGTCATGTAGATTTGAGAAAGGTGCATGGTATAATCCCCTTAGAGAGTCACAATGAACTTGGCATTTTAAAAGAATCAATCATTTTTATTTAAACTGTTACAGAACATTGGATAAAAGTAGAAAACTTCCCAATTTTTTTTTACCAAAACTTAGTCTTAAAAATAGCACATTTATGTGTGTGCAGACACTCTCTCTCTCTCTCTCTCTCTCACTCTCGCTCTGATAAATAGAAGAGCTATGCCAACAAAGGGGGTGGTGAGAGCAAAGGGAATGGCCTGTGCAAAGGCCTTAAGGCAGAAGAAAGCAAATCCAGGGAACAGAAGGCCAGAGTGGTGAGAGGGCATAGGGAAGAGGGAGTAGCCCATGAGACAGACAGAGGCAGTTCCTACAGGGGGCTGAAGGCCAAGTTAAGGCCACTCCCCCGATTGGATTCAATTTTTAAGAGATGAATCCACTGTGTGGAGAATGGGTGGACCAGGAGCAAGAGTGGAAGCAAAAGACCAGTTAGGGGCCCACTGACAATGGTCTAGGCAGAGGTGACAGGAATGGCAGATGCAACAGACAGGAGACAGCAGAATCAGCAACTTTGATGGAGTAGATATGGGGTGAAGGGGGAAGAGGTGATAGGGGATTCCTAGGTTCTGTCTGAGAGCCTGGTGGGAAGGGCTGCTATTTAATGAGAAGAGAAGGAGGAGAAGCAGCTCTGTGGGGCAGACCCAAGGTCAGGGTCAATGGAAAAAAAAAAAAACAACCTCCTAAAAACTATTAGGAGTTCATGTTGTTAAAATATAAGCAAAATCAGGCTGGACACAGTGCCTCATGCCTCTAATCCCAGCACTTTCGAGGCAGAAGGATTGCTTTAACCAGGAATTCAAGACCAGCGCAGGCAACATAGGGAGATCTCATCTCTACAGAAAACTTAAAATTAGAAGGTCATGGTGGCACACACCTGTAGTCCCAGCTTCTCAGGAAGCTAAGATGGGAAGATCGCTTGAGCCCAGGAGGCCGAGGCTACAGTGAGCTGAGATCACACCACCATACCCCAGTCTGGGGGACAGAGCAAGACCCTGTCTCAAAAAAAAAGAAAAATCAGTAACTTTTCCCTATATCTACAGAAACCACTTAGAAAATATACTATGAGAAATAGCAACAAGAACATAAAATATCTAGGAATAAACACAGTATCTATGTGATGAGGCATCAACAAAGACATAGTAGAGAGACGCACCAGCATCCTGGACAAAAAGATGTGTGTTGTGCCAGGCGCAGTGGCTCATGCCTGTAATCCCAGCACTTTGGGAGGCTGAGGTGGGTGGATCACGAGGTCAGGAGATCGAGACTATACTGGCTAACACGGTGAAACTGCATTTCTACTAAAAAATACAAAAATTAGCCAGGCATGGTGGCGCGTGCCTGTAGTTCCAGCTACTAGGGAGACTGAGGCAGGAGAATGGCATGAACCCGGGAGGTGGAGCTTGTAGTGAGCCGAGATCACACCAGTGCACTCCAGCCTGGGTGACAGAGCGAGACTCCGTCTCGAAAAAAAAAGAAAGGATGTGTGTCGTAAAGATGTCATTTCACCCAGAATATTCTGTAAATTTAATGTGATGCCAATCAAAGTGCAGCCTAGCAAAATGATTTTAACATTCAGTTGGAGGAATAAATGCATACAGACAGATAATATTCTTAAAAAACAACGAAAGAATTTCCTACCTGTAATTTAAATATATTATAAAGGCTTATAAATATACTAAGTAATAAAAACAACCTAAGACTAATACAAGATCAACAAAATAAAATAGAAAGTCCAGAAAGAGACTTACGCATATATTAGAATTTTTTTTTTTTTTTTGAGACAGGGTCTCACTCTGTTGCCCAGGCTGGAGTGCAGTGATGTGATCTTGGCTCACTGCCAACCTCTGCCTCCTGGGCTCAAGCCATCCTCTCAACCTCCTGAGTAGCTGGGACCACCAGTGTGCACCACCATGCCTGGCTAAGTTTTTTATTTTTTGTAGAGACGGAGTCTCCCTATAGTGCCCAGACTCAAGAGATCCACCTGCCTCAGCCTCCCAAAGTGCTGAGATTACAGGCGTGAGCCACCTCGCCTGGCAAGAATTTGGTAACTATGAAAAACCAGCCTAGTAAATAGCTGGTATATTTGATTAACAGAATTGACAATTGGCTAACCAAACTGAGAGAAAGGCTATGTCTATCTCCCTTATTCATATCATACACCAAAGCAAACAATAATTAAGTATTTACATGTAAAAATGAAACAATAAAATAATATATACATGAGTATGTAAGCAGTCTGGGAGTGGGGAAAGATATGATTCCCCAAGCCAACCAGAAAGAAAATGGTCCATCTTACAAGGAAAAATGGAAAAACTGCAGAATAATACCAGACACAAAATTAACAGGCAAATAGCTGAGCAAAGATGTTGACAACATAGATGTCAGACTATACACTTAATATAGTTATTTAAAATTAATGAGAGAAAAGGTTAATAAGAGAAAAAATAGCAATGACCATGACTAGGCAATTTTTTAAAAAGAAATACAAATGGCCAATATATAAGAAAAGTGTTCAAACAACCCATTAATAATTTGATTTTTTTAAGTAAATCAAGTCAAAATGAGATAATATTTTTAGTTGGCTGGACAATGATAGTAATTTCTGAGTAGTAGGATTACAAGTTAAATTCTTTAAATTTAACCTTAGAAATGGAGGCTTCATCAACTGTATTTTTATAATTCTAGCTTATGATGTTCCTGATATGCTGCTGCACAGGCATGTGCAGTATTGGGATATAAGAAGGTTCATTTTCTCCCTGGTCCATCCTGAACAATTGTCTGCTGTGCTGAAGCTGTCTGAGAATGGCAATCCTAAGTCTTGCCATGGCAGTACTCAGGGTTATCTAAAAGGATCTAGACACATGTCAAGATCCTATCTATCAGGGGTCCCCAACCCCCAGGCCACAGACTAACACTGGTCTGTAGCCTGTTAGAATCTGGACCCCACAGCAGGAGGTGAACAGTGGGTGAGCGAGCAAAGATTCATCTGTATTTATAGCCACTCCCCATTGCTCACATTACCACCTGAGCTCCACGTCCTGTCAGATCAGTGGCAGCATTAGATTCTCATAGGAGCACAAACCCTATCATGAACTGCACATGTGAGGGATCTAGGTTGCATGCTCCTTATGACAATCTAATGCCTGATGATCTGTGACTGTCTCCCATCACCCCCAGATGGGACCGCCTAGTTGCAGGAAAACAAACTCAGGGCTCCCATTGATTCTACATTATGGTGACTTGCATAATTATTTCATTATATATTACAATGTAATAATAAAAGATATAAGCCAGGCATGGTGGCTCACGCCTGTAATCCCAGCACATTGGGAGGCCAAGGCAGATGGATCACCTGAGGTCAGGAGTTTGAGACCAGCCTGGCCAATATGGTGAAACCCCGTCTCTACTAAAAATACAAAAATTAACCCAGCATGCGCACCTGTAATCCCAGCCACTCGGGAGACTGAGACAGGAGAATCTCTTGAACCCAGAAGGAGGAGACTGCAGTGAGCCGAGATCACGCCATTGCACTGCAGCCTGGGCGACAGAGCAAGACTCTGCCTCAAAAATATAATAATAATAATAGAAATAAAGTGCACAATAAATGTAATGCACTTGAATCACCCTGAAACCATCCCTCCACCACACTGCCCCCACCCCACCATCTGTCTGTGAAAAGATTGTCTTCCACAAAACCAGTCCCTGGTGCCAAAAAGATTGGGGATGGCTGCCAAATATGGCTCCCTCAAGAACCCCTGAAAGTCCCCTGACCTGACCTCCTTGCCTCCCACCTCAAGTCAGACATTCTTCCCCCTCTGCACTCTCACGCAACCCTGGGTCGGTCTCTTGCTATTGGCCATTTTGAAGGGTCTTCACATGTGGACTCCCAAAGTTCTTAAAATTGGAACATTTATCCATTCAACAAACTCATTTGAGGGTCAGAGCCAGACAGAAACCAGGCTTACCAAGGATCATAAGATGTCGCCATACCTGGAGGGACCCTTTCTCTGGGAACTTTAGGGAGATAACAGATAATTCACAATACTAGTGGGATCCACACTCAGAAGTGAGAACTCAGAGTCTTCTCTGCTTGGATTTTTAAGTTCGCATTGGTTTCAGTCTTGCTCAGTTTTCCTTTCCTTCTACATATTCTGTGGAATGCAGTTGCTAGTTTCACCCTTTAGCCTAGAGGTATTGTGTTCTGTTCTGTTCTCTCTCCCTGACTTTCTTCCTCTCTCCCTCTCTTACCTCCCTCACCCCTTCCTCTCTCTTGCTCTCTCTCTCACATCCTCTTTCTCCCCACCCTACCTGTTTATCTGCAAAGCAGGCATGCGCAGGACATTTCACATCCCTCTGGGGTCCTGAGCCTCTAACCTCTGAGCCCCCTCCATCCACTGGCCCCTGTGCCCTGCCCCACACCTCCTCGAAGCTGGAGCATCTCTGTGCTCACCAGATGTCTTCCACCCTCTGCTCTCATTGTTCTAAGACAATGAGATGGAGGAGGGCTGCCTCAGAGCACAAACCGCTGGGAGAAGGGCCAGCATCCCAAGGTGGGAAACACCAGGTACCTCAAATAGCCAAACAAAGCCCTGGAGAAACAGAGGCGGGAGGGAGCCCAGAGCACACTGTGGAGAATGCTGCCAAAGACAGACAGGAGAACATTCCAGGGAGAGATAGGGGCCTGCCCAAAGGCTCAGGGCTCTCTCTGACTCCTGAGGTACTCACTTTCTCTCTCTGGGCCTCAGTTTTCCTATCCATAAATGGAGTGTACCGCAAAGAGCCTAGAGGGAATCTGGGGGAAACCCCCAGGTCTCCAAGGTGGTAGGAGCTAAGGAGTAGGGGAGAAATGGTTGGGCAGGAAGGAATGGGGGTGCCTTCAGGAAGCAGCAGAAGCTGCCTCTCTCTGGTGTTCTCTCAGTCCTCACAGCTTGTCCTGGGAGAGGAGATGCCCGGACTGTGTTCTGGGACCAGCTGCTTTGGGAGCAGTGGGTGGAAAACGGGTTGCGGGGAAGGCCCAGCAAATGTGGCTGTCTGTATCCAGCCCGCTAAGCTGCCAATGAGAATACGAGTTCAGCATGTTATATGGCAACAAAACAGAGGCTTTGCAAGCAGCAAGACTCTGGGTCTTTTGACTTCTCTGACTTTGATTCCAAAAAGCGGGGGCAGTTACTGGGTGTTGGGGACCTAGCGTTTGCTGAGCGTCTCCTGTGCACTGGGCACTCAAATGGTCCCATGGCTTCCAGGGGCTTCCTCATTTCACCTTCGTGTTTTACACAGAAGGACTCAAGGCTGGGAGACCTTAGGTAACTTATTCATGATCTCACAGCTGGGAAGGGGCATTGGGCAGATTTCAGCCCCTCTCTGTGCTAATCTCAAACTCTGGCTCTTCTGTTGATCCGTGGCTTTTACCCGTGTTCGCCAGAGCCCTGGTTTCCTCCAAGATACCTTGGGGGAGGGGGTGTGGAGCCCAGCAGGCCAGGACTTGAGGAGACAGAGGCCACTGGCCAGAGCAGCTCCCTGCCCTCTGCTGGCCCATGGATATGCCACCCCATGCATAGACGAGCCTGGGCTTGATTTAATGCTCTGCTGTCACCATCTGGAAATGCTTAGTAATTCTTTAACCAGGGGCCTGCATTCTCATTTAGCACCAGGTCCCCCAGATTATAGCATTCATCCTGCCGATGCAGTTTTCACATAAGGTCTCACATGAGAAAAGGGTTTGCTGCTGAAGTCGCGCAGGAGGTTTGGGGACAGTCACCTCTGGAGGAGCAGGAAGTCCCTGGGGCAGAGGTGACCCTGTGCTTTCTCTTTCAGTGAAACCATCATGTTTTTACATCAAATCTTTTACCAAGGCCTGAAGGCCCGCATCTCCAGCTGGCCCACGCTGGTCCTGGGTGAGTAGTCAACCCTCACTGAGGCCCCCAGAGAAATCCCCCTCCAGGGGCCACCCCAAAAGGCTGCGGCAGTTTTGTCCTTCTAGAGCATAATAGAGTGTCACTTTTTAAAACCCACAGAATCCCTCAGAGGGGGCAGAAGAGAAAAGACAAGTTGGCAAATCTTGTATTTCTAAGAGGAAATGATATATTTTTAGTTTCCTATCCACTTTCCCCTTTTATAAAGAATGTATACACATCCATTTCAGAAAAATTGAGAACCCATAAAAGTAGAAAATGTTTAAAAATATCAAGCATAGTTCTGCTTCCCAAAGATAACCACTATAAACACTTTGGTGTGTTTTCTTCCAATTTTTTTCTATGCATAGATCTTGGGTTTTTTTCCACTTTACATAATTGCAAACATACTGAATATAGAATTTGTATCTTGCTGTGTGTTGTTTTTTTTTTCTTTTACTTAGCATTATCCCATAAGCATTTTCTCATGCCAAAAGCATGCTTTTTGATCACTGTGTAATACTCCAGTACCCATGAAGGCACTGTCATTTATCTAACTCTCTGCTATGGTTGGCTCTTAGAATTGTTCCAATTTTTTGTTATTAGAAATAATCATCTCTTCATAAGAAATTTTCTTCATGTTAGAGATCATTTCCTTGAGATAGGTTTCCAATTAGCAGAATTGCTAAAACAAAGAACCCAAAAATGTGAAAGGCTCTTGCTTCATACATATTGTCCCATTGTTCTCCAAGATGGCTGCACTGCCCTAAGCTCCACAAGCAACAGACAGAAGAACCTCCTGCATCTCACCCTCAACCTGCACTAAGTGTCTTTCTTTTTTTTCACTTTCTTAATGTGGTAGATAAAGGTGAGTGTTGGTGTCACCTCCACGATGGAAGCAAAGAAAATGGCTTAGGGAAGTAAAGGGATAGCAAAGGCTTAGGGAAGTAAAGGGATAGCAAAGGCTGCATAGGTGGAGGGCACAGAGCAGGCCCAGGCCTGGCTCTCCAGAGCTCCCCTGCCCTCAGCTTCCCAGGGGGAAGTAGACACTATTATTTTTCTCAAGTCAAAGACCCGTGCTTTTCTCTAAGGTCAAATAAGAAGTGTCCTTAGAAAGATGGGGTCCTCATCTTCTGCAATTGCATTGTTGAAGATATTGTCCATCAGCAAGCTACTAATGGACACCCATCACATGAGCTACCATTTAGAGTTGATTACCAGGAAACCATGTTTCCTTTCTTAAATGGGGCTTACAAGAAGATGTTTTGGCCAGGCGTGGTGACTCACACCTTTAATCCCAGCACTGTGGGAGGCTGAGGCAGGCCGATCGCCTGAGGTCAGGAGGTGAAGCCCAGCCTGGCCAACATGGTGAAACCCTGTCTCTACTAGAATTACAAAAATTAGCCAGGTATGGTGGCATACACCTGTAGTCCCAGCTACGTGGGAGGCTGAGGCAGGAGAATTGCTTGAACCCAGGAGGCGGAGGTTACGGTGAGCCAAGATCTCATCATTGCACTCCACTCCAGCCTGGGCGACAGAACGAGACTCTATCTCAAAAAAATGAAGAGGAAGAAGAAGAAGATGTTTCAAGGCCAGGCACAGTGGCTCACGCCTGTAATCTCACCACTTTTGGAGGCCAGGGCAGGCAGATCACTTGAGGTCAGGAGTTCAAGACCATCCTGGTCAACGTGGTAAAATTCTATCTCTACAAAAAACACAAAAATTCAAAAATTATCTGGGCGTGGTGGTGCACACCAGTAGTCCCAGCTACTTGGGAGGCTGAGGTGGGAGAATCACTTGAACGTGGGAGGCAGAGATTACAGTGAACTGAGACTGCATCACTGCACTCCAGCCTGGGCAACAGAGCAAGATTCCATCAAATAAATAAATAAATAAATA
This sequence comes from Chlorocebus sabaeus, assembly GCF_047675955.1. Classification (NCBI taxonomy): domain Eukaryota; kingdom Metazoa; phylum Chordata; class Mammalia; order Primates; family Cercopithecidae; genus Chlorocebus; species Chlorocebus sabaeus. The sequence goes on along the minus strand of NC_132929.1, from coordinate 55,179,158 downwards.
AATAAATAAATAAATAAATAGAAGATGTTTCACGTGACTCCATCCCAGTCTATCAAATGTTGAAGGACAGATTTGGGGAAATTGGTTGGGACTTAGGGGCACTGAAAGGAAAGTTATATGCCCAGGAAGCTCGAGACAGAACTATAGCCAGAAAGGGCCCCACCTGGTGAACTAGATAGTGCTGAGCGTGGAAGGACTGCTGGGACAATGACAGATGAACAAAGGAGCAGAGACTCGTGTGTCATATGGTAGGAAAACCCCTGAAAACGGGGGGTCAGGAGACCCAGCTCCAGGCTGGCTGCTGACTTGCCCTGTGACCTCAGATAGGCCACTTCTGTCCCAGGATGGAGACTCCAGGAGGGAGGGAGGCCTCCTGGGGAGTGTCCTAGGCCATAGCACCATAGGGCATGGGGGCAGGCAGAGGGAGGATCTGGGCGGCATTCCAGCTGCAACAGAACCTCAGCCGACCCCACAGGAAGCTATGGAGAAGGGTGACCTTACACTAATGTCCTGAATGGAAGCGGGAGGACAGACCAGGCAAGGCAGCTTCCTCCAGTTGAGAGCAATGCCTGGAGAGGGACCCAGCTGAGAGTCACTGGCCACCAGCACTCCTGGCAGCTGGGGGGATCCAGATGGCACCCCACAGTGCCCACTCTACCTCCTCTCTCTGACACTCCCATCACAAGTGTCTCTAAGAGTCTGTGATTCTAATGTGGTCCCAATGACGGAGGCCCACCTACTGGCACTGGACAGGGCGGTGGTCCTGGAGTCATCCCCAAGAGCAGAGATGTCTCTGGGGTGAGGAACTTGAACCTGGCCCCTGGCCTCTCTGGGTGTAGCTGGGGGAGCCAAGGTCCTAGGGGATTCTGTCCCCACCAAGCTGCCCTGGCCACCCACTGACTGCCTCATCCTTCCAGCTGACCTGTTTGACATCCTGCTGCCCATGCTCAACATCTACCAAGAGTTTGTCCGCAACCACCAGTATAGCCTGCAGATCCTGGCCCACTGCAAGCAGAACCGTGACTTTGACAAGCTGCTGAAGCACTACGAGGCCAAGCCTGACTGCGAGGAGAGGACGCTGGAGACCTTCCTCACCTACCCCATGTTCCAGGTGGCGTCTGGCCCTGCCTGGGTGGGGGAGAGTCAGGGAGGCAGGCATGGGGGAGGGACCATGGCAGGCAGAGGGGCTCAGTGTTTAACATGCCCCAGCTCTGGGTTGCCAGAGGGGGTGGGGGAGGTGGTTAGGGCCAGCAGCAGACAATGCTGGGTGCAGGGCAAGCTGACTGTGGGCCTGTCCACCCCACCTTTCTCTCCTGGCTCCTGAGCACCCCACACCACCCTCAACCAGAGCAGAGCCCTAGACAAGACCCTGGAAGAGCCTCCAAGTTAGAGTCTGTGACCAAAGGGCAGCCTATCTCCTTCCTCAGTTCTGCTCATGGAAGTCCTCTGGGCTAAAAACCATTCTCTCTCTCTCCCACCACCCCCCTTCATACTCTCTCTCTCTCCCCCCGCACCTGTGCCCTATGCTCATGTGCTCTCTCTCTCTCTCCCTCTCTCCCCCACCCTCGCCACCTCTTTCCTTCTCTCCCTCTCCCTCTCCCTCTTTCTTTTTCTCTCTTGCTCACTCCCTGTCTGACCCTGCCTTGCTCCCCGGCCCTACTTCCCTGGCCCTACTTCCCCGGCCCTACTTCCCTGGCTCTTTCTCCACCCTCACCTCTCCCACCTGCCCGCAGATCCCCAGGTACATATTGACCCTCCACGAGCTCCTGGCCCACACACCTCATGAGCACGTTGAGCGCAACAGCCTGGACTACGCCAAGTCCAAACTGGAGGAGCTGTCCAGGTGAGGCCTGGCTCTTCGTGCACCAGACCGGCAGATGGGGCAGGGCTGAGGACGCCCCTCACCAGGAGTTCGCTGAACCCCTGACAAAGCTCGAGTTCAGATGGGGATTGTAAGGGAGGGGCACAGCTTGCCACAGCTCAAAGCAGAGTCCCCTGGAGTGGTCCTGAGGGGGTTACAACTCCAGCCCTGGTGGGCAGGAATAGCGGGTGCCATGCTATCCCTGGCACAGATGGGGCCTGAGGAAGGCCCCTGGGCACTCAGCATCTCCCAGGAGAGGGAGCTGTCCGGGACTCCCAGGCACTCTCTGCCTGTTTCCTCTGTTCTCCAGTGTCAATGTGTCAAAACCTGTGGCCATAGGAGGCCCAGAGGGGGTCCTGGGTGACAGGCCCTCATGTGCCCAAGGCTCTAGTCAACTAGAGGCAGGTAGTGGCAGTGGGTGGATAAGCACATGGCTTGTCCAATCTAGTGCCCCAGTCTTCTGGTCAAGGCCCCTCACCTGGCCCTCTTTCAGCCCCTGAAGCCCAGAGGGAAGCTTCCTCTGCAAGGGCAGACATGGGGGAGCACGGAGGGGCTCTTGCAGCACCCCAGGCAGCAGACGACTGTGGTCATCCAGGAAGAGGTTCCAGGAAGAGGTTCAGATCCTGGATGCAATGGGATTTTCTGATGGATTTGATGTGGAAAGAGAAAGAGTAGAGTCAAGGGTGATTGCAGGATGTGGGGCTGAGCCACAAGAGGGCAGAGCTGCCGTCAACCGAGCTGGAGAAAACTGCAGGAGGGACAAGTCTGGAGGGGAGTTCAGGAGCTTTCTTGGGAGCATGATGAACCTGAGATGCCAATTCAGTGTCCAAGTGGAGATGACAAGAAGGGACTAGGGAATTTGAGTCTGGAGCGGAGGGGAGAGAGAAATCCGGTAATCATCAGCTTGCAGATGGTGTTTAAAGCGACAGCACTGGTGAGATTGCCAAGGGAATTAGCTTGGGCAGGAAAAAGATGAGAACCAGAGGCTGAGCCCAGGGGTATCTACCCTGTGAAGACCAAGAGATGAGGAAGGGCCTTGTGGTCAGAACTGGGCTGCCAAGGGCTACAAAGAAGGATCAGTCTTCAGGGTCTGGGATCCAGCCCTGGCCCCTACCCAGGGCACTGCCAAACACTCAGTGCCCTAAAAGTCTTCCTGAGGCTGGCAAGGGGCAGCCAACCAGGCCACAGCTCCCAGCTGGGTGGAGGGAGGACCAGGCTGGACCAGCACAAGGTATAGGGTGCCCCCTGATCCTTCCACGACCCAGCCAAGTTGCACACCTGAGTGGAGAATCAGGGCAAGGATGCCATCAGGGTGTGATTGCAGAGTTGCAGAGTAACGAAACCACCGATCACGAGGGTGGAGGGACTCCAGTCCTCCCATGCCCAGGGATCCAAATCCTGTACACTCTTCCCCAAGGAAAAAGGTTTGGGACTCCTGTAAGGCAGCAGGGCTCCTCCTTGCTGAGGGATATCCTATCCTGTTGCAAACAGAGCTGCAGATGGCACATGGTGCCGAGGTATTTGACGTAAGACCCTGATCCCTTATCCCCGGGATCCTCGGTGTGTGGCCTACTCTTCCTTCCTCCCACCCAACTACCTGTACCTGGCCCTGAACCTAGCTCCAGTGGCACAAAAGTTTTTCCTATCATCATGACAGTATCCCTTTCATTCTCCTCTCACGTTCCCCCAGGGAGGAAGCCATTAGATAGCCAAACTTCTCCTAGGCTGCGCTCAGAAACACTCCCCACCTCCAGGGACTGGGCCTTCATCCCACCTTTTTATCCTGACCCCTATATTCTCTGCTCACTGATAACCCAAGTCATCATTTCCAGGGCTCCCAGGAGCCTGGCAGCCTGGAAACTCCCACCGCCTTCCCAGAGCTCCTACATGTGTGCATGTGGGTCCCGAACACAAACCCCACTTGGGGCTGGAACTTAGAATGTGTAAACTGCAGCTGCTCAGGAAAACTAGTTTTGCTACCTTGGAATTACCCCCCTTGTGTTTTACCAAAACCAGGCTTCCCCCACAAAATCCCACCCTCATCAAGAGAAGTGGTTTTAATTACCATTGGCTACTTCCATAATGAATCCATCTCTAGGGAACTAGCATGTGCCCAGAGGTGCCTCCCTCTCAAACATCAAGCAGGGGCCTGGGCTTCCAAGAAGAGCATTGCTGGGGAAGAAAGGGGGAAACTGAGGCTCCCAAAGAAGAGACTCCAGCTAAGGGCCCCAGTCCATTTATTAAAGTGCTAGTCTAGAGACTTTAAGCCTAAAATGCATGTCCTTAACCAGGAAAGATAATAACAACTCTTTTGCAACCAATGATAATATCATCAACAGTGACTACTACCCTTTATTTAAGCAGCTGTCATGTGCCAGGCATGGCATGGCATGGGCGAGTACCTGAAATCCCTTTTATTCCACCTTCACCCCAGCATTCTGTAGATGAGAAAACTAAGGATCAGAGGGATTGAGGAATCTGCTCAATGTCATGCTGATTCAGTTAAGCACAGATCCAGCTCCGGAAGAGGCAGTATCATCTTTATTTTGGGGTTTAAATTGGATAATGTCTATGAGAGAAGTTTGTAAGCCACACATATTAACCAGCCCTTTTGTTGGTCTTAGCTATAGAAATTCAGGCATCAGCAGCAGATAAAAGGTTTTGTACTTTGCTTGGAGTAGGTGGGGTACTTTTGCCAGAAGCCCCCCTTCCCCACTCCCCAGACCCTGCCCCTGCCAAATTCCTCACTACTTTCTCAAGACTCCTGGAAACCCACCAAGGCAAAATTGGCGGCTCACACCCACCTTTTCCCGCCAACGCCATTTTTTAAAAGCTATTGGATGGCGCCACCTCTCGGAGATGAGGGGTATTACAGCAGTCGGAGAGCAATAAATAGGGGAGTTGTCTATATTTAGGCTAAGGTCAGCCAGAGCTTACAGAAGTAGGCTAAGGTCAGTCATCCCCTGAGCCAGTGGGATTTCCAGGTGCTCCAAAAGGTAAGCCATTTCAGGACCCAAGCAATATTAAGGACACAACTATGCAAATATTTGGAGAAAGAGCATTCAAGAAGAGGAGACAGCAAGTGCAAAGGCCCTGAGGGAGCAATGAGCTTTGTTCTTGGGATGGGAATAAGGCTGGTAGAAGGATGAGGGCCAGGGTCATGAACACAGGATGTCTCCTGTACTCCCATATCCTTCCCAGTGCTGAGCTGCCCCTGCTGTCTGTTCTACATAGTTCGAACTCTAAAATCTGACAGAGCTGCTTCGTAGCTGCTGACTTCTGTTTTCTTTTTTCTGAAATAAGAACAGTTGCCTCCTTGAGCTGTCAGAAGGATAAAATGAGGTCATGCCAATGAAGTGCCCGGCATGCAGCAGGCACTCAGTAAATACACACTCCCATCCCCTCCATGACCACAGACCCCATCTGAGAATCCGTGTGCCAGGCTTTCTTCCTAGGTCTGGCCAGAAGCCTGGCATTCTCACCGCCCTGGGAAGTGGGGGCAGCCTGTCTCTGACTGTGCAGCTTCGCATCCCCACAGGATAATGCACGATGAAGTAAGTGAGACAGAGAACATCCGGAAAAACCTGGCCATCGAGCGCATGATCATCGAAGGCTGTGAGATCCTCCTGGACACCAGCCAGACCTTTGTGAGACAAGGTATGGCCTCTCCACCCTGTCTCCCCTGCCCCCACCAGGTGGGCCCCAGCAGCAGGAGGGAGGCGGCACTTGGGGACACCACCAGTTGGTTTGGCTGCCACATGCCAAGACCTGCCAATGTGATTGCAGAATATTCCCAGGCTGCTGGCGGAATGCAACAGCTATATGTAGATGTCAGTATCTATACATATAGATGCAGATATTATTGGTTTTCACAGTTTCCTTCTCTCCAGATGTAAACAGAATTCTACCCAGATGGCCTTGGTTTGTCTATTGTGTGTCATAGTAAACATCGACATGTCCTTTTTGGGGAGAAAGTATGGGGCGGGGGATGAGGACAGCTAACAGTTGTCTCTGTGAATCAGAAGCATTTTCAGTGTCTGGGAGGAGGTCAGTGTTGGGTCCATTCCCCTGTCCTTTCCTCATCATCCTCTGCTGCTTTAGAGAGACCATTTTCACAGTGGTTCTCATGGGTAAAGGGTCTTTCCCACACTTTAGCCTTGCTTCCCTTGAGAGCAGTGATTAAGAGGCACAGCCCGGTTGAGAGGGGCGGGTGAAGGCTCTCTGTGGCTCAGGGGACTGACATCAGAACTGCAATGCATTTGAAATTCATCACATTCAACTTCCATGTTTTGTCGGAGACTAAGCTCCTGCTGGCATGCCTCACAAGTGACCTCCACCTCAAACGGACCTCCAGAGTCTCTTCTCTGTAGCCCTGGGATTCTCTGCCTAATGAAATACTTGCCAGTGCCTCCCGCTGGCCTATGCAGCTGCCTTGGACAAGGGTATCACCTTTTCAGAGTTTTGTCCCAGCCCCTGTGTGTGGTGGCCCCTATGTCCTTCCCAGGCCCACCCTGTGACCTGCTGAGCTCAGAGCCAGCCCTGCCTGTTTCTCAGCTCCCCTCGGGCTGTGTTGGGTACTCTCTATGCCAGAAGTATTCTCACATAGTATTTTAGGCCCCCTCTCTGAAGGAACCCCAAGTGGACCTGGCTTGGAAGTAGCTCAAGAAATGACCCCTTCTGGGGTGGCCAGTGTCCCCACAGACCAGAAATCTGCTCCATCACCCTGAGCCAAGGCATTTTCTCCCTCTCCAGCCGGGCTGGACCTGAAGACAAAATGAGTGGATTCTACAAGGTGTTTCTGACTTGTCAGTCATGCAGCCAACACTGATACCTGCCCTGCTCATGCCAGACCTACAGTGCCTTCTGGGGACACTCAGAGAATAGCCCCGGCCCTGCCCTCCAGAAGCCTACTGTACAGAGGGAGAGAGTCATGAGGGGACAAATGCAGGAACGTGTGCCAGGTGGATCTCCCTGATGCAGGAGGCAGAGCAGTGGCCTGGAGCAGGACCAAGAGTCACGAGGGCTTTCCCAAGGATAAGCAGGAATTCACAGGGAAGATAGAGTGAAGGAAGGGCTTTTCAGAACTAAGAGTGACACTCAGGCTAACTTGACCCGGAACTACATGTGAAGCAGAAGAAGGGGACAATTGTAAGAGGGCAGGCTGGGAGGTGTGCCTAAGCCAGACCGGTGGGAGGCCTCGAGTGCCTGAATCCTGGGGACAGTGAGGAGCTGTGGAAGTCAGTGGGGAAGGTCCTGTAGGGTATGTATTAGGGTGGGGAGACCAGAGTAGGGCAGCAATGGCTTTCATGACAGGCACCTACTCTGCTCAGTAATGGCTTCCTAGAGTGCTGTGCTGAGGACTGAGAAGCTCTGTCTGAGCTCTGCAGTATGGTGCAGTGATTGATTGGTGATGTCTACCATGGCTGTGGACAACAGGAGTGCAATGTATTTTTTTTTTTTTTTTAATCTTAGTAGCTATCTTTTTTACAAATAGGATGGGAGGCAGGTTTTGCCCTAAGCAGTTCCCAGCAGGAGTGCAGTGTATCTTGTTAACCCCTCGGGGCCTGCAGCCGGTTCCCCACTTATTCAGTCCCCTGCCATCCCCAGACCTCAGCCCAGCCCTTCATTCTCACCACATGGGCCATGCCTTTTGGGGTTTCCTTTACTTGCTGAGTCCCTAGCCCCTGGCTGGGACATCAGTGGGCACTGCATGGAGCTTCTCTGATCACCTCTCATCCCCCAACCATCTGACCCTGCAGAGAGGCCTAAAGGAGCATCCCAGGAACACATTTGCCACTGGGAACCAGAATGGACTTGTCCCACTGCTGCTGCCCCAGTATCTCAACCTTCAAAGCTGGGTCAGAGGCAAAGGTCACCCCAGAAGATGGGCTCAGGGTCTCTCTCCTCCACCCACAGGTTCCCTCATCCAGGTGCCCATGTCTGAAAAGGGCAAGATCACCAGAGGGCGCCTGGGGTCTCTCTCCCTAAAGAAAGAGGGTGAGCGACAGTGCTTCCTGTTTTCTAAGCATCTGATTATCTGTACCAGAGGCTCTGGAGGGAAGCTTCACCTGACCAAGGTAAGGGCTGCGGAAGAGGGGCTCGGGGGCTGCCCAGTGAGTGTCACACAGGTGCTGTCCTGGCCATACGGTCTATGGGCCCAGGTGGTGGGCAGGGGTGTTGGAGACATATGCATGCACACACGCACAGATATACACACACCCTGTAGTTTGGCCAGTTGGAGCGAGCAGAACTTGACCAATTTTCCACTAGCGAAATCCTGGGAGATGGGAAGGTGAGAACCGAGGGCCTCAGATTCCCCACGCTGGGCACCTGGGCAGAGGAACCAGAGGGCCTGGACAAACCCCTAAAAGGCATGTGTGTGTGCATGTGTGTGTGTGTCTGTGTGTGTTTGTGTGTATGTATGTGTGGTGTTTTTGTGTCTGTGTGTTTGTATATGTGGGGTGTGTGTGTGTGTGTATGTGTGCGTGGTATGTATATGAGTGTGTGTCTGTATGTGTTTATATCTCTCTGTGTGTATTAGTCCATTTTCTTACTGCTATGAGAAGGACCTGAGACTGGGTAATTTACAAAGAAAGAGAGGTTTAATGGATTCACAGTTCCACATGGCTGAGGAGGCCTCACAGTCGTGGTGGAAGGTGAAGGAGGAGCAAAGGCACGTCTTTCATGGCAGCAGGCAAGAGAGCATGTGCAGGGGAACTGCCCTTTATAAAACCAGCAGATCTTGTGATACTTATTCACTATCACAAGAATAGCTTGGGAAAAACCTACCCCCATGATTTGATCCCCTCCCACTGGGTCCCTCCCATGACAGGTGGGGATTGTGGGAGCTACAATTCAAGATGAGATTTGGGTGGGGACACAGCCAAACCATATCAGTATGGATATATGTGTATATGTGTTTGTGTCTGTGTGTGTGGTGTGTGTATGTATGTATGTGTATATATGTGTGTCTGTATTTGTGTATATGATATGTGTATTTGTGTGTAGTGTGAGTAGGTGTTTGTATGTGTGTTGTGTCTCTGTGCATTTGTGTGTGTTCAGTGTGTGTGTGTGTCTATGGTATATGGCATATGTATGTGTGTATATGTGTTGTCTTTCTGTGTACAGGTGTGGTGGGTATGTGTGTGGTATATGTCTGTGTACCTATGTGTATATCTGTGTATGTTTGTATGTATGTTGTGGGTGGGTGTGGTATATGTGTGTATGTGTGTGTGTCTGTGTGTGGTGTATGTATGTTTCTGTGTACATGTGTGTATGTATGTGTGATGTGTGTGTGGTGTGTGTATGTGTGTGTGTTTGTGTGATGTGTGTATGTATCTGTGTGTGTCTATGTGTGAGATATGTGTTGTGTGTGTGGGGTATGTGTTTTTGTGTCTGTGTGTGTGGTGTGTGTGTGTGTGTCTGTGTGTGGTGTGTGTGAGGGGCAGGGTGGAGGGCCTCCACTGGCTGAGGGCCAAGGCATCACTCAGGGCCTTTCTTTCATCTCCACCCCAAGGGACCTCTGACAGAGCCGCTCCCAGTGACCTTCTCAAGCATTCCCTCCTCCAGCACAGGAGCCCTGGAGGCTGCTGAGCTTCTCCACACAGAGCTTCTAGACCTTGCAGCCCTGTGTGAGGCCCCCAATGCTCAGCTAACCAGCTCATCCCTAAAGGTGGAGGGAATGAGCATCTCAGACCTGCTCCTGCCTCCTCGTAGGCCCAGGGCCTTTGCTCATGCTGTCTGTTCAGCCACACAGCCTCCTCTCCCCTGGCAGACCACCTTCACATCCCTCAAGGCCTGTTCAAGTGCCACCTCTGCTGTAAAGCCTGTGACCTGGGCAGGATCTCCTATCCCCCGACACAGCCCACTGCTTGTCTCATTACTCTGAGCTCCACATCAGTCCCAGCTCCATCCCTTACACACATGTGACCCTGGAAAATACCCCTGCCCCTGTCCACACTTCTTCTATCAAATAGAGACATTGGCCCTCACAGAGACATTGCACAGATAAGTTAGCGCTGAGCTCACAGTGGGTGTGGATTTGCTGTCAATTAGGAAGCACTTGCCTCTGTGAGCTACAGTCCCCGCAGCCCTGCATTCATCACCTTGGAAGCCTGAACACATTGTGGCCTGGAAAGGGCCAGAGGGTGCTCTTAATTAAGCCACAGCATCAGAGAAGCCATTCTTCCAGACCCTGGATGCCTGGCCCGTAACCTCCTGCAGAGCTAACAGACCCAACAATGGCTTCAGGGAATATACTGCTTATGTTCACATAGCCACAAATTAGCTGGCTGGCTGCACAAGGGGAAATTAATTTACAAATATTGAATACTTCTGTTTTAACCAAATTATGTATCAAGGAAAGCTTTCATTATTTATTAGCTCTGGAGTTTCTACTGAGAAGATCTGTGTCTAGGCTGGGGGTGTGGCAGGGGTCAGTGGGGACAGGTTAAACTGAAGACACGAAGGCTCTGAAAATCCAAAAGCATGTTTTTATGTTTGTTTTATTTTATCTGGAGTTTTTTGTTTGTTTGCTTGTTTGTGTTTAGTTTTTTGTGGGGGTTTTGGGGGTTTTTTTTGTTTGTTTTTGAGATGGAGTTTCGTTCTTGTTGCCTAGGCTGGAGTGCAATGGCGCAATCTCTTCTCACTGCAATCTCTGCCTCCCAGGTTCAAGAGATTCTCCTGCCTCAGCCTCCCAACTAGCTGGGATTATAGGCACCCGCTACCATGCCTGGCTAATTTTTGTATTTTTAGTAGAGACAGAGTTTCACCATATTGGCCAGGCTGGTCTCGAACTCCTGACCTCAGGTGATCCACCAGCCTCGGCCTCCCAAAGTGCTGGGATTACAGGCATGAGCCACGGTACCCAGCTGTTTTTAGTTTTAAAAGTCTGTTAGCACACTGATGAAGAACATGGACCCAGAAATCAGCTCAAATCCCAGCACTGCCATTCACCAGTAGGTGACCTCAGACAAGTCACAAGGCCTCATCAGGCTTCAGTTTCCTTATCTGCATAAAGGGTGTGGAAATACCTTCTTCATAGGAGTGCCGTGAGGAGTAAGTGAGGGAGTTCTCATGTCAGGTACACACTGCATGCTCACTGGACAACAGACATTGTCGCTCTTAATTATGTAATAATGAACTTGTATTTCTAATATCAAGCCCTTACATAATGCTTACTATGGGGCAAGAACTCACTCAAATACGTTATGTATATTTAATTCCCAGAACAGCCCACCGAGACGGATACTATCCTTTTCCCCATTTTATATAGATAAGGGAATCGAGACAGAAGAAGCCAGCACATGGCAGGGCTGGGATTTGAACCTAGCCAGTCTGGCTCCAGAGTCTGTGTTCTTAATCACTGTGCTCTACTCTCCAATAGCCATAAGCTAAAATTCAAATCACTTCTCTTGAAATATCACAAGTGGCAATAGAATGCCTTAAGTCCTTTCTGAAGGGGGCAGACTACAGATCTGCAAGATTTAAAACGACTGTAAGAATTTGTGAGACCCTGAAGTAAGAGAATGTCAGAGCTAGATTGGCTTTCCAAATGATGAAGCCCAGTGATGTCACTGGGCAGGCTTGAGGCCCAGTGGGTTAGTCCTAGGGGCTAACCCAAGGCCACCAAAGAGCAAAGCAAGAAGTCAAACCCAGGGTTTGGCAGTCCACTTTGCCTCCCAAGGGGCAGCCTGCTCTGCAAGCGTTTTCATATATAAATTAGTCACATGGCCAGGTCTCCTTATCATTCATTGCTGTTTTACTTCAATCTGTTGCTATGTGATAAATTACCCCCAAATGTAGTAGCTTAAAACAAACATTTATTACCTCACAGTTTCCCTGTAGGTCAGGAAATCAGGAGCGACTTATCTGGGTGGTCTTGGCTCAGGGCATCTCAGGGGTTTGCAGTCAAGATGTCAGCTGGGGCTGCAGTGTTCTGAAGGCTCAACTGGGGCCGGAGTATCCTATCCTTTTCCAAGATGGCACACCTCCATGGCTATTGGCTGGAGGCCTCAGTTCCTCATTCATAGACCTCTCCCCACAGCATGCATGCCAGTTGGTGTCCCCCAGAACAGGTGATGCAAGAGACAGCAAGAGAGCAAGCAGGAGGCTGTGGTCTCCAAAGTGGCACACCGTCACTTCTGATTTATTCTTTTAATTAGATGTAAGCCACTAAGTCCAGCCCACACTCAAGAGGAAGGGAATTAGGCTTTGCTTTTTGAAAAGAAAAACGTGAAAGAATTTGTCAACATGTCTTACAACCACCACAGCTGTGGCCACTCTTATTTCTCACTACAATATCAAGGGACCTCCTACCCAAGAGATGCTTACACACTCATGGATGGGAGGCATTTTTCCAGGTATTCCTAATAATTAAAAATAAGTAACTGACCAGGACTGGGATCGGGCCCTTGAGGCTCTCTCCAGACTCACTGCTAACTTGCCAGGGGACCTTGAACAAGGCATACAACTTCTCTGTCTTCTTCACCTGTAAAATGAGAATTACAATACCCATAAGATCAGCCTCTGTCTTCCTGTGGGTAACCTGATAGCTTTGGCCCAAAATGGGGGATTTCAAACCTCTGCAGACTTAGGGCTGTGAAGCGATGTCCTGGAACTGCTGTGGAAGCAAGAAAGGGTCCAGCAGGCCAGGTTCTGGGCTGCTCCACCCGTGACCTGAACTCAAGCTTGGTTTGGGGAAGGCCTCTCTGAGACAATCCCCTTTGACTCACTTCACTGAGCTTCTTGTATGAAGATAAAGTTCTTCCACTGAAAAAGCAAAATATCCACTTGGCATATAATATATCCATACATCTGTGTGTATACATGGATGCTCCTTGTTAAAGTCCCTTCCAGCCCTATCATCCAGGGACTCCTAAACCAGCACATCTACCCCTCGATCCAAAGTAGCCCCTGCTGCTCTTTTTCAGAATGGAGTCATATCCCTCATTGACTGCACTTTATTGGAGGAGCCAGAAAGCACGGAGGAGGAAGGTGAGTGTGAAGGCTGCATGGGCACATGTGTGTGCTTGCACAGACACACACATGCTCACTCCTAAAGGTTGGGCCAGGCATTGGTTTCTTTGGGAGGAAGGAAGGATGCTGAAGTGCAGAGGGGAGGTCCACACATGCCCTCATGCGCACACCCTATTCAGTCCCTGCTACAGCTGGGCTCTGCTCCCCTCATACTTCCAATAAGGTGTGGAGAGGCCAGAGCCTGAGGCTTTAAAGAAAGAGCTCCCAGCCCAGCAGGTGATGACCCTGATCCACCTTCCTGGTTCCTTCCAAGCTCCTTGGGCTGCTGGGCCAGTTGGCACTGTTAGGTTTTGGGGTCATGGCATCTCGGCGAGCACCCCTCATTCATGCACCTGCATGTGACATGCACAAAGACTCTCAGGGCCACATGCTGGGAGCCAGGGAGACACCCAGCCCTGTCTCTGTCGTGCAGTGGAAAAGGAAAGGATGTGCAGGGGGCACTGACAGAGGGATTGCAGGGCTGAGGGTCCTGAGAGAGGGAACTATCCCCTAGCAGGGACCAGCAGGGGAGGCAAGACCTCAGTCAGAAGGGACTGAACAACTCAAATGGAGCTGAATGGGGAAATGCACGGAGGGCAGAGTCCTTGGTGCTGTGATGTTTGATGGGATTTACCTCCCAAGGCACCCGAATTGGAGGTGGGGTCATTATTCCGATTAGGGGTAGTGATCACTACTGTTGGGTCAAAGTTGGCACTCATCTCCCTTCTTCACTGACCCCAAGCCAAGACCCACAGAGATGCCTCTGGATGCCCTGCTCTGTGGGGACACCAGCAGGACCCATGCTCTTTTCCCTCCTCAGACTGGGCCTCCTGGGGTGGGCTGTGTCTGAAGCACCTCAGCCTCGCAGGCCCAGCATGGCATGGGGATGGGCATGGGCCTGGGGGTTGCCACACACACACTTGGCAAACACAAACACACACACACATGCCCTCATGCATGCACCTTGTTCAGCCCCTGCTACCACTGGGTTCTGCTCCCCTCATGCCCTTCCAATAAGGGCCAAACCAAGTGGTTCCCCAAGGGAAGAATAAACGAGGAGGCAGCTTACCTGGAGCCTTCCTACCAGTGCAGCCTTCTTTCATCTTGGCCACAGCAGGTCCACAGGAAAGCCCAGACTCAAGTGGCACTGTCAGGCTCCAAGGCTCTTTACCCTCCTAGGCCCAGGGAGGTGGGAGCATGGCCACAAGCGTCCCCCACCTGAAACACACTCACACACAGGTACCCACTTCTCAGAGACTCCAGCACAGTCCCAGGACAATGGGCTCCCCCGTGCCCAGCAAGGACTCCTAAAATTCTCAGGTGTCAGAACTGGAAGGGACAGGAACCTCAGAAATCAAGTCCCACTCCTGTTGTACAGGAGGACATCTGAAGCCCAGAGGGGGAAGGAAACCACCTCAACATCACACACACATAGAGCTTCAGAGCAGAGCAGAGCCAAAGCAGGCCCTTTACACCATTAACCCATTCAGTGCATCCCCAATTAATGTGAGTGCATTGAAAAGAATCTTGAAGCCGTGGTCTTAGTTTTTCCAAATAAACAGCTTTCAAGACTTCAAGGAATTTTCAGGTTAAGAGCAGTAATAAAAATACCTAGGATTCACTTTTGCTTTGGGGAGCTCTAAACTGAACTAAATGTCCAGTCCAATCCATAAAAGTTTAAGATCTTGAAGTTCCTCATTTGGCCCCAGAACCACCTTGGGGGTAGCAGGAGGGCCTGGCTGTGAGGCCCATTCTAGCCCTGCCCTGGCTTGGCCGCCACCCTGCTGGGAGCCTTGGACAAGTCCTCGCCCGGGACCTCACCGTCATTGGTGTAAGGAGGGCAGAGGGCAGACTGTGATTCCTAAAGGCTCTCCTGCTCTGAATCCGGAACTGCCCCTGAGTGGTCGTAAGCTACGTCTTAGTTTTTCCATCTTTGAAATGGAGATTCCCCACTTAGAAAAATAATATTCTGAAAGTAGCAGCAATTGGCCCGGTGCCTTACTAATGCAGAGCCTCCACCGGTACGTACGACAGGGACCAATAAAACATTTTCCAACTGAAAAAGTGTCCACATTCATGCTGTTAACTTTATGTTTTACAACTGGAAGCCAAAGGATCCAGCCAAGACATAGATCACTTGGATTTTAAAATTGGGGTGGAGCCAAAGGATTCCCCGCCCTTTACGGTCATCCTAGTGGCCTCGTCCAGACAGGAGAAGGCGGCGTGGACCAGTGACATCAGCCAGGTGAGTAGCGTCACCTGTTCCTGAAAGCGAGTGGTCCCTTCATGCTTAACCAGGTCAGGGGCTTGGCTGGTGGGGGGATGGGGAGGGGCGGTGGAGTAGCTGCACTGTTCTACAGAGAAAGATGCAAGAATCTTCCAAGTCCACAGCCCTACCCAAAGCTGAGCTCAGCTAGTCCATCCCGTTTACAGTCCCCTGGGTCACCTTGAAAGTGTGGTCTGGAAACCCCTCTTGCATCTGTATCACCTAGCAAGGTGATTTTAAAAACTTCAGTTTCCTGGACCCTTCTCCCCTTTCCCCACTACCCTGCCGACCTACAAATCTAAATTGTTGGCATATGACCTGCAAATCCACATTTTAGTACATGCTCCAGCTAATTGATATGCACAGAAAAGTCTGAGCATATTAGATGTAATAATGTTCGCAGTGAGAGAACGGTCTCCCTGAAAGCCGAGGGTAGCTTCTTCAGTGAGTTGGGGCAGCTACCTAAGATCAAACCCAGCCTCCACTATGCACATGGAAGATTTAGTTTTGCTTTGGCCTGCTGCAAGCATTAGGGTCATTCGCCCTATTTGGAGCATTAACCAGGAAGCACAGACTTTCCCAGGTACCAGTGAGCAGACCCAGAGTGCCCATGGGTGCCTAAAGTACAAGGGGTGAGACTTGAGTCCAAAAAGAGGCTGTCAGCAGCACCGGGGTTCAAGGCCCAGGACAAGCCCTTCCCTGAGCCCAGCAGGGGCCTGTGATGGATCAGGGATGTGCCATCCCAGCAGCTGGGAGCCTTGGTCATCCTCTCTGTGGGGTGGGGTGGTAGGAGAGCAGCCAACAGCAGGAGAAGGGGAAGGAGGTTGGTGGCCCCCCATGGTCCAGAGGGTTGCAGGAGGCCTGTGCCTGTAGGAACTGAAAGAGCAGGGCAGCATCTTCATGGGATCTAGGACGGCTGCCCTTGCTCGCTCCCCACCTTCTTGGTTTTGTGCCCCTTCCAGGCTCCCCTGACTGCCCCTCCCAGCCTTCCTTCTGGCCCACCTGCCCATCTCGCAGTCCCAGAGGAGTAAGGCGGGTGGGATGATGCATAGCACATGCCTGTTCTGAGTCTTCCCACATGTCTTCAAAACACCCAGGAAGCCCTGGAGAAAACTGCAGACCCTGAGCTTGGCCCTTTCACATCCCCAGTGAGCTGCAGCCGTCAAAGGCCCAGGACTACTTGCCCGAAGGGTGCCCACTAGTCCTCTGCCCTCCTTGCAGCTGTTGTGGATGCCAGTGAATGGGTCAAGGTGGGAGTCCTCTGGCCCCTACACCAAGCTCTCCTGCCTCCATAACACTCTGAGCCCCTGGCCAAGTCTTTGTTCTGCAGTTGCTGGTAGAACCAAAGCTAGAGAGCTTGTCAGGTGGGTGAGAGAAGTGGGACTGAGAAACACAAATGACAGAAGCCTCCCTCATTGGGGTCCTGGCCCTGCCCAGAAGACTGGGCCTGGGAGCTCCACCACCCACTGTGGAAGTTGCTACTTCCCAATGACTTTGACACCCTCCTCCCTGCAACACACACATTCTCAAAACCAGAAGATTCTGTAATGTGCCACCAAGGCTTCCCCATCGCTATGCCAAGAAGAAACCCTCTCATGGCAGAAATATGAAGACCCAGGGCAGGGGACAGTGCAGGGGAAAAGAGGCAGCCCCCCCCCCAAGAGATGCAGCTTTTATTTTTGTTTGGGCGGGTACTTTTTATTCAAAGCAAAATTTGCATTTTGAATATTTTTGGAGGTCAAGTGAAATGTACAATCATCTGTGGCCCTCCTGCCAGTAGCCTTGCCTTCCCCAGGACCCCACACCCATGCATTCTTCATATAGAAAACCATCCACAGCATCCAAGTGTTGGCACTGTGATGGTCAGAGCACAGAGAGAACAAACAGTTCAACACCCCCGTGCAGGGGGAGCAGAGGCCCTGCTGGGCTGGCCTCCCAGGAGAGAGATCCCACATCATCTTGGATCTGATCTTGTCCTTGACACTGGATCCCAGAGATCAGCAACAGAATGGTCAGTGGCAGATGCATTCATTTTGCATCCCAGTGGTTGTTTGCAGTCAACCCAGTGAGGTAGAAGTCATTATCCCCACTTTGCATATAAGGAAACCAAGACTTGAGATCAAGTTCCCCAAGGTCACTCAACTGAGACTTGACTTCTGGCCAAAGTCTAAAGGATGCTCCACACTGACCCTGCCTTTGCCAGGACAATGCCCTTGAAGCTTGAGGACCCTGTGTCAAGCCAAGGCATGTGAACTTTACAGTTGGCAGAGCTCCTGGTGGGCCTGGGTCCAGCAATGGAGAGCTCTCACGCTGGGGTCCTCTCTCTGATTCCAGTGTGTGGATAACATCCGATGCAATGGGCTCATGATGAACGCGTTTGAAGAAAATTCCAAGGTCACTGTGCCACAGATGATCAAGTAAGTGCCCTAAACCCCTCTTGACCAGGCAGCATTCCAGAGACTGAGTACCACAAGGCGACAGCCAGAACACTGGCATGAGCCAGCTACTGGGGTTCAGAGATGCTGGGCTTTGTCTTTGGGGGTGTTTTGGATGTTTTCTTGTTTGTTTGTTTTGAGTTGGGTGATTGCTATTTGGATGATTGCTTTGGCTTAGTTTTTTTTTTTCCCCCCCTTTGTTTTAATTTTTTATTTCCATAGGTTTTGGGAGAACAGGTGGTATTTGGTTATATGAGTAAGTTCTTTAGTGGTGGTTTGTGAGATTTTGGTGCAGCCATATCCCCAGCAGTATACACTAAACCCAATCTGTAGTCTTTATTTTTATTTATTTATTTTTATGTTTTTGTTTTTGTTTTTGTTTTTTTTTGAGACGGAGTCTCGCTGTGTCACCCAGGCTGGAGTGCAGTGGCGCGATCTCGGCTCACGGAAACCTCCGCCTCCCGGGTTCAAGTAATTCTTCTGCCTCAGCCTCCTGAGTAGCTGGGACTACAGGCGCCTGCCACCACGCCCGGCTAATGTTTTGTCTTTTTAGTAGAGACAGGGTTTCACTGTGTTAGCCAGGATGGTCTCGATCTCCTAACCATCTCGTGATCCGCCTGCCTCAGCCTCCCAAAGTGCTGGGATTACAGGCGTAAGCCATTGCCTCTGGCCCCAATTTGTAGTCTTTTATCCCTCACCCTTTTCCTACCCTTTCGCCCTGAGTCCCCAAAGTCCATTGCGTCATTCTTATGTCTTTGCATCCTCATAGCTTAGCTCCCACTTATGAGTGAGAACATATAATGTTTGGTTTTCCATTCCTGAGTTATTTCACTTAGAATAATAGTCTCCAGTCCTATCCAGGTTTCTGTGAATGCCATTAATTCCTTCATTTTTTTGGCTAAGTAGTATTCCATCATATATATGGAATATGTATGTATATATGTATGTATACCACATATATATATGTATGTATACCACAATTTCTTTATCCACTCATTGATTGATGGACATTTGGGTTGGTTCCACATTTTTGTGAATTGTGCTGTTATAAACATGCTTGAGCAAGGATCTTTCTTGCGTAATGACTTCTTTTACTCTGGGCAGATACCCAGTAGTGGGATTGCTAGATCAAATGGTGGTTCCACTTTTGGTTCTTTAAAGAATCTCCACACTGATTTCCACTGTGGCTGTACTAGTTTTCATTCCCACCAGCAGTGGAGAAGTGTTACCTTTTCACCACACCCACGCCAACATCTTTTTTTTTTTTTTTTTTTTTTTTAATTTTCTATTATGGTGCTTTGGCTTAGTTTTGTTATGGTTCATCTGTTTTGTACATGTGGATTATCTTTGTATTTGGCTGTTTAAAATATAACATTAGGAATGAAACTTTATCTACTCTTTTTTAACAACTATTTTTCTTTTCCTAATTAAAAAATGAATACATAGAACATTTCAAAAACCAGAAAAACCAAAACACAGGCTCCAGGACCACTGTGTTTGTTTGAACAATCCCCAGAGACAAGAGAGCTACTAAATGCAGCTCTCCAAGCCCTGGGTAATGCAGCCTCCCTCACCTGCACCAGGCACAATTATCTTGCAGTCACCTGCGTGCCTAACCCCCTCACCATACCCTCCTTCTGCCCCAACCCTGGAGCCCAGTGGCTCTCTGACCTCAATTCCCATCTCTGAGTTCTGAGCCTGCCTTGCTCACCTGGTGCATGCTAGGACTCTGTTCCCACCTGGGCCATGTTGCTGTTGCCAGAACAATCATCTGGGTAACCCAGGCCTCTTTGCTACTTCACATACATGCTCTGGGGAACCGCAGAGTTAATGCATTTAATGCAGAACATGATTTAATGTGTGAAATCCTTTGTTTCCACTCGCCACCAATCTGAAGTCAAGTGTAATGAAGCGAGCCCTTTATGAACCTACTGTGTGCCAGGAGCTAGCCGAGGCAGTTTCAGGTCCACCAGGTCTTTAAGCCTCTGCACAAGTTGATAAGGAATTATTCCCCTCATGACTACATCGCTGAACAGGTGGTGGGGTACAGCAGGAAAGTCTGGCCTCGAAAGCAACAGCCCTGGTCACCAGCCCTAGCTTTGTGTGTGACTAGAGACAAGTCGCTTAACCTTTCTGAGCTTGGGTTTCTCACGTTGTAAATGGGGGACATGATAGTACCTACCTACTTCCTAGATCCGTTTCAATAATCCAATAAAACTCACAGCTGGAATTACCATTATATGTTTAGTGAGTACCCACTCAATTACCATTATATGTTTAGCGAGTACCCACTCATGCTCTGGAAAGGGTGCACATTGAGACAGCCAAAGGAGCAGATGAACTTTGGGAGGCCGAGGCAGGTGGATCACTTCAGGTCAGGAGTCCAAGACCAGCCTGAGCAACATGGTGAAACCCCATCTCTACTAAAAATACAAAAATTAGTCAGGCCTGGTGGCACATGCCTGTAATCCCAGCTACTCAGAAGGCTGAGATGGGAGAATCACTTGAACCTAGGAGGCAGAGGTGGCATTGAGTCGAGACCTCACCACATGTATATATGTATATATATTATATATTTGTATATTACATATCTGTATATATAATATATTATATTATAATAAAACATTAACACAAAATATATATTAACATATAATATATAATTTTATATAAAATTTATTAAATGTTATTAATTTTAATAAAATTAAAATCACCTACAAAAGAAAAAATAACAAAATTTTGAACTATGATAGTGATAAAGTGAATGGAATGTCCAGATTAAAATGACAACTTTAAGGACCCATCTGCTACCAATCTAAAGCCTGGCTTCCTTCACAGGAGGACCAGTGAGGGGACCAGGGAAGCAGAAATGAGCAGGTGGGGTCTCTGTCCTCGGGAAATTCATCGTTTAGTGAGAGAGAGACAAACAGAGAGATTATTAGAAAGCAGTGTAGCGCATGCTGCAGAATGGAATCTGTGTAATCCAGGTGAGGTCCAGAGGATGAGTGACAGATCTACCTGGCACAGTTAAGGATGGTTTCTTATGGAACGGGACATCAGAGCTGGCCTCGAAGGATCAGTTGGACTTTGCTAAATGACTGAGGGGGAAGGGCATTCTGGAAAGAGGGCACAGCATGAACATAGGTTCAGAGGCAAAAAAGTGCATGGTGTTTGGGGAGAGTGCAGGGTTGGGGAGAGTGACATGTCATGAAGGCAATGACCTTGATGCAGTTGTGGTCTCCAGGTACACTACCAGACAAACTATTCTAAAGGCTTTGGAACAGATTCATAGGCTAAGTTAAGATGCTTCATTTTGGGGCCTAGAGTATTGATTTTTTTTTTTGAGACAGGGTCTCACTCTGTCACCCAGGCTGGAGTGCAGTGGTGTGATCTCGGCTCACTGCAGCCTCAACCTCCTGGGCTCAAGTGTTCCTCCCACCTCAGCCTCCCAAGTAGCTAGGACTACAGGTGTGCACCACCACACCTGGCTAATGGAGTATCAATTACAAACACATAGCAAGACACCAGGGAAAGGAAATGGGATAGCTGCTGATGGAGTGAAGTTTGAACCAAGGAGCCCATGCGATGGAAAACACTTGGGCCAATGGCACAGACTTGCCCTCTCCCCGGTGTAGGGGGCGAGTGCCTGGCCACAGCTGCAGCCATCAGTTCACCTGGAGAACAGCTACACCTTTCTCTGCATTTCTTGGGCAGGGGACACAGAGGGTCAGAATAGCCATCACCAATAGGTGGCTGACTTAAGACCTAATAAATATTGAATGTCCCATATGCCTCATGAATATTAAGCATAGCATCAATATTTGGCGCCTTGTGGCTATTTAGTGCCTTTGGTCCCTCTGTCCCTTCCTATGTTCAGCATGCAGGTGCTCTCCTTGGTATACTATGTCTAGAGTAAGTCTTCTGTACTTAGCTTCATCTGTCTTCCTTATTTATTTCTCTTACTTTTATGGCCCAATTTGACTTTCTTAAATAATATAGCGATCCATACGATGTAGTGAAAGATGGGGCTGGAGCAGTGGGCAAGGGTCAGATCACAGTAATGTGACAAGCGAGGAGTGGGGCTTTGTTCTGTAGGTGATAGAGACAAACCAGGGGAGTGGCAGGCTCCCCGCTGCTAGCCACTCTGATGGGGAGAGTGGGGAGTGAAGAGCCTAGCTGGAGAAAGGTGTAGGGATGATAGGCGGGGAGTTGGGGGTATTCCTCCCATATGTCTCCCAAAACATGCTGAGTTTCTAGCACAGTTCCCTGCTCTCAGACTGTGAGTCAAGAGCATCCTGATTTTGGGTTTGCAAGACAAAGGCATACACCGCACGTGTCCCAAGTACTCCCACTAGCCCCTAACATGATGCATCCAGGCCTTACCACAGCAGCTCTGTGGGTGGATATAGTGGTCAGAGTCTCAGGTCAGCCACCAGCAACCCAAAACTGAAAAGTCTCCTTCCACCTGCCAGGCTCCTGGGGCTGAGGCTCTGCCCCAACATGTGACCTCAAGGGCAGGTAGACTCAAGGTGGGGGCACTGTCCCTGGGAAAAAAAAGAAAGAGAAAGTCCTTTTCCCTTCAGGCAAGGCCTGTCATTGATGCCTGGGAGACAGGAATACCACTTGGAGCATTCATCAAGAAGTGTTGGAAGATCAGAGAGAAGCAGATCTGAATTTCCAATGAGAAAACGTTCACATTCTAAGGCACTGAATACACTTTCTAGCAGGCATAGCAAGTATCTGGCACTCAAGTCAGTCATCTCCCATCCAAAGCCCCTGGCAGACATTGCTAATGGATCACAGCACTCTCTTGTGTTGAGTCTGAAAGCATAGCCCTGGGCCACTGCCACCAGTCTACCTACTTTAATGCACCCTCCCATTTTACAGACAGGGAAGCTGAAGTCCAGGATAGTTCTACAGAATATTGGGGATATTGCCGGGTGTGGTGACTCTTGCCTGTAATCCTGGCACTTTGGGAGGCTGAGGCAGGCAGATCAATTGAGGTCAGGAGGTTGAGACCAGCCTGGCCAACACAGTGAAACCCCATCTCTACTAAAAATACAAAAAATTAGACAGTCATTGTGGTGCATGCCTGTAATCCCAGCTACTCAGGAGTCTGAGGCAGGAGAGTCGCTTGAGCCCCAGAGGTGGAGGTTGCAATAAGCCGAGATTACACCATTGCCCTCCAACCTGGGCGACAGAGTGAGTGAGACTCTGTCTCAAAAAAACAAAAAAGAGGCCGGGTGCGGTGGCTCACTCTGTAATCCCAGCACTTTGGGCGGTTAAGGTGCGCAGATCACAAGGTCAGGAGTTACAGACCAGCCTGGGCAACACAGTGAAACCCCGTCTCTACTAAAATACAAAAAATTAGCTGGGTGTGGTGGTGGGCGCCTGTAATCCCAGCTACTCAGGAGGCTGAGGCAGGAGAATCACTTGAACCCAGGAGGCAGAGGTTGCAGTGAGCCAAGGTTGCACCACTGCACTCTAGCCTGGGCGACAGAGCAGGGGTCCATCTCAATTTAAAAAAAAAAAAAAAAAAAAAAGAGTATTGGAGTTACCAGAGGCACTGGAACCAACAGTGATTGTGAGGTTTAAAACAGAAAAGGGGCTGGGCATGGTGGCTCACGCCTGTAATCCCAGCACTTTTGGGAGGCCGAGGCGGGTGGATCACGAGGTCAGAAGATGGAGACCATCCTGGCTAACACATGGTGAAACCCCGTCTCTACTAAAAATACAAAAAAAAAAAAAAAATTAGCCGGGCCTGGTGGCAGGCGCCTGTAGTCCTAGCTACTCAGGAGGCTGAGGCAGGAGAATGGCGTGAACCCGGGAGGCAGCAGAGCTTGCAGTGAGCGGAGATGGCGCCACTGCACTCCAGCCTGAGTGATAGAGTGACAGAGAGAGACTCCGTCTTAAAAAAAAAAAGGAGTAGAGAATGCAGGGGCTTTTCTTCACTTTCTCTTCCCCCTCCAGTAGCAGGAGCCCACAGAAAAGGTGCTAGAAGCAAACCCTTGCCAGAGGGGTCAGATGATCCCTATTTGGATGCCAGGCCTGGGCTGGATGCTTTGGGATCGTGATGTGGGAGTGGCTGTCCTCTCCCTCTGAAACATGCAGCCCAGTGGGAATGACTTGGCTTCATTTGAGAGACAGTTCCTGAACCCCTTCAGCCTCCAGGGCTGGACGTAGCCCTTACTCGATGTTGCTGTCCCAGGCACTTCCTCCAGCCCAGTATTTCTTTTATTAGTGCTTCTTCACAGTTTCTCGCCTTCCTTTTGAGACTTTTAGTGTTGACTAAAGGAAAAATGATCAAGCTTTTAAAGAATTCAGGTTTATTTTCTTTAGAAGCCTTCCTGAGGACTGTCAACGGAGGCCAGCAGCCCCGGAGCTGCCCTTCAGGGAGGTCCTATCAGATCCCAGCACAGTGTTTCAGCCAGTTTAAATGCAGGTGGGGGGTTCAGCACCTGCAGAATCACATCAGACTTGCTGAGAAGTGACATTGAAGCAGAATCACATAAAGGTTTGGGCATGAGAATACATCTGGTTAGAGATAACAGAGATAACAGAGACGTCCTCACTAACCCCATCAGACGTCATCTTATGTTTGGGAAAGGCAAGGACAAGGGTCATTTATCTTGTAGGGAGAATAGAGACTCAGGCAAGAGTCCTGGGAGGCCATATGCTCTGGCCTGCTTTGTCCTCAAAGCATCTTTCCAGAGAGCTGCACATCATCACAGAGTCAGGGGCCTTGTGGAGTTATGCCGTCGAGCAGAAATGAGCAGGCGTGGCTTCTCTTGTTTGCTACTTTCTCACAGTAGTGAGAGGTCCTCTCTCTGTCCACTCTGTGTCGCTTCCATTTTCTCTCATTTCAACCTCTTTGTCCTTCTCTGATTTCTAGGGCACTTCCACAAATGTGTTTAATAGACCACTCTGATTTTCTGATTGTCCGATCTGCCATTTCCTGAATTCATCCCAGCCTTCAATTCAGCACTCTTGTTTTTCACATCCAGGAAATCCTTCTGACATCGGATTACTCCCTCTTCATGGTTGCTTCTCGAGGTCCCATAGATGCAGTGTATATTTTCCTGAATCTTGGTGGAAACCAAATCAGGAGTTTTCTAAAACGTTTTGTGTCTTGCAGCAAAGCTAACTTAGAAGGCAGCATTTCCTTGGTTTCTTTGGAATGGTCTCTTTTTGAACTGCAGTATCCTTTCAGGCCCTGTGCTTTTCCCATATTGTTCTCATCCTGAAAAGAAATCCCCCCACCCTGCTCATTGAAGGTGCTCAATAAAAGTTGTTTGTTTATTTCAAATCCCAAGAATGCTTCCAAAGAAAAGCATTTAAGAAAGATAGTGTGAAAGGGAGGCTATGTCCATTTGCTCGCTTCCTCTGAGCACTATCTACACTCCTAGGTAGAAGATACCGTCGAAAGAACAGGTGAGCCAGGTGCAGTGGCTCACGCCTGTAATCCCAGCACTTTAGGAGGCTGAGGCAGGTGGATCAAGAGGTCAAGAGTTTGAGACCAGCCTGGCCAACATGGTGAAACCCCGTCTCTATGAAGAATACAAAAATTAGCCGGGCATGGTGGTGCGTGCCTGTAATCCCAGCTACTCGGGAGACTGAGGCAGGAGAATCACTTGAATCGTGGAGGCAGAGGCACTCCAGCCTGGGTGACAGGGCAAGACTCCATTTCCAAAAAAAAAGAAAAGAAAAAACTAGATAGTCTGGGCACAGTGGCTAACACCTGACATCTCAACACTTTGGGAGGCCAAGGTGGGAGGATCGCTTGAGCCCAGGAATTCAAGACCAGCCTGGGCAACATGGTGAAACCATGTCTCTACCAAAAAATACAAAAATTAGCCAGGCATAGTGGCATGCACCTGTAATCCCAGCTACTGGGAAGGGTAAGGCAGGAGGATCGCTTGAGCCCAGGAGGGCAAGGCTGCAGTGAGCCATGATTGCACCACCACACTGCACTCCAGCCTGGGCAAATGAGACCTTGTCTTATTAAAAAAACAAAAACAAAAACTAGATACAGCCATCAGTATATAATAAGGACAAACAAAAAATAAAGAAGTAAATAAAAAGAAATGAGCACTATATTTGATTCTAAGATTCTTGGTAGTCAAAACAAAAAGTAAAACATGATGACAAAGACTCACAATGTCCAAAAAAATGAAACCCACAGTTGCTCAAGAGTCCTGATAGCTCCCATTGGATGACCAATAAAACACGATTCCAGTGGTTTAACCACCAGAGGGCGCTGTGTGGTACAGCAACCTCCCGGGCCACTGGTTCCCACTACGCCCTGTAGAGGCTGCCGACCTCAAGTTCACAAGCAGCTGAAACAAGACCCCTGCAAGTTCACACCCATCTCAGCCCCTTTGTCCTCACATCTTGGCGGCTGCTAGCAGATCGAATAGACCACATTTTGTTTTTCCACATATCAGCTGATGGACACCTGGGTGGTTTCCACTTTGGGGCTATTACGAATAATGCTGCTAAGAACATTCATGCACACATTTTTTTTTGAGGCAGAGTCTTGCTGTGTCACCCAGGCTGGAGGGCAGTGTCACAGTCTCAGCTCACTGCAACCTCCATCTCCCAGGTTCAAACGATTCTTGTGCCTCAGCCTCCTGAGTAACTGGTATTACAGGCATGCGCCACCACACCCAGCTAACTTTTGTATTTTTACCAGAGACAGGGTTTTGCCATGTTGACCAGGCTGGTCTCAAACTCCTGACCTCAAGTGATCCTCCCTCCTCAGCCTCCCAAAGTGCTGGGATTACAGGTGTGAGCCACTGCACCCCATCCACGTACATATTTGTATGAACAGAGTTCCTTGTATCTTGTGAACTCAACAACACGTTTTTAAGTTTGTAATATTTCTCCTGTACTTCTAGGGGTTTTATAACGGAGGGTTTTTAGGATATTGGGAAAATGAAGTTGTACCCCTCCTTCAATGTCATCCTTCCCAAGCTTGTTCTCTTAATAAGACCGTCCTGGGCTGTCAGTGTGTGGGGGAAGCAGTGATGAGCAGGCCTGGTGGGTACCATTCAGATGCCTTTAGACCCACATCACCTGCGTCCTTCCTCCCCTCTCAGGTCTGACGCCTCCTTATATTGTGATGATGTTGACATTCGCTTCAGCAAAACCATGAACTCCTGCAAAGTGCTTCAGATCCGCTACGCCAGCGTGGAGCGGCTGCTGGAGAGGCTGACAGACCTGCGCTTCCTGAGCATCGACTTCCTCAACACCTTCCTGCACTCCTACCGGGTCTTCACCACCGCCGTCGTGGTCCTGGACAAGCTCATTACCATCTACAAGAAGCCCATCAGTGCCATCCCTGCCAGGTGGCTGAGGTGCCCTATCCTCCTATGCCCACAGAGCTTCCAAGTCTTGGAGGAAAACTGAGCTTGCATGGGGTTGGGGGGTGACCTGGAAGGTCCCTGGGGGAGCAGCAGTAGCATGTGCTGGGGAGCTGTGTGACGCTCACCGCCACTGCCCCCTATCCCCTGGAACCAAGCTTCCTTCTGCAGAGAGGCAGGGATAGCTCACCTGTCTGGTGCTACTGCTCAGTCTCAGCTTCTTCCGTCTCCACCTGCAGGGATCCTGGGGTGTGGAGGGTGCTCTGACCTCTTAGCCCCACTCCTGGAAGCACAGGGTCCCACCCTCATCAAAGGACAGTGCTTCCTTTGATAAAAGAAAAAAGAGAAAAGAAAAAAGAAAAAAGAGAAAGGAAATGAGGGGAGGGAGGACAGAAGGAGAGAGGGAGAAGGAGAAAGAAAAATAAAGAGAGAGAGGGAGGAAGGAAGAAAGGAAGAGAGAAAGGAATCTTACCCCTGCTCTGCTTGGACCACCTCCTACTCTGAGAAACGATGGAGCCCTTTTTGGCCTAATTGGGGTGAGTCAACATAAGGAATGCAGGCCACCTTAGCCTTGGCTTCCCAAGAGACATGGAGCCGTGAAGGACTTGGTCAAGGCTGTCGAGCAGTAGGTCAAGTTCAGGGATTGGTTCAGGCCCCTGATGGGCCTCACCGCTCCAGGAGGAGCCCGTCCAGGAATAGTAGGTGATTATCTTTTCCGAGAGGCCACTTACCCAGATCCCAGCTGTGGACAGCCCATCCCAGCCCTCAGAGGCTCAGAAGCTCTCTGAGTGCCCCGGCCCAAAACACCCTAGGCAAGACATGAGGCCAGAGCCTCAGCTCTAGGGCTGCCTGGAGCAGAGCTCCTGAATCACACTGGCTCCCCAGGGCTCCCCAGGAACCTCACCATTCCTCCCCCAACCCACACCTCTGCTGCCAGAGCAATGCAACGACCCAGAATACACCCATTCCCTCTTCTGTTCCCTCCTCCTGCCCCCACCTCAGGACTCACTGGGGCAGGGCACGTCTTGCCTCTCTGCCCTGAACTTCTGAAACCTCAATGATCCGCTTCCCAGGGCTCTGAGAAAGCAGAAGAAAACATCCTATGCAGGATGGATTTACCCCCTAAAAGTCACCGAGATCATTCCCAGGGGCCCAGCAGCAGTGCCCTGCAGAACAGAGAGGCTGGTTCAGAGACTGCTCTCAGCCCTGTGGCCTTGGCTGAGTCCCTTAACCTCTCTGAGCCTCAGTTTCCTGCCTACAGTTATCCTGTAGACTAAGAGTGCCTACGTTCTGAGGCAACAGTGAGGGTTAAGAGAGAAATCCTGCCCTGTGCGCAACGTGGAGCAGACAGCCTTGATGAAACAAGCTATGGTTGTTCTGGATGTGTAACCTGTTTCCAGCCTGGCCTGAGGTGGGACCCTGTCATGAGGATAGCAGGGGACACTTTCAGCTTCCCATCCCCCTAAGTTTGCATATAGGGCCACTCAAGCCTCATGGCAGGTGGAAAGGACCCTGGGTTTAGAGTAGGAGGCATCAGATGAGTCATTTCCTGTCTCTGAGCCTCAGCTTCCTCATTCCACAAACCACGCCTGAGGACCTCTCTAAAGATGAGGCCAGAGCGTGTAGGCGGGAGCAGGCCCTGTGTGGGATGGAGGGGGGTTTTGCACAGCCTGCAGGTCAGGGGACCCTTAGCACTTCAGGTCAGATGCTGCAGCTGCTGCCCTGAGGGGGTGGGGGGCGGAGCATAGAAGCCCCATATCCTCTGACCAAACCATCCAAAGCAGGATCCTTGGCCCCAGGCCATTTAATCACATTGTCCCTGCTCAGAAGATCAGCTCAGGCTTGGGTTTCAGGGATCATGAGAATGATGGAGCCATTGCTGCCACTCTGAACCCCACTGGAGATGGCCCCCAGGCCTAGGAGGGCAGGCAGGCCTACGCTGTCATTTTCACCCCCACCCCCGCCCTCCCAACAGGTCGCTGGAGCTTCTGTTTGCCAGTGGCCAGAACAACAAGCTTCTGTACGGTGACCCCCCCAAGTCCCCGCGCGCCACCCGCAAGTTCTCCTCGCCACCACCTCTGTCCATCACCAAGACATCTTCGCCAAGCCGCCGGCGGAAGCTCTCCCTGAACATCCCCATTATCACCGGCGGCAAGGCCCTGGACCTGGCCGCCCTCAGCTGCAACTCCAATGGCTACACCAGCATGTACTCGGCCATGTCGCCCTTCAGCAAGGCCACACTGGACACCAGCAAGCTCTATGTGTCCAGCAGCTTCACCAACAAGATTCCAGATGAGGGCGATACGACCCCTGAGAAGCCCGAAGACCCTTCGGTGCTCAGCAAGCAGAGTGAGTGGCCATGCCGTCGGAGCTGCCCCCCAGCCTCCCAGCCCCACTGAGGCTCAGCCTGGCCCAGCAAGGCCTCAGGGCTGCTCTTCCTGCTCCCATGGGGAAGGAAGGGAGAGGCTGGGGGTCCCACCAGGCAGATTGTGGGGGCAGCACAGAGTCTGGGCGGTGCAGAGAGGTAGCCGTATATGGGAGCCTAGGCTGCGGGGGGAGGCAGGCAGAAATTCCCAGGGCATCACCACACTTTAGATGAGTGTCAGTTCCCATCATGAGCAATTTAGGCATCCCTCTGCCCTGACCACAGCATCCTGCGGCATCCCTGCGTTTGTCCATGTCTGCAGAGGACAGGGCCTGGGCCAGGACCATTCAGGGCCCGGGAGAGAAGAGGTTGTCAGCAGCTCCTGCCCCCTGGGATTCAGTCTGGCTGAGGACTCAGACCAGACACTGAAATGTGGACACCTGATATGAATGGCATGTGTTAGGGGGATGCTCGAGGAACACAGAGGTTGGGGTGGGAACACCATTGGGGGTGTCATAGAAGGCTTCCTGGAAGAACTGTTCGATCTTGATTTTTACCAAGAGGAAAGAACATTCTAGACCATGGGAACAGGATGGGAATGACTGAGGAGCAAGAAAAGAAAGGCCTTGTGTGTTTCGGGGACAGCTGAACGCCAGACAGACCTGAAATGCTGGGTGTGAGACAGAGGCTGGAGATAATTCCAGGACAGGCTGGAGATAATTCCAGAACAGGCTGGAGCCTCCCTACTCTCATGGTTTTTCCTGACCGTTCTAAAAGTGTCAGGCCTGATTCTGTTTTAGATCTGATCAGGCCACATCTTGGGTGCCACCAGCGTTGTCTTGGTTAGCACATGAGAGCATGTGCACACACCCACGTGCAAACCAGGGCTGGTCAGATGCCCCAGGCTTTGAGGAGAAGGCCTTTGAAGAGGGAAGGATTTCTCTCCTCTCAGCTGTCAAGAGGGAAGGCAGAGGGCACCCCTAGCAGGGGGCACAGCTGGGGTGAGATAAATCCTCCACCAGGCTCCCTACCAAGTAACACTCACTGTGGCACATGCAGTTGATGGGTGATGCGTGCAACTGAAAGTCAGTAACCAAGGAAATGGCCTACCAGAAATTTTATAATTTCACATTCTGAAATGTAACGCAAGGCAGTCCTGAGAAATTATCTTGTACCAGGCTTCTTGATTGGTGATCCAGGAGCCCATGAACCTAACTGTGTGCCAAACTGTGTGTGTGTGTGTGTGTGTGTGTATTTGTGTATGTATAAATATGTGTGTGCATGTGGTCATTATTGTCTAAAGAGAAGACCTGTGGCTTTTTTTGGGTTCTCAAGGTCAGATGCGACTACATCCACTCTCTATGTGGGAAAACTGAGGCCCAGAGCAGTTAAGAGTTTCTGACCAAGACGTTACTGTGCCAGACCTACGCTTTTAATATAATTCATCAGCTTCCCCAGGGTGTGTGGACCATGAGTCTCCCAAGATTGGGAAGCCTCTATAATTAATTGTCCGAGACAGGACATTTTTTAAGAGTGACCAGGGGCATGGGGCAATAGGTAAAAAGCAGAGGAAAACTGGAGCAGATGGTGACCTTAACTAAGAAGCTTCGCCAAAAAAAAAAAAGAGAGGCCATCACCTGGAACTTGTTAGAAATGCAGACTCTCAGGCCCCACCTGAGACCCCTGATCTTGTCAGAATTTGCATTCTGACAAGATCCCCAGGTGTGTCTGGTAAGGTTGGAGAAGCCCTGGTAGAGCAAAAGCCATCTTGGAGATTGACAGTGCTCATTAGCAAGAGAAAGGTTCTGATAAGTCCTGTGGGAAACAAAGCTGTTAAACTTCCTTCAGCAGCTGTATCGCAAGCTTACTCTGTTTTGCCTCAGTAAATTATAGACATAATTTTAAAAACAGATATTTAAATTTTAAAATTAAAATTGAGAAAAGTAAAATTATTTATTTCTTTTCTCTCAGGCTCAGAAATCTCCGTGAGAGAGGAG
The DNA here is from genome assembly GCF_047675955.1 of Chlorocebus sabaeus. Taxonomy (NCBI): domain Eukaryota; kingdom Metazoa; phylum Chordata; class Mammalia; order Primates; family Cercopithecidae; genus Chlorocebus; species Chlorocebus sabaeus. The sequence goes on along the minus strand of NC_132929.1, from coordinate 55,147,859 downwards.
TCAGATATTGATCAAAACCAGAGTGATGATGGTGATACTGAAACATCACCAACTAAATCTCCAACAACACCCAAATCAGTCAAAAGCAAAAATTCTTCAGGTACAATGCACCAATTCAAAACCACAAATAGATTTCCGGTTTGGGAGAGGGCAGCAGGTCAAGTCGAGTCCAGGCAAGTGAGTGTCATCCCTTATGCTTTATGAGTGACTCCTAAGAGCAGTAACTTTTCTGATGTTTCATGACCCACCCGCCCCGCCCTGGGGGAAGGGGCTGTGGGCACTGGAATATTGGCTGGGTAGATTCTGCTCTTCAACTCAACCAAGTCACTCTCCCAACTTCAAACAAGACTGCCTTGAGCCCACCCAGCACAGGTAGGCAGGGAAGCTCAGCATCTAGGGCTCATTCATGGAAGATCCTGATTCAGAAGGTGCTTCCTGAACTGTGTGTCAGGCTCTGCGCAGGCCCCTTTCATCATCTTGACAACCTTGCAGAAAGGCCAGGTTTTTCAAATAAGGGGAAAGACTCCAAGAGGCGGTGACATTGCTCACCCGCAGTCTCAGACTCCTGATCCTGAAGGGTCCTTGAGAAGCAGTCTTGGTCTCTGGTTTTCATAAAGCCCTTTTCCCTATACAAGGGGGCTGTGAGATACCCAATGGTGAGAGAGAGCTCCCAGGGGACCCACCTCCCAGGCAGCCCCTCCTCACACAGCTTTCTCCAATGCCCCTGCTCTCACATGCAAAGGGCAGCCTGCAGCCTGAACTCCCCACTATCCAGGCCTTCAAAAGAAACCCAGTAGGTAACAGGGTCATCGAACTTGAGAGAGAAACTGCCCAAACGCACTGCAGCCCTGCCACAGTTGCTCAGACACACAGAAACAGCGCTTAGGAGAGCCAAATTTTAGAAATAAGCTGTGAGTCCTTAAAATAAATCATCTGTGCCTCACAGCATAAATACTGCTATTTTGTCTTAGTCTGGATTGCTTTCCAGAGACAAGATGAAACCAAAGGTTTCAGGAGTAGGCTTCTCCTGTCATTACTACTAAAAATCATTATTGTTATTACTAATAGCAATGATATTCCATAGCATTTATATAGCTTTTCACCTAATACAAAGTACTTTCATCTATGTTATCACCTTTAATCTTTATATCCACCTTTTGAAGCTTTATCCCTGTTATTCAAAGGAGATTGCTGAAACCCAGAGAGGTTAAATAACTTACCCAAGGTCGCACAGCTAGTAGGGGATAAGGGAGAATTTCAACTTAGGTGACTGGACTCCAAGAGCCATCCTCTCTCCATCCCACTGTGCCCACGAGCCCATCAGTATGGATTGTTATGGATGTCAGACATTGAACAGGTTATGTGTTAATCCCAAGTAGACTGAGAGAGTAAGAAAACTCATGACGCTGCCCTCAGGCAGGCCCATGCCCAGCTGGACCTGAGAAGTGAAGGGGTTGAGAGCTGCAGAAAGATGGAAGGGGTGACTGGAGACCTTCTTCAGAAGCAGGAGGGTGCTCCCCATCCTGGGGCAGCCCTAAGGGTGTTGTGGTATGACTCTCCCCAGAGCTTCTAACACAGAGAGACCCACACACGCAAACCAGCACCACCCGACATGCCCTCGTGCCCTGAAGACACAGCCTGCTGGCTCTTGACGCTGGTCTAGCCTCGGGACCCCTGGTTTTCTAACAGCCTGAGGAGTTGGGACTGGGGACAGCTGAGGGTTGGTTCCCTCCTCTCTGCAGAGTTCCCGCTCTTTTCCTATAACAATGGAGTCGTCATGACCTCCTGTCGCGAACTGGACAATAACCGCAGTGCCTTGTCGGCTGCCTCCGCCTTTGCCATAGCAACCGCGGGGGCCAACGAGGGCACCCCAAACAAGGAGAAGTACCGGAGGATGTCCTTAGCCAGTGCAGGTATGTGGGGTGGTCTCCGCTCACAGGGTCCTCCCCACGGTCAACCCCAGTGGCAGGTGATAACCAGCATGGTCCCAGGGACTTGTTCTGCTGTGGGTGTTTAAGGTGTGCTGCTGAAGGCACAGGTGGGTCCTGTTAAATTGCTTCAATTGATTACACTCACTCACTGGACACGAAGCTTCCTGAATCATTATTTTGACTTGGGCACCGCCTTCCACTTATGGAGGTGTGGGGTCACAATCCCCACCTCTCTGCACTGGTTGGGGCTCTGCACACACCCAGGGCCTGAACCCCACACCTAGAGCCAGGGCCACTGCACATCTAGCGCACAGCCTGCCCTGCACCCTCCTCTTCCAGCGCCCAACTGAATGCCACCCATCCCACCCCCAAACTTCCACCCTGCAGGCATTTGCTAATGCCAACCCTCCTGCCTGGAGGCCTCTTCCTTCCCATCCATCACCCTTTGCTACTTGGCCAACTTCTACTCAACATAAAGCCCATTGCCCATGGGAACCTCTGTTCCCCCATGCTCCCACCTCCCACTTCTGCAGCCTTGGTCCTGCAGCAGAGACTGGAATAGGGGCCCCCGTGAGCTCTGGTCCCTGGGGAAGGCCTGCATGGCTCTGTCTTTGGAGGCTGCCTGAACCTTCCAGCAGCTCTTGAAAGATGGAGAGGTCTAGAAGAGGCTGGGCATGCATGGACCATGTCCACTGAGAAGCCATGACATCTGTGCTATTGGTCAGACACTAGTTGTTAAATATGTTATTATCCCTCTGCCCATGACCCTCTCAGCCCAGCTCAGCCGGATCCAAGAGGCAAATCCAGACTAGTATCAAGCTCTGTTTCTTGTCCTCACCTGTCCTCTCTCCCCTCTGCCACGCATGCTGCCAGGGTTTCCCCCAGACCAGAGGAATGGAGACAAGGAGTTTGTGATCCGCAGAGCAGCCACCAATCGTGTCTTGAACGTGCTCCGCCACTGGGTGTCCAAGCACTCTCAGGTGGGTGGGAGCCCTCCCTGGGCAGGCTGCTGGGGACCACCAGGCAATGGCCCCAGGAACCAGCTGCCTTCCAAAAGCAGCTGCGGGCAGAGTGAGCTGATGGCTGGCAGTGGGGCAGCAGGAGGGAGGGAGATCAAGTGTGCCACCCTGATGTTCCCAGAGGACTGCTCAGATTCCCTAGGAGGGAACCAAGGACAAGGAAGGACAATGGGCCTCTGTCTATCCACCCTGTCTGTAGCAAGGGTACAGGTAGGTTTGTGCCTCCCTGGCCCAGGGGTGCAGCCAGCTGAAGGATGGGCTTTGGTCTGGCCCCAGTGCTTTTATCTAAGATTCTCTAGGCCTGGAGAGCCTCTCATGCCCTGCCAGGAAGCCAGCAGAAAGGAAATGAGGCAGGTCAGCCTGCCCTGGGCAGAATAGAAACTGGAGCTCCCTCCTCTGGCCTGGGCCCAGACCACTTCAGGGCAACTCAAAAACAGTAACCAGAGCCACCCATCACGCCTTCCCGGCAGGACTTTGAAACCAACGATGAGCTCAAATGCAAGGTGATCGGCTTTCTGGAAGAAGTCATGCACGACCCGGAGCTCCTGACCCAGGAGCGGAAGGCTGCAGCCAACATCATCAGGTAAAGGCAGTACCTGGTTCCTGGCTCAGGACTGCCTGCTGGGACAGGAGCCCTGCCTTCTGCCTCTATGTGGGCTGGTCAGAGGCCAGGGAGGTGAAGGCCGCCCTTGTCAAGGACAGCCCCAAGTAGGAGTGCTGGGGTAGAGGTGAGCTCTTGGGGACAGGCTCGAGCCTGGGCAGTCCATTTGTCCTTCTTTCCTCTCTCCCCACCCTGTGCCAGACCTTGATCTCTTCGAAGCAAGAACCCAGCACACTTCTGCATGTGTGTCCACAGCTGCTACCCCCTGTCTAGCCTGTGCCATCCAATGTGGTAGGCGCTAGCTACACAAGGCTATTTAAATCTTTTTTTTTTTTTTTCTTTTGCGCTGTTGTCACCCAGGCTGGAATGCAGTGGCGCGATCTTGGCTCACTGCAACCTCCACTTCCCAGGTTCAAGCAATTCTCCTGCCTCAGCCTCCCCAGTAGCTGGGATTATAGGCGCCTGTCATCATGCCCAGCTAATTTTTTTATTATTATTATTTTTAGTAGAGACGGAGTTTTACGATGTTGGCCAGGCTGGTCTCGATCTCCCAACCTCAGGCAATCCGCCCGCCTCGGCCTCCCAAAGTGCTGGGATTACAGGCATGAGCCACCGTGCCCAGCCTTGGCTATTTAAATCTTAATGAAAGTTTAAATAAAATTTAAAGTTCAGCTCCTCAGTGACATGAGCCCAGCAGCCTCAGCTTCACCCCTGACATGTGGCTAGCAGCCCCTACATTGGACAGTACAGGCTGTAGATCGCTGCCATCACTGCAGAGATCTATTAAACAGTGCTAGCAAGGCCTGATTTGTAGGTGCTCAGGGAGTGCCTGTTGAATTGAATTCAGTTAAGTTGTTTATCCTCAAACCCGTGCTTGCCCTTTCCTGGCAGAGGTCAGGGTCAGGCAGCCCCGTGTCTGAGCTGGCTCAGCCAGTGACTTCTGTGAACTGGGCAAGGCCCCTCTCTGAGCCTCATCCATAAAATGGGTGAATAACACCCACTTCAAGGCTGGGGTGAGATCACAGGTGTCACTTCTACAAGCTGTTCAGTGGGTGGCGGGCACCTACCGACTCAGCCTGTCTGCTCCCAGCCCAGCCCAGGTGTGAGGGCTTGGGCCCTGGCCTTTCCTCCTCACCTCTTGCCTGGCCCCAGCCTCCCCAGACTTTCCACCAAGTCCTGCCTGTGACCAGAGTGCCCAGTCTTCCTCCCCAGCCAGGCCATCGAGGCCCCATACTGGGGCCCATTCTTCCCTCAGGCTCACAGTCCTAAAATCTCTTTCAGACCTCCCCATCTTCAGTACAGAGGCCAGAGTGTGTACACACATACACACACACACACACATGCACACAACCACCGCTCACATCCTCCCAGGAGGCCTTAGGAGTATGTGGAGCCCCCCACCGAGCATATTGATCAAAGCCACCCTCGGAGGGGAGCCTGTTCCCTGGGTGCGATGAAAGAGCAAGCTCTGGAGTTGGCTGCCCTGGTTTGAAGCATGGGCCCACCATGCTCCAGCTGCGAGACCCCAGGTGAGGCAGTTCCCTGAGGGGCCATTTCCTCAGCTGTGAGATATACACGACAATGCCTTCTGCCAGGCTGATCCAGAGAGCCACTCCCATGCAGCCCAGACCTGGTTCTCCAGTGTCTGCAGCCTCCGTTGGCACTCACCAGCTGTGACTCTGAGCCCATCACCATGAGCGTGAGGCACTTTGGCCTGACTTTGAGGCTCCACCCTCATTCCCCACCATGGGTATCACTCTCCTCTGCAATCCCAACTCCATCCTTGCAGTCTTTCCTCTGGGCCTGTGGCTGCCATACTGCTGCCTCCCTGCTCCCTCCCTGCTCCCTGTGCTTCCTTCCTCTCATGCATCCCGTCATCCATGTGCTCGCAGGAGCGCCTGCTGAATGTCCAGTCCTATGCTGGCACCAGAGCTATGGGGCTGAATCAGACACAGTCCCTCCCTCAAGGGCTCCCTGCCTGAGGTGGCAGAAAGGCCATTCCCACCCAATCAGAGGCAGGAAGCCCAGGGACTGAGAGGGTCCCAGAAGGGGACCTCCCACAGCCAGGAGGGTCAGAACCATCAGGAAGAAGAGAGTGAAGGACGAAGAGGAAAGGGCGTTCCTGGCAATGGGGATGACGAGGACAGAGGGGCGTAAGAGCAGAGGCCGTGTGGGGCTGCCCGAGCTGGGGAGGGGCTGCAGAGGAGTGAAGTGGGGCTCACCATGCCTTCTCCTTCCTGCCTAGGACTCTGACCCAGGAGGACCCAGGTGACAACCAGATCACGCTGGAGGAGATCACACAGATGGTGAGCCGGGCCCACCCTCTTGCTTTCCAAGGCTTTCCTCTCCGTCCTCCTGCCCAGGACCCCTGACCCAGCACAGGCATCACCCGTATTCATTTTCTGTGGCTGTTGTGAAAAAATACCACAAACTGGGTGGCTTAAAAAAACAGGAATGGGCTGAGAACGGTGGCTCACACCTGTAATCCCGGCACTTTGGGAGGCCGAGGTGGGCAGATTACCTGAGGTCAGGAGGTGGAGACCAGCCTTGGCCAACATGGTGAAACCCCATTAATACTAAAAATACAAAAATTAGCCAGGTGTGGTGACAGGTGCCTGTAACCCCAGCTACTCAGGAGACTGAGGCGGGAGAATCGCTTAAACCCGGGAGGCAGAGGTTGCAGTGAGCCGAGACCACCCTCTGCACACTCCAGCCTAGGGAACAGAAGGAGACTCCGTCTCATTTAAAAAAAAAAAAAAATTTATTCTCTCATAGTTCTGGAGTCTGAAATTAAGATGTGAGAGGGAGGCCAGGCGTGGTGGCTCATACCTGTAATCCTAGCACTTTGGGAGGCCGAGGTGGGCAGATCACTTAAGGTCAGGAGTTCAAGATCAGCCTGGGCAACATGGTGAAACCCCATCTCTACCAAAAATACAAAAAATGACCCAGGCATGGTGGCACATACCTGTGATCCCAGCTACTTGGGAGGCTGAAGTGGGAAGACTGCTTGAGCGTAGGAGGCAGAGGTTGCAGTGAACTGAGATCGAGCCACTGTACTCCAGCCTGGGTGACAGTGAGACCCCCATCTAAAAAAAAAAAAAAAAAAAAAAAAAAAAAAGGTGTTGGAAGGGTCATGCTCCCTCTGAAGGCTCAAGGGGAGGCCCTAGTGGCAGTGTAGGAGCTGGTCTTCACCCCAGGTCTGGCTGACTCCAGAGTGACAACTCTCCCTCATTCCGTCTACCACACTGCCTCATCCTCAGAAGTCGGGCTGCAGCTCACCACCTGCCCAGAAATGATGGGACCCCAGAGAGAGAGCTGTGCTTACCACAAACAAAAGCCAAGCTCATCGTGGCATTCCACAAGGAGTAAGGGAATAATGGTCTTGTGCACTTCCAGTGTCCTGCTACAGCCCACTTTTTTCCAAGTCAGTGCTATGCACCCCAGAATACCATCACAAGCCACCCCAGAGCCCTTGGCCCTGCATCACAGCAGCCAGGGATGCTCAAGACAGACTCACTCTGACCACACCACCCCCACCAGAGGCAGAGATTGCGCCATGCTGGCTCAGCCCCTTGCTGGCTGAGTGACCTTCAGTCTGTTGGAAGTAGCCAGCGTGAGGACTTGGGACTCTAGGCTCTGGGCCCCTGCTGCCCCCACTCCTCCCATGTTGCCCTCCTGGTTCCTGGAAGTGGCGAGGGGACCTATGAAGCTGTAAGCACTCTGCCCACACTCTGCCCCCAGAGCAGCACTGCAGGGCTGGGCCCCCAGGAACCCACACGTGCTCCTTAGGCAGGGAGGTTGGCAGTGCCCAGACCCTACTTCAGACTGACCCTTTGGAGCCAGAATGCTGGGTAAACCCCAGGACAGAAGTGCTCCTCTTGGCAGCTGAAGGGAAGCTGACTGCACTCTGCTCCTGTTTCCCAAAAGAGGCCCACCTGGAATGTTTACCCCTCAAGAGCATGAGGGCCCCTTGTTCCTTCATGAACAGCCTGAGGTTCTTCCAGAACAAACAGCCGCTGAGCTGCCCGCTCTTGTCCCCAGAGCCTGTGTGGGGCAGATCTGGGTTGAGAGGACCCCGCGGCCTCACTAGAGACAGCAAGGATTTTCAAAAGCCTATAAAAGGTGGAGGAAGTTGTCAGTTTTGACCTCTGCTTCCAGGGTCACCCTCTTTCCCAGGCCACCCCAGGGAAAGGAGCCAACTACCCCACCTTGGCCAGAACGCCTCTTCTGGCCTCTGGTACTGGTGCAGGCCTCTGGGCCCCACAGTGCCTGGGCCTCTGGGCCATAAGCCACCCAGCTCCTTGAGCTTACCCTTGGCCCTGTCAGTTCAGCCCAACCCCAGGGCACCAGGCAGTACCCTCAGATGGGAAGATGGCTGGGCTGCCCACCTGTATTTATTCACTCAGCTGCTTCAGAAGCTGAGGGTCCCCTCCCTGTGAGCACACAGGGGATCCCCTGCCTGGGTCCTCTCACTACAACCTGGCATCCCAGTGGCCCTGCCACTCTCTTCTCCATGTCCCCAAAGGCTTCATGTCCTCCAACATCCATACTCCTGCACCTTGGTTTCTGTACACACCCCTCCCTGCCCAGGGCAGCTCTGCCAGGAAAAACTCACCGACAGCCACCACATACACACACACCACACACAAACACACACCACACACACCAAACACACACCACACACACACACTACACACACCACACACACCCAGCAAACACACATACCACACACACCACACATACACTACACACACCAAACACACACCACACACATACACTACACACACCACACACACCCAGCAAACACACATACCACACCACACACACCCAGCAAACACACATACCACACCACACACACAACACACTACACACACAACACACATCACACCACACACACACACACTACACACACTTCACGAACACAGTGCTCACACACCACATACATACACACATACCACACACACCACACATACACCACACCACATACACACCACAGATACCACACCACATACCACACATACACACACACACATCACCCACACAGGTGCACACCACACACAACCACATACACACACATACCACAGATACCATACCACACACACATCACACACACACATACCACATACACACCACACCACACACACCACATACACACATCACCCACAGGCACACCACACACACACACACACACATACACATACCCACACCACAAACACCCCATACACACCACACACACACACACACATACCACATACACACCACACCACACACACCACATACACACATCACCCACAGGCACACCACACACACACACACACACACATATACATACCCACACCACAAACACCCCATACACACCACACACACACACACACATACCACATACACACCACACCACACACACACATCACACACACACATACCACATACACACCACACCACATACACACATCACCCACAGGCACACCACACACACACACACACATACACATACCCACACCACAAACACCCCATACACACCACACACACACACACACACACACACACACAGCACCCACATGGCACACACAGAGGCTGTTTTCCTCCACGGTCCTCGCTCCGTTCACATGACTTGGAACCACTTAGGCTGGAGCTCCCTGAGGTCAGGGCCCGTGTTTCCTGCCTTTCTGTCACGGCATGTGGTGAGGCCTTGGTGCAGACCTCAGTGCTCATCTGAGGAGGAAATGGGAGGAAGGGAGACACTTAGTTTAGGAGGGATGGCCCCACTTCCTTTGGGAACCAGCAGATGGGCTGCTTGTGGGTGCTCAGCCCAGCCCACTAGGACTTCTGGACAGAGTGAAGTGAGCATGAGAAAGCGAAGGCATGAGGCACACGAGACAGTCATCTGTTGGAGCACCTGCTGCCCGAGGAGCTGACCCCTCTCCTCTCCTCCTGTGTGGCCCAGTTGGTCCTGAGGTGGTGATGGGGGAGGATTCTTGTTCCTAACAGGCTCCTCCCAAGACCAACATAGTTGTCCCTTTACCCACCGCCTTCCAGCACCCCTCACTCAGATCCAGCAGACCTTCCACGAGGCCTTTGTGCCCAATACACCGGCCTCCCCATGTCCACCTCTCATCCATCTCCTGCCGTGGGCACCACTGTCCGCTAGCTAACGTTTCCCTGAAGATCTCTGATCATAGGGCCCAAGTAGTGGACACCCTTAATGACAGTATCCAAGGGTGGCCCCTGGGGACCAGAGACATTGACTAAGGCCCAGGACTAAGGTGGGTCAGCTGTCTTCTAAGCACAGGACCATCCCAGGAGCTAATCACACCTGGGAGTCCACACCTGCTAGTTTCAAAAGGAAACTGTATAGAGCCAGTTGTTGGCTCAGGCAGACCCTGAAGGGAGTGGCCAGGCACAGCCTGGAGTCAGATGACCTGGGCTCCAGTCCTAGTCAGCCCACTTCCAGCTTAGCAACTTGGGCCAGTGGTTCACATCTGGAAACCTCGGTTGTCTCATGCATGTGCTGGGAGCTCCCTGGCAGGGTGGGTGAGGGTGGTCTGAGCACTGGGTTGCACACACCAGCACAACAGGGCGGGGCCCATCTCCCTCCATTCCCTTCCCTCCACCTTCCCTCATCATACTCCATCCACCCGCCCACCAGATTCGAGGTGGCATCATACCCCATCCACCCGCCCACCAAATTCAAGGGGGAGAAACCCCCAGAGAGGCAGCTGAGAATCTAGGAGGTGTTCATCGTGGGCCTAACTCAAAACCTTGCTCCCCTAACTCAAAACCAGGCTGAAGGCGTGAAGGCTGAGCCCTTTGAAAACCACTCGGCCCTAGAGATTGCAGAGCAGCTGACCCTGCTAGACCACCTCGTCTTCAAGAAGATTCCTTATGAGTAAGTGTTGCAGGCAGCACCTGCCTCCCCCCGCTTCCTCAGGCACTGTCTTGGACAGCACCCCAGAAGCATATGCAGTGAACTTCCAGAGCTGTGCGGACCCTCCACAGCTTAAAACAATAGTGCCTGGGTCCGCAGAATGACGGAGAAGCCTGTTTCTGTTCCTGCCCACCAAGTTCTCTCCTTACCTGTCAGCTGCACATACACACTTTTCTGGAATCATCTCTAACTCAGAGCTCCTAGAAAGACAGTATCTGGAAAAGAGCATGTGTTCATGTGTGTGTGCACACGTACCTATGAGAAACTGTGCACACAGGTATAAGCGTGGGTGCGTGTGTGGGTCCAGTGACCTCCAGGAGCTGATTTAGGGGGCAGATGTGGACTTTGAAGAAGCCCCAAGGCCTGCTATTACCTGCTCTGGCCTCAGTCATCCCTGGTGTTCATTGCAGTTATTCTACTTTTATAATTTTGTATCCTTCTTCCTTCCTCTGACACTATGCCAAAATGGCATTTGTAAACATTATTTTTAATGAGTACACAGCATTCTCTAACAGTGTGTTACTAAGCCACCAGGGTGTTTTCAGTCTCCACTTTTATATTTATCGCTGCAGTAAGCATCCTTGTAACAAATACGTCTCAGTTCCTAACAATGGTCCCAGAATGGTTTCTCAAAATTGAGCTTGCCGGATTTGAATGATTGAGGGGCTTTTGGCCTCAGCTCCACCTGGCACTCTCGCAGCCCTCCCCAGCGTGGGTGCTGCCTCGTGTAAATAGACAGCGTTGGCACTTTGGAAACCTGTCACATCTCCTGGACATAGAAGCAGCTGATATTCCTGATATGTCCCTGTAGGAGGAGAAGCGGGATATGTTTTCAAACACAGATCACCTCCCCTGGCCCCTTCTGCCCACAGGGCTCTGCCAAGGTCCCCCTCCCTGTCACTTTATGATGTCAGGAGACTGTGGCTTGGCTTGCAGGCGTTTTAAGCCTTTTATCTGCCCCCTTTTAGGGTCTTCTATTCCCTCATCCTACAGACCAGCTGCTGCAATGACTAAAATGTGAATTCTCTGTCAGAAAACAAGATTCATAACAAAGTATTTCCACTGTACCTCACAATAAGGTGTGTGCCTTCCCACACCTTATTTCAGCCTCCCAGTAACCCTGTGAGGAAAGGATCGTCTTTATTCCCATTTTACAGATGAGGAAACTGAAGCCCTGCTCTATAAAGGGTTTGTCTGAGGCCACACGGCTGCGACAAGGCAGAGCTGGACTTCAGCCCAGGGTTCCTTCCTTCCAGGGTTCTGCAGAAAGTCATTCCCCCAAAATGACAGCCTCAAAAAGCCAAAAAATAAAAATAAAATAAAAAGCATGGAGCAATGAAATCAGCAAGGCAAACCTCACCTCCTCCACCTGGGTCTCCCCTTACTTCCCACAGGGAGTTCTTCGGACAAGGATGGATGAAACTGGAAAAGAATGAAAGGACCCCTTATATCATGAAAACCACCAAGCACTTCAATGATGTGAGTATGGATGGGAGCACTTCTCTCACTGAGGTTTTTCTTTGGCAAGATGCTCAAGAGGCTGGGTAGAGAATGGGCTATACACCTGGCTGGAACCAGACTGCTGGGTCCTCTCCAGCCCTGCCACCCCTTGCCATGTGGCCTTGGGCTGGTTGCCTCACCTCGGTCTCGGTCTCTTTTCCTATTAAGTGGGGCTGACCATAGAATGGTCGTAGGATGATTAACTGGGCAGTCATCTAAAGACATTCAGCCCAGCATTGGCTCACCACGAGCCCTCACCAGGACTTGTGATTCCTAAGAGGGGTCACTCCTCGGAGCAGGGTGTTTGGGGCGTCTGCGGCAAAGAGAACAGAAAGGAATGAAGGATTAGAAGGAAAGCAACGAAGACCTTGCTATGCTTCCTATTTTTTAACCTCATCAAATGGCAGACAGCTTCCCTCTAATTCATACATTATCCAGAACCCTCAGAATCTCCTAATGTTTTGGCTGTTTCGGCTACCCTGAAGGTGAATGTTTAATTCTCTTTAATGTTAGGAGGCCACAGTGCTGAGTGAGACTAAGGCTCCTGAATGTCCCCAGCTCCTCCAGCCCCCTCCTCTAGACCTCCCAGCCCCAGCTTTCCTGGGGAAGAACTGTTGAGATGGGACCAAGCACTGGGCCTGCAAACTGGCCTGGCATAAGCGACTCCAAGCGTCTGGACTGACTGATTAGCACACTAAGTTCAGATGGGTGCATCACATACCCCCAGCTCCCAGAATCCCTTCTCAGAGAAACATGGGAGCAGCAGAGAACTGGGGGCCAGACAGGTCCCAGAGCCTTCTGAGGCTCAATTCATGTCCACAGGGAGCATTTGCAATGTTCTTTAATAAGAATATCCACTGCCCCCTAACCGGGTGCCTACCTCGTGCCTAGCACTGAGCATTTTGTGCATAGTAATCTCATTGAAAGCTGGGGATGGCCGGGCGCGGTGGCTCACGCCTGTAATCCCAGCACTTTGGGAGGCCGAGGCGGGCGGATCACAAGGTCAGGAGATCGAGATCATGGTGAAACCCCGTCTCTACTAAAAATAGAAAAAATTAGCCGGGCGCAGTGGCGGGCGCCTGTAGTCCCAGCTACTCGGGAGGCTGAGGCAGGAGAATGGCGTGAACCCGGGAGGCGGAGCTTGCAGTGAGCCGAGATTGCGCCACTGCACTCCAGCCTGGGCGACAGAGCGAGACTCCGTCTCAAAAAAAAAAAAAAAAAAAAAAGATGGGGGCTGTCCTCACATTTTTAGATACAAAGAAACCAAGGCTCTGGAGGGGCAAGTGCTGAGGCCTCCTAACCGGTGTGTGGTGGCTCATGACTTTCATTGCTGCACAGTGCAAATCGGCTGTGTGAGAAAAAAAAAAGAAAGAAAAAAATCCCTCCCAGCAACTTCCCCACGTTTGCGCAAGTTCCAGCCCCTGAACCACAGAGATGGGTCACTCCCAGCCTCGTAACAGCCCTGAGAACAGTTGCACTCAGCATCCTCATTCTTCTGAGTTTAATCATCAACATGAGGAAAGAGCCTTTGAGGGCCGGTGGTGGGAGCACATGATTCCACTTGCCCTGACCACCTTGGCCAGGGCCACATCCCACCAGCCCCAGCCCCCAGCACACCATATCCTGGGAGGATCCTCAGCAGCCTGGAAGAAACAAGAAAGACCCAGGGATTGCAGCTCAGGGGAGGAGCCCTCTGGGGCCTCCTAGGCCCGGGCACCCAGTGGCTCCTGCAGTAAGCACAGCAGCAGAAAGGAGACTTGTGTGCCTCTCAGGAGAGAAAGAGGGACAGAGACCAAGCCTCAGGAAACATCCTGACAGAGGCCTGATCTGACCACACCTTACAGCACCAGGCAACAAATCACCGTCCCCTCCCTTCCCCTGTCCCACTATGTGCCCAGGAGTCAAGCAAGTGAAAGACAAGAATATGAAGTGAGCATTCATTGAGTGTCCACCGCATGCTAGACGCTGTGCTTCAAAAGCATCATCTCATTTAATCCTGCCATTCCCACTTTGTGGATGAAGAAACTGAGGCTCGAGGAGGGGAAATCTCATCCCCAACATTACACAGCAGAATACAATTTTGAACGCACACGGTCTACCTGAGAAGCTGCCCTTGAAATGACCTGGCATTTGGCCATCTCTGTTCAAATCCACCATTTGGTTCTGATACACAGGACGTGTGCTGGCACAATAGCGATTTACCTCGTCTCCCCTGGCACAGTTCTGTTTGCTGTTTTCTGGTCCTTTTGCCTTTAATGTCTTTGTCCTCTTAGCTGGTACTGGCCAGGATCTTCAGGACCATGGCCAAGCTGGGGTACTGGGGTAAGACAAGCAAGGTCCCCAGACAGCAAAATCTAAGGAGCTGCTTACCCTTTGCACTTGTACCCCATACCTCACCTGCCTCACCCTAGGCCCGTCTCTCTCCAGGACAGCGTGGAATGGACATGGTGATCATGTGTCTCCTTCTTGGGTTTTTGTGGGGTTTTGGGGGTTTTTTTTGTTTGTTTTTTTTTGGGTTTGTTTGACAGAGTCTCACTCTGCTGCCCAGGCTGGAGTGCAGTGGTATAATCTCGGCTCACTGCAACCTCCACCTCCCAGGTTCAAGCGCTTATCATGCCTCAGCCTCCTGAGTAGCTGGGATTACAGGTGCACGCCACTGCACCCAGGTAATCTTTGTATTTTTAGTAGAGGCAGGGTTTCACCATGTTGCACAGGCTGGTCTTGAACTCCTGACCTCAGGTGATCCACCCACCTCGGCCTCCCAAAGTGCTGGGATTACAGGTGTGAGCCACTGCACTTGGCCACCTTCTTGATTTTAAAGGAGATGCTTCTAATATTTCCCCTATGTGGAATGATGTTTGTTTCTTTACCAGGTTTTTTTTAAATTAGCTTTTGTTCCTTGGGTGCTAATGGATTTAACCATGAACAAATACAGAATTTTATCAAATATTTCTTTCTGCATCCATGGAGATGGTCATATGGTTTTCCTCCCTTAATCTGTTGATATAGTAAATGACAATTATACTTTTTTTCTAATATTCAATCATCCTTGCATTCCAGGAATAAACCCAATGTGGTCATGGTATATTAAACAAAAGGGTGTGTAGCTTTCCTTTCTTTTGTTATCCATTTCTGGTCTCAGTATCAAGGTGATACTGGCTTCATAGAATGAACTGGCAGATATTCCTTTTATCTTTCTTCTCTGGAAGATTTGATTGATCTATTGATTTCAAAAATTAGTATAACTTTTATATAAAACTGTTTTTAAGTTCCATGTTCTCTTGATGGAAAAAAAGTTAACTACAACTTCAATTTAATTAAGAAATATAATACATGTACTACTGTGCGTTATTATCCTTCCTGATAATAAGTAGTAGTTCTTTAGTAGTTCCATTCTTAAGTAGTTTTACAATTCATTCTTCTTGATGAGCATCCTTTAGAAATTATTTTTGAGGTTTCTTAGCAATAAAGCCCTATAATATTTAATTCATCTGTAAATGTCATTTTATTGCCTTTTTTAAAAGTAGTAGTCTTTTTTTAAATTTTTTATTTTAAAATAATTAAACAGTCACAAAGGCCGGGTGCAGTGGCTCACACCTGTAATCCCAACACTTTGGAAGGCCGAAGTGGGCAGATCACTTGAGGTCAGGAGTTCAAAACCAGACTGGCCAACATAGTAAAACCCCATCTCTACTGAAAATACAAAAATTAGTCAGGCATGGTGGTGTGTGCCTGTAATCCCAGCTACTTGGGAGGTTGTGGTAGGAGAGTCGCTTGAACCCAGGAAGCGGAGGTTGAAGTGAGCCGAGATGACACCACTGCACTCAACCTGGGCAACAGAACAAGACTCTGTCTCAAAAAAACAAAACAAAACAAAAAAAGTCTTAGGAAGTGGCAAAAGAATGTACCAGAAAGCCCACTGCTTCCTGCTGTTCCAGCTTCTTGCAATTCTAATTCCCTGATGTTCTAGCCCCAGCTTCCCACCCCCGCCCCCAGCTGCTCCAGGTCCAGCCTGCCCTTGATTTGTTCATGTGCATGTCATGTTTGGCGATGGAGTCCTACAAGATATCTTCTACTGTGTATGTGAGACCAGCAGTGCTTCAAAGTGTGTCCTGTCCAAGCTCTAGTTGTATGATGGGGGATTCCCTCAGAATTTGGCCCCTTTTAACTATTTGTTCTTCCAGATGAACTTTAGAATTACTTTGTCTATAATTACTTTTCTAGAGAAAGCTCTCGTTGGTATTTGGTTTTTTGTTTGTTTTCAGGGTTTTTGTTTTGTTTTGTTTTTTGTTTTTTTTTTCTTTTTGAGATGGAGTCTCGCTCTGTCACCCAGGATGGAGTGCAGCGGCGCGATCTCAGCTCACTAAAACATCCACCTCCTGGGTTCGAGTAATTCTCCTGCCCCAGCTTTTTGAGTAGCTGGGATTATAGACATGCACCATCACACCCATCTAATTTGTGTGTGTGTGTGTTTTTTTTGTAGAGACAGGGTCTCACCATGTTTGTCAGGCTGGTCTCGATCTCCTAACCTCAAATGATTCACCCGCCTCGGCCTCCCAAAGTGCTGGGATTACAGGTGTGAGCCACCGCACCAGGCCTGAGTGTTTTATTGGATTACATTAAACACATGTATCAGTTTTCAGAAAAGTGACATATTTACATTCCCATTTGGGAATTTGATCTCTTTCTCTGTTATTCAAGCCTTTTATATCCTTTGGTGACCTGTTTTTTCCGTCCTGCATAGTTCTCATTAAGTTCCTAGGTATTTACAAATTCCCATTGTTATTTGGAAGGTTGTATTTTTGTTGTATTTTCTAATTGATTATTGCTAATGTATGTATAAACTTTTCATTTTTCTATATTGAACCTTTAGCCAGCAACCCTAGCAAGCTCTGTTAGTTGTTCTCACAGTTTTCCAATTCCCTCTTGTATTTTCAAACAGGCAATTATATCTGCAAATAGTGATTATTTATCATCTTTGCAATACTTACTCCTCTTTGTCCCTGTCTTATTGCATTGGCTTAAAGATCAGTAACTTGATTGCTTCAGAAATCATCCGCAATGAGGACATCAATGCCAGGGTGAGCGCCATCGAGAAGTGGGTGGCCGTGGCTGACATCTGCCGCTGCCTCCACAACTACAATGCTGTGCTGGAGATCACCTCATCCATGAACCGCAGTGCAATCTTCCGGCTCAAAAAGACGTGGCTCAAAGTCTCTAAGCAGGTGCGGGCAGGAGGCTGGCACCACTGCCTCCCTGGGGCTGGATTGGGGATGGGGCAGGAAGACCAGTGGGCTGGCCACTGGGCATCTACAAGTGGGCAAAGGACTGGGCTGAGGTCTAACACTCCCAGGTAAAACAGAGAATCACTTCCCGTATATCACCTGGGACCAGATAGCAGGCCCACAGATGTGGCAGTGAGACTGTGGGACTGTAATTCCCACTTGAGTAATTAAAACCTCAAAGTGGAAAGAATATGTTGGTGATTATTGGTCCCAACACTTTTCTTCTGGAGTTGGGGCGAGAGTGGTGGCTTTATGGGGATCTGCAGGGCAGCTGAGACCGTGGTCAGGTGAGCCTTCCATTGGAGGATCCTTCCGACAGATGATCCTGCAAGCCCTTCCCAGGATTCTGATTTCACCTGCCCTTCTGGCCACAGAGAATTAGCTGCTCCCTGGAACCTGTCGGCTAGTTGATCACCTTAAATGTGAGCTCAATCCCTCTTCACTCAGAACATGAATCTGAAAAGCCATAAACATAAAACATGAACATAAAACCATAAGATACATTCTTCCTCAGGAATAAAGCTGCAGGCATTGGGGTCAGGAGGGACCAGTGCTCCTTATAGGAGAGCACAATGAGGCACTTGGACCACTTCCTTAGTGTACTTGGTGGATGCCCCACCCCAGCCTGCATGTGTGCGGGAGGCCGGACAAGCCCCCCTAGTAGACAGGGCAAGCCCCCAAGCACGATCCCTTGGCAGCAGTGTCTGTCATCCTACCACTGGGTGGGCTGTGCGGGATCCAGTGGCTCCAAGGGCCCTGTCTCATCTGGGCCACTCCGGACTTGCATACTGTGTCGCCCTCATTGTTCTCTTTATCACCTGCTCCTCACTACCCTCCTCATGGCAATGGCAGGTCTTGATTCCACCCACCAAGCAGGCGGCATGTCCATAATCCTCCCTACTTAGCAGCCAAACTCAGGAAAGTCCTGGGACATCTCTGCTACCCTTCCCCCACCTTCTGGTCACTCCAGCCCCTGATGACAGCAGGACTACAGAACATGCAGGGATACCCCATTACAACCCAGTGGGATTGGGCCTTTTGCTTCTTGGCACACAGAGATGCCAGGCTTGGGGTCAAGGACTGTGAAAGATGTTACTCTTGTTTGCGGGCTCCAGGAAAGAGCAGAGCTCAGGAGCACAGGAGCTCAGAGCTGCAGGCACATCCAGCCAAACATGGTACATACTGTCATGAACTCCTAGAGGCAGGTGTTGAGCAAAGCTCTGCAGAACATCCAAGTCACCCAACCTCATTTGGCTTGTCAAGGTTCAGGCAGGGCCCTTGCCACAGTCTGGGGGCCCATTCCAGGTAAATCTCTCTCTCCTTCTCCCCTGTACTATGGGAATGACATCATCTTTTCCAGAGGCCCTGCAGACCAGGCTTCAGTTTCCCACCCCACTTAGGCTTCCTGGAACCCACACTCCTTGCATTTCTTGGTCTCGATCTCCAGCATCACCCTCCTCATTGGATTTGGGAGGGAATGAGCTTGGCCATCCTGAAATCTTCTGTTCTCTGCAGAGAGTGCAAATCAAGGACACTTGGTGGTCAGGGCATGTGATTCAGCCTGTGTTCTAGGATGTCTTTCTGGACTTAGGGTCAGCTGGCCTGGTTCAAAAATCAAAAATGCCTTTGGCACCGCATGAGGTCTCCACCCTCTATGGCAGTCTGGACCCAGCTGTCTTCTGCAGCCCCCAGCCATGTAAGAGTTGTGTGTCTGCACAGCACCTGGCCCCAGGAGCTTCTGAGAGCTCCTGGTCATGGCCTGCTCAGCATCTGCCAGGGGCAGTTCATTATCTCTCTACAGGTGTCCCATGGACATTGGAGACCCTCCGAAATGGCCACGTTTCTTAGATGGCCTGAACTGTAACCTCAGCAGCCAGTTCTTATTGCTCGCTTAAATGTGCTCACCATAGCAGAAAAGCATTATGTCCAAGTCTGGTTCAGCCCCTGGCAAGAGTCAGGCAGCTGGGTTTCATTTGGGACTTTTCATTTCCCCTTTCTTCTTTTAACCCCTCTCCCCATCCTCTTTGAAAAAACAAACAAACAAAAAAAACAAACCTCAAGAGAGGATCTGATGATGATGCTCTTCCATAGGACAGTACAATGACTAACATGGATTTGTGTGTCACCTCTCCTGGAGACAAAAGCCTCGCCTTGGCTAACAATAGATTTTGGCCTCTCTGGGAGGGAACATTCTTGGCCAGCCAGAAGTCCTCCGCTTGGTGAACAGGAAGTGATGGAATTTTGGAGACCACAAAATCATCTTTCTTCCTGACATTGACTCCAAGGCTCCTTGCTTGGTCCCTGCTCTCAATCACATATTCCAAGGGCCCCTCGTTTCTGCCTGCTGGTGTCCACACTCTAACAGAGACACCCAAGATCCCAGAGGCTTGGTATCCCATGGAGCATCAAAGGATAGAAGCTCCTGGCCCAGCTAGAAGATAGATACTTGAACTGCTTCAACTTGGAACATACTTTTTAAGCAGCAGCTGAGAAAATTCTGTGGCTTCCCAGGCCATAGAGCTCCTTCCTGGAGAGAGCATGACAACCCAAAGAGGAGCAGCCATACACAGCAAGCATGGGGATGTGGAGGAAGTTAAAAATGTGCCCAGTTCAGAGCCACAAATTGGTCCTGGAATATCTTCTGCACATTTTCACGGCCTCAGAGCACGGTGACACTTCATCTAGAACTACATGGCCACCGGGACCTCCTGATCAAGCTTCTGTGTCTCCCACAATTCTAGAATATCTGAGCTAGTATTGCCCTAGGGAATACCTGGATTTACCCTCCCATTTTCCATATGGGGACCCTGAGGGCCAGACAGACAAGAGGAGTGGTGATTTGCCAGTCGGCATGCCAAGAGTAGGTGACAGAGGCTGGGGAGGCCCTAGGTTTCCTGACTCAGCCCCCGCCTCTGACCTCAAGCCATATCAGGTCATTCCTCTGCAGGCGGATGGACAGGAAGAGGAAGGAGGGTGCAGCTCTGGAAAGGGGCAAGTGCAGGAGGGAAGCTGAGATCTAGAACAGAGGTGAGCCAGGGCATCCAGCCTCCGCCAGTCATTGGAGAGCAGACATCTCAAGTGAAAGCAGAATCATCTGCCTTGACTCTGTGTGCTGTGTGCTATTCTGTTGCGTGTCAGATCCAGAACACAGTTGTGCTCTGAACAGGATTAGTCCACACCAGGTGGCTAGGCTTTTTCTGCTCGTTGATAAGGCACGGAACTGAATGGTACGCTCAGCCCTTCTTTCCCCTTGAAGAGCACACACAGATCTCCTCCTGTCAGAATGGAGACTTAGATTGTCTTTTCAGTAGACAAGTTTCTCAGCAGAAATCTGACCCCAAGATTGGGCGTGTGCTTGGCCTCCAGGGCCTGTCTCCCCTTCAGGCTGACTAGGGCTCTGGTGGCGTGACATACTGCTCCGGTGGTTTCTCAGCCATATTTGGAATCTTGAAGAACAGAGCTGCAAAGGAAGTCTCTAACCTATCTCACCATTTTATCAATGAGGGAGCTGAGGACCCCTGAGGGAAAGGACCTTCCCTCAGGCTCCACAGCACACAAAGCCAGGCTTGACCCAGGGCACTCCGTGGGTCAGACAGACTCCAGCCACTGAAACTCGGCTGCAGCCTGATGTGTGTGCTGGGCCTGGCGGGGTCGCTTGGCAAAGCCCTTTGCTCTGGGGCTTCCTCTCTCCAGCCAGGCCTTTTCTTTTCTGATGATCAGTTCGTCTCCCATCTTTTTTCTTGATCCTTAAATTTGGGTGGTGTTTCTGGTGTGAAAAAGGGAACGTGTGAGATGAGGGTCACATCGTTTGAGTGTAGTTCATGAGAAAGATCAGGAAAATCAAAAATCTGCCATTTCCTGCCCTCAGCGTAGGCTCCTGGGAGTCACCCACCAAGTCCTAAACTGCCCAGGTGTCGGGCTCCTGCAACATTTCCCAGGGCCAAATCCACACTCAGGTCCCTCACATCTACTTCCTTGCTTCTGAGAGATGTGTGAGCACAGGCACACTCAACAAGAACCCATGCCCAACTCCTGAGGAGTTCAGGGGCAAGGTGCCCAAACACAGGAGGCCCCCAGATCCCAAGGGAATGCAATTCTGGAACCCTGGCGGGCAGCATGCTGGAGTGTGGGCCTGAGGTCCCGGGCCTTGGTGTGTGCTGTGTGTTAGTAAATGCTTCTGATTCCTTCTAGACTAAAGCTTTGATTGATAAGCTCCAAAAGCTTGTGTCATCTGAGGGCAGATTTAAGAATCTCAGAGAAGCTCTGAAAAAGTAAGTGTCTGTCGTTTTGTCACTGTTATTTGTAAAATCATAGACCCGCATTGCAGAGGCATTCACGTGCCACCCCCAGCCAGAGCAGGACGTCTGTCTGTCTGTCTGTTCATCTGTCTACCCACAAGACCCCTACATTTCCTGGACCCCAATGGTGGAGTCCTCCATGGTCTGCCAGAGAAACTCCAGAGTTTGCTGGCATTTCCTGGGAGAAGCACAGGAATCACGCTGGGATCCCTGAAAGCATATAGTAGCTGTGATGATAATAATAGTGGCGCCAGATGTCTCGATTCTAAAATCACATTTTCTTTTTACATTTTAATAATTCTGACATCAGGAGATGTCTTAAAGTCAGTATTGTTTATTTAACATGATTGTGTTTCCTTTTTCACTTGAGAATTCATCATCAAAATATGCTTTCATTTGATAGACAGTGGCATCTTGGAATCCAAAAAAATACTGTTTTACAATAATCATACTTAAAGTTTGTAAAGGACTTGCCTAGACATTGTGCGTTTAACGCCATCAACATTGCCCATAAGGTGGGGTCCTCAGCCTCAGCACCCTTGCTATTTTGACTACAATGATCCTCTGTTGAGGGGGACTGTCTTGTGCACTGTGGAATCTTTAGCAGCATCTCTGGCCTCTACCTGTGAGATGCTAATGGCACCTCCTTCAGTTGTGACGACCAAAACTGTCTCCAGACATTACCAAATGTCCACTAGGGGCAAAATCCTCCCCCCTTGAGAACCACTAGGATAAGGCTGCTTCCCACATCCTGTTCTTGCAGACAAAGAAACTGAAGAGCTAGTGACTGGTCCAAGGCCATGTGGCCATGGCCTAGCACCAGGACTGGCCCAGGCTGGCCTCCAGAGCTTGGCAAGGTTTGCCCTGGGCTCCAGACAAGCTCTCCCAGGGAAGCACTGATTCGGCCCATCTGCACACACTGTGGCCGCACACTCACACGAAATGGGGGATTTGCTTCTGTCACTCTCATTAGGTGCTTACTCAGGCTTCTGCACTAGTCTCAACCCTCCTTTCATTGAGTGAGTGTCCGTTCCTCTCCTTGCCTGACTGGCTACTTGCCACACTTTGGAGAGACCCGGGGAGACCCCTGGGGTCCCGGTTCCCTGTACAGCTTAGGAAGCCTCTCCTCCCTTCCTGGTGTTCCCATGATCATGGCTGATGCAGGGACCACCAGAGTTTACTACCCCCAGATTCTGAGGATGGGGCCAGCCAAAACCTCCAGCCCTTCACAGTGGCTTTGACGGACTGCTCACCCCCTCTGCCAGCCTCGTCTGCCTCCTCGTTTTCTTCCTGCCATACTTGGTCTGTCCTTCGCCAGCTCTGTGTGCCATCGCCTTGACCATCTCCACTTTATTTGTGTTCTCAGACAGATGTTGCACCCATCTGTGCTGTCCGGCCGTCTCTCTTCTGCCTGGGCTCCCCAGAGCCCCTGTGGACTGTGCTTGTGGGGAGCTGCCCCTCCGTGCATTCACCAACTTGTCCGTCCGCCCCCGGGGCACCACTCCATCCACCTCCTCACATGGCTGGCTTCCTGGTCTGCTGCCGCCACCACCGCTGCCTCCACTGCCTCTGGGGCCCCCCTTTCTGTCTGAGTCCCCATCCTGACCGTCTTCCCTCTTTCAGGTGGCCTGCGGGCCCGTGTAAGTGTCTCTCCCACATTCTCCTAGTCCCTGCAGCACAGGGCAGAGGTGGCCTGCGGGCCTCTGGGAGCTAAGAGCTTTATGCAAACCAGGTTCTGGACTTACAGAGACATAGGCAAAGCACGCAGAGGAGGGAGGGACTGGGGAAACCTGGGGAAAATGCTTCCCGCACCCCCTCTCCTGAGGCTCTAAGGTTTTCACAAAGAGCGATGTTGCATGAATACTGAGCATCTGTTTCACTAGGCAGGGGACGGGGGCAAGAGTAGCAAGGTGGTAGTCCATGGGCATAGCCAATGACCTTCCCAGACAAGCAGCCATGCTATGGGCCTCATCATGTTGGTCTGCAGCCCATTCATATGTCCCAGGCATCTTTTTCAGCTTTTCATTAAAATATCCAATATCAGGCTAGGCACAGTGGCTCACGCCTGTAATCCCAGCACTTTAGGAGGCCGAGGCGGGCAGATCCCTTAAGGTCAGGAGCTAGAAACCAACCTGGCCAACATGGCAAAACGCTGTCTCTACTAAAAATACAAAAATTAGCCAGGCGTGGTGGTGCATGCCTATAATCCCAGCTACTTGGGAGGCTGAGGCAGAGAATCGCTTGAGCCCGGGAGGCATAAATTGCAGTGAGCCGAGATCGCGCCACTGCACTCCAGCCTGGGTGACACAGCAAGACTCTGTCTCAAAAAGAATGAAAAAGGAAAAAAGAAAAAATATCCAATTTCTACCAGCATCCAGGCTGGAAAATGGCCTTATTGCCTTTCCCAGCCAAGACTTCACCACCAAACCCTAAATCAACACCCCGCCAGCCATTCTCTTAAATGTCCCTTGCCCCACCTACAACAGCCCTAACTGTGTGTGCCCCTTCAGTCCCTGCCGGGTGCCCTGAGAGTGGCCTCATCTCCCCTTTTCATTCCCCAAGCCTACATCCTGGCGAAGTCCCATGACTGTTCCCTCCTCCCAACCTCCCAGCAATCAGAACCTTTCCACAGCTCCAGGCAACAAGAATTTGGTTGAGAACTGAATTTAGCAGTAAAATGTGGTCACCAGCTCTTTTGGGGCCAATTCCAGTTTTGACTACCCTGTCGAATCTCAACCGAGCACACACTTTCATATCTGCACATTTTGTGTTTAATTTGAATAGGAAGTCGTTGATTTAGAGGAACATGTGGGACACACTGTTATTGTAGGCTGCTGCAGTGAAAGCTTTTCCCCTTTGTTCCCCTGAATTAAGGATGGGAACAGCCATGGAGGAGTGTGTCAGCTAGCTGACTGCCAGGCCATCCCCTATACCCGTTAATCAGGGTGAGAATCAATTTATCTATATGGATGTGATGAGCCCAAAGGCTGAGCTCTAGAATTTCAGGGGTTCCAGCAAAACCAAATATCTATCTCTATCTGTATTTTCTGCCTGTGACCACAGGGCAGAGTAGCAGGTAAAATGGGACTTTCCACCCCCACCCCATTGCAGTTTTTTTTCAAAGACTATCTACCTAATCACCCTGTACCTTGTGCCAGAACCTTGGACCCTGGCCCCAGGGGATTCCGCCCACACAGCCCAGCCTCAAGGGCCCTCACACCCTCCCTGACGCCCATCCCAGGCCTCAAGATAGAAGAGAAGAGATCCCCAACTACAGTCGGCAGAAACTTGTAAGAGACAGTGGCCCATCCCACAGCCAGGGCAGTACAGGGAAGAGAAAAGTCGGAGAGAAGGAGGAAGGAGAGATGGACTCAGTGCTTGTCACGGGTCGGTTTCCTGGAGTTTGGTGTAGAGCGTGGGCAGCTGCCTCATGCCAGCAGTAGCTTGTCTCCCATAATTTCCCTTATTCCATTTAACATCATCAGGAGCATCTTGGTGGAAAGAAACATCCAGTTTGGGGGCTCCAAACAACCACAGGCAAGGTCAGGTGTCACCATGCATGGGAGTGCCACAACAAGGCCTTGCCCAGAAACCAGAAACAGCTTTCAGGCTGGGGGTGGGACACTTCCCTCTCTGCTCCCTAAAATGCTAGCTGCAGACCTGTGAGGGCTCTGCCAGAGGAGGAAGCCACCCCTGTATCAGCTCTGCTCAATAGGCAAGAGCTGGACCTCACCCGAGAGAGGCCAAAAGGCCCATATGGAAGGTTCAGGACTGGCCTGTTGTTGGGTATCTTGCCTACAGGAAGTCCCAACATACTTCCCTGTTCATTCAGAGGCTTGGTGTGGCTCAGTCCCCATGCCATGTGTCCCTGCAGGGCCCTCCAGCAGTCCTCTATCCCACTCTGGCAACTCCATACATTTGCCCACATGGCTGTGGATTTCGGATGGGGGTGTGTGTGTGTGTTTGATTCAGTGTGCTCTCATCCCCTCTTTCATGGCCCCTCACTACAGAGCAAGCCTGTCCAACCTGTGGCCTAAGGGCCACATGTGGCCCAGGATGATTTTAAATGCAGCCCAACACAAATTGCTAAACTTCCTTAAAACATTGAGATTTTTTTGTGATTTTTTTTTTTTCAGCTCATTAGCTATCGTTAGTGTGTTAGTGTATTTTATATGTGGCCCAAGACAATTCTTCCAATGTGGCCCAGGGAAGCGAAAAGATTGGGCATCCCTGCCATAGAGGTAGTAAATAGGGACAGAGGTTAGTACTGGGGCTGGGCATGCTACTTGCAAGTGATTCGATTGCAAATCCACCACCTTCCCACAACTGGACCATGACTCCCCATAAGTACCAGGGGAAGTCGACCCTGAGTGATCAGAGGACCTCGGATCCTTTTCACTGGTCTGGGTGTTCAGAAACCCCCAAAAGCCTTGAGAAACACTCTGAGTCCTTTGATCATTTGCAGTCAGCTCGCAGTCACCAGGTCTCCCGTTCTCCCTTCTATCCTTAGAGCACTCCATGGCTACCTGGCTACTGTCACACGTGCAGGTGGCAGGGTGAAGGGGGAGAGCACCTCTCAGAACCCACTAGTCTACACTGCCACAGCCTTACAACCCCAGAGTTACTTCTCAGATCTTTGGATTATTTCTCCATCAGACTCATAATCCTGGGCTTCAGACTTGGAGAATGATGGAAAGGAAATGAAGAGCTGGCTGGACACAGTGGCTCACATCTGTAATCTGAGCACTTTGGGAGGCTGAGGTGGGCAGATCACTTGAGCTCAGGAGTTCCAGACCAGCCTGGCAACATGGCAAAACTCTGTCCCTACCAAAAATACAAAAATTAGCTGGGTATGGTGGTGCGTGCATGTAGTCCAGCTATTTAGGAGGCTGAGGCAGGAGTACCATTGGAGCCCAAGAAGTCAAGGCAGCAGTGACCTGTGATTGTGCCACTGCACTCCGGTCTAGGTAACAGTGAGACCCTGCCAAAACAAAGAAAAAAAGAAAGGAAATGAAGACCTGAGCATGTAATAATCATGGACTAGAAGGAATGGAAGGATGCAGAGCAGCCCCTCCAGTGGCTGGATGATCCTTATTCTTTTTTAATCACAAACTACAGTAAATATATATATTTGAAATTACAAGTCTGTATACAAATGCATATATGCATTACAGGAGAAAAAATTCCACAAAACAATATGTACCTTTATTCCATTTGGTGAAGTCAGATATTTTCTTTTTCACTTGTTATTTTTATTTGTTTTCAATTAAATAGAGATGGGGTCTCACTATGTTGCTTAGGCTGGTCTTGAACTCTTGGACGCAAGTGATCCTCCCACCTCAACCTCTCAAATCCCACTCCCTGGGATTACAGGAGTGAGCCACCACACCCGGCCCTTTTTCACTATTTAAAAATTCTAGTCTACACCCTCTAAATTGATTTCAACACCCATGACAGGGTCAGCCCTACATTTGGAAAAACACTTTTGCCTGCTGTGTCCCTAACGCCAGGCATCTGCCTCCTTCGTGACTTCGCCATACTGTGCCAACTGTACTTGTGTTTACCTAACAGCCTCTTTAAATTAATTCACTTTTTCCCAAAAATATATAAGCAGGAAATTTTTATATCGTGACAAATGGAAAACCAGCATACTTGCTGTAAATACAAGAATGCCATTAAAAAGTATATAGTAAAAACAAAATAATGTTATTGAATTCTGGCCAAATACTGATGCTTGCCAACACTCTGATTCTGACACCTGTGTCACTATTTGTTTAAAAAGATAAAATGTGAAAGGAGAATGGCAAGGGTCAAAAGTGTCAAAGTCACACTATCACCAAATGAGGCATTCTCCCTGAGCAGAAGGGGGAAAAGTAAAAATCCAATGTTTCTTACCACGTGAATTCATGTTATTTAATATTGTGCCTGTAAGTCACCTAAAATCAGCTGTCAGACCACCTAAAATTGTCTTAGCTGGCATCATTGCTTTATACATGAGGAGCCTGAGGACCAGAGAGGGAAAGGCCTGGCCCGGGGTCACACAGTAGGCAGGTGAGGGACAAGGCCCAGGTTTCTACTCTTGCTCTATCATCCTGCCGGCCTCCCCTTCCTCCAGGTTAGCAGGGTTGCCAGGCGGCCATAACGAGACAAAGGTGAGATGGGCTGGGAATGAGGGTCACTGCACTGTGCTCGATGATGCCACCACATCTGTGTGCTGAGCTGAGAGGAGGTGGCAGAGCACTGGGGAGGACGCCCCAGAAGGAGCTAAAGGGAGCCCTGCCGGCACATAACAGCTGCCAGGCTCCATCACAGCCTCCATGAACCCTTACCCAGCATCCAGCCAGGGGCACCAGAACATGCTGGGAAGGGGCAGTAACAGGAGCCCCTGCTTTGGACCAAAAATCAGAGAGGCATGGCCCATCACTCCAGGGGCTCCGCTCCCAAAGATGCAGTCCCCCAAGAGTCACCAACTATGGAAACTATCACCCAACCTCCTGCCCCGAAGCTACGATCACTTTCAGGAAAGTGATCTCAGAGAGCAAGGGTTCCCTGCCCTGGCACCCAAGCCCAGTGCTTAGGTGGGTGGGAGATGCCAGTGGAGACAGAGGTCGCAGGGAGCAGAGACAAGGGAGTCAGATAGGGTACTGGCAGGACTGGGGTGGCTGGGGCTGCAGAGCCCTCCGGGAGGTGATTCAGGGGGCAGATCTGGATGGGAGAGGCTCAAGGAGAGATAGGAAAGGTGAGTCTAGAGGGGCTGGTGACAGAGCCCAAGGACTGACTGGGACAGAAGGCAGAGAGGTAGGGGAGGACCTTCTGGCTCGGGAAGGAAAGAGACAATTTGAGATGCCCCAGTGGGTATAAGAGGCCCCAGTCAGTACCATGTCGCCCTCACCACCCCAGAGGACTGGCCCTGAGACCCAGCTGACTGTCCTAGGCTTGTAGAATAGTCAGTCCTAGAGTATAGTGTGATTCTTGGTGACTGCAAGTCCCTTTGCCTCTAGCAAAGCAAAAGGTGCATGCGGGATGTTCTGTTCTTGGTAGACGTTACCTTTTTTTAAATGAAAAACTTTTGTTAATTCCGTTTGCTTCCAAGTTGTGACCCACCCTGTGTCCCTTACCTGGGGATGTACCTCACCGACCTGGCCTTCATCGAGGAGGGGACGCCCAATTACACGGAAGACGGCCTGGTCAACTTCTCCAAGATGAGGATGGTGCGTTCCCCCCAGCCAGGCAGGGGAAGGGGGGTGTCGAAGCCCAGATGACTCAACCTGGGGCCCACCCACACTCTGCCCCCGAAGGCTCAACCCGCTGCATAGGGTGCCACCATTTGGGAGCCTGGGTCCAGCTTCCCAATGAGAGCCATCACTATCATTGATGAGCAGTTAGAATCTGGCAGGCCCTGAACCATGCTTTCACAGGCATTTCCTCCTCTAGTCCTGACAGTCTGAGAGGTAGCTGCTCTTATTCTGCACCATTCAGATGAGCAGACTGAGCCTGGGTGAGGTCAAGTGAGCAGCCCAAGGTCACCCCACAAGTAAAAGGCAGAGCTAGGTCTGGAGCCCAGGTCCAGGTGACTCCAGAGCCCCACACTGTTATTCACACCCATCTGTATTGTTCATATTGACGCTTGATGTGGACAAAGTAAAACCACTTACACAGCATCTCCTAAAAGAATAAGTTTCCAATTTTCCCAGAAAAATCAAGAACCTAGGATAAGGGATGAGGAGACTTCTCCCATCAGAAACAGGATTCTAACCGTTCCCTTCTTCCCTCTCACTTCAACTGGAAAGCCTCTACTTGCACCAGGTTTATATAACAGGCCTCTACATTTGATTTTTGTTGGATGGAAAGGGTTTCTTCAGGCACTATCCTGAAGAGCGAAAGCCCCTTTTCATCATGTCTTGTGCACAGCAGGCACTAAGGAAGTGGCAATGCCTTTAACTTTTGCTGGAGTCGTAGGGTTTTGTTTTAGTGACGTTAGGTAGCTTATGCCACTAATTAAAGGAGATTTTTTTCTTCTCTCAGTCACATAGTGTAATTCACCTACAGAATCTTGACAAGTCTTGGAAGTAGATTTCTGATTTAAGAAAAAAGAAAAAAACATGAGGCTGGGTGTGGTCACTCATACCTATAATCCCAGCACTTTGGGAGCTGAGGCGGGTGGATCACTTGAGGTCAGGAGTTCGAGACCAGCCTGGCCAATATGGTGAAACCCCATCTCTACTAAAAATACAAAAATTAGCTGGGTGTGGTGGCATGCACCTGTAGTCCCAGCTACTCAGGAGGGTGAGGCAGGAGGATCGCTTGAACCCAGGAGACAGAGGTTGCACTGAGGCGAGATCACGCCACTGCACTCCAGCCTGGGTGACAGAGCAAGACTCCATCTCAAAAAATAAAACTAAAAACAAACACACATGATGCCTCCGTGGGACCTTCCAGGAGGCAACACGTATGGAATTAAGAGGCTGACTTCAGATTTCGCTGTTGATGCCCCTTCAGTTCTGCAACGTGGGGGGTAGAACTAGGAGAGCAAACTGTGTTCTGAAACTCTCCTTCCTTCCCACAGATATCCCATATTATCCGAGAGATTCGCCAGTTTCAACAAACTGCCTACAAAATAGAGCACCAAGCAAAGGTAAGCTGGTGCCTTTTCCTGGTCACTTGCATGCTTTCACAGTGGCTCTGTCTAGGCCACCTTCTACCCTGTCCCCTCCATACCCATCCACTTTCCCTTCCAGAATTCTCCTGGGCCCAGCTCAAACACTATCCCTGTCAGGAGGCCTTCCCAAGTCCCTATTTCTTCAAATTGGGCCTGTGTTCATCTTGTGACTCTTGTCTGGTTTTACCTACCATAGGATGGTTTATTTTCATGTCTAATCTCCCCCAGGGCAAGAGAGGCAGAGTTGATAACATCTGTTTCTGAAAGGTACTATGCTCACAAGTTACAAAATCCGCAGATACAAGGAGTGCACAGTGAAATGTTCCCCAGCCACCTAGTTCCCCTTCCAAAGGCAACATTTCCATCCATTTCTTGTGTCTAGGTCCACAGGTAGTCCATAAACACAGCAGACTTTGCATACTATTCTCCAGCATACTATATACTGCTCAGTATCATTCTTTTTTCTCCTTCATAATATATCTTGGAGATCATTCTCTATTAAAACAGAAGCATCCCCATTCTTGCTTACAGCTGCAGAGGAATTTATTTATTTAGCCAATCCTCTGTATTGATGGTCATTTAGGTTGTTTTGATATTTTGCTGCTACAGACAAGGCACAAAGAAATACTTTGTATATCCAGAAACAGGCAGGGAGGGCCATAGGGTATGGATCCCAGGGGCTGTGCTGCTCTGAGGGCCTAGAGAGCCTTACTGGAGGAGGAGAATCTTGGAAGAGTTTTCCTGGTTGGGGTGGACATGTCTTTCTTGCAGAGAGACAAGCTTGTGTAAGGCTAAGTACAGTGACCCACCACCACCACCAAATGGCTGGCTGCAGAGAGCAGCATCAGACCTGGGACTTTGTCCTTAGGACCATAGGAAGCCCTGAAAGGAGGTTATATAATTGGACTAGTTTGCATTTTTAAAAGATTGCAAGGCCATGTAAGAGAATGGTCTGGAAAAAAAAAAAAAAAAAAGTCTCAGCTCACCAAAAAGAAAAAAAAATTGTTTAATAAAAAAGAATGGTTATCATTTTAGTCTCATTTTATTATTCAAAGCCTGTGCTGTTAGCCCCATTTTACAGATAAAATAACTGAGATTTGCTAACCCAGACTCTTGGGCTCCCAATACTATGACTTTTCTTTTCTTTTATTATTATTATTATTATTATTGTTTGTTTGTTTGTTTGTTTGTTTGTTTTGAGACGGAGTCTCACTCTGTTGCCAGGCTGGAGTGCAGTGGTACAATCTTGGCTCACTGCAACCTCCACCTCCCAGGTTCAAGCAATTCTTCTGTCTCAGCCTCCCAAGTAGCTGGGATCTGGGACTTTGTCCTTAGGCCCACGGGAAGCCCTGAAAGGAGGTTGTATAATTGGACTAGTTTGCATTTTTGAAAGATTGCAAGGCCATGTAAGAGAATGACTGGTCTGGCACGCCACTATGCCCCAGTAATTTTTGTGTTTTTAGTAGAGACGGAGTTTCACCATATTGATCAGGCTGGTCTCAAACTCCTGACCTCAGGTGATTTACTCACCTCAGCCTCCCAAAGTGTTGGGATTACAGGCATGAGCCACCGCACCCAGCCTCCAATCCTATGACCTTTCTTCTCTGCCCAGAGATATAGCATCTTAACCTCCTAGTAGTGTGCAGTTCACAAAAACATCCAACTCCAGACACACCCTCAAGCACACCAGAAAATCAAGCTTTTATCGTTTTTCCCTTCTAATGTCCTTTGTGATCGATGTGTTGTTTGAGAATGTGTCTATTTTTTGCCATGTCCTGAGAACTCATGATCTGCTTTATAACCGATAGCCATATCGAAGGAGAAAAATCGGTGGAGCAACTACAATTAGTTAAACTGGCCACTTTTTCTTTGCTTTCCATTCATTCTCTCACTCTACAAATATTCACTGAGCAAGTCCTACATGCCAAGCACTCTAATAGGCTCTTGGCTCAGCAGTGAACAAAACAGATAAACTCTTGGCCGTCACGAGCTTGCGTTCTAGAGGGAGATAGACTAAGAGGCAAAAAATATAATATGACAGATGATTATTACAACCATGGAAGAAATGAAGCAGGGGAAAGGAATGGGAGGTTGGGAAAGGAATAGGTGGCTGTGGAGTCCTAGAATTTTCTTTTCTTTTCTTTTCTTTCTTTTTTTTTTTTTTTTTTTTTTTTTTTGAGACGGAGGTCTTGCTCTGTCACCCAGGCTGGAGTGCCATGGTGTGATCCCAGCTAGTTTTTGTACTTTTAGTAGAGACAGGCTTTCACCATGTTGGTCAGTCTGGTCTCGAACTCCTGACCTCGTGATCCACCCGCCTCAGCCTTCCAAAGTGCTGGGATTACAGGCGTGACCTAGAATTTTCAGTGTTGGACAAAACAGAAATAAAGGGCATCATGAGCCACAACGTCACCTATGTTATGCATCAAAGTGCTTGAATCTATTCAGGAGGAACCAACAGACAATTTCAGAATATGGGACATTCTGTGAGACAACTGGCCTGTAACTCAGTGGTATGCTAGTAAATGTTAAACTGGTTTTGGGGGTGGGGGATTGAGTCCTGATGTGTAGCATTATTTGCTGTTGAAGAGAAAAATGATTGGAATACTTGTTAAAAATGGTAAAATTGGAACACTTGTTTAAAATAGTAGGTTTACTCAAATGCAATAGAGGCCAAGACTGTTTCTTGGGGGAGAGAGATTGAACTCAGCTATAAATACAACAGGGACAGGTGGGGATTTGTAGTCAATGGGTCAAGGAAGGGGGTCAGTGGATGGAAAATTACTAAGAGGAGATATCAAGAGTAGGGGAATTCTTGCTAAACTGGCCTAACGAGGTTTTTATTAAAGTCAGGCCAAGGACTTCAGATATCAGGGTTGGAGAATGAAGAATTTGATCAGATATCAAGGTGGGGGAATTCTTGCTAAAGGCAAGCCAAATTTGAAGCCTACATATGAAAAGGTCTCAGAGAAGCCTGGTAGGTGATGCTGGCAGGGCCACTTTCAAACCACCACCTGGACATCACTGAAGCAGAGTTGGGAACAGAGGCTAACAATTGGCACGTGCAGGCTGGCATGAGCCAGCTCCAACACACTACTGCATATACTCTTCAAAAATATCAATGTCTTTTAGCAATAAAATATTTTCAATTAAAAATATATATATCGGCTGGGAGTAGTGGCTCACACCTATAATCCCAGCACTTCAGGAGACTGAGGCAGGAGGATCACTTGAGCCTAGGAGTTTGAAGCGAGCCTGGTCAACATAGGGAGATCAGAGATCCTGTCTCTAGCAAAAATCATAGTAATAATTAGCTGGGCATGGTGGTGCGCGCCTGTAGTCCCATCTACTCAGGAGTCTGAGGCAGGAGGATCACTTGAGCCCAGGAGTTCAAGGCTATAGTAAGCTATAATTGCACCACTGCACACTAGCCTGGGCAACAGCATGAGGCTTTGTGTCTAAAAACAAAATACACACACACACACACATATGTATCAATGTCATGAAAAATAAAATAAAAAAGACTAAAACACACAGGCTGGGCTCATGGTGAGCTTTCAATCCTAGCACTGTGAGAGGCAGAGGCAGGAGGCTACTTGAGTTCAGGAGTTCAAGATCAGCAACATAGTGAGACCCTGTCTCTATAATGAAAAAAATTTTTTTTTCAAAAAAAAAATACTAAATCATATGACATCTAAATGCAATGTGTGAATGTTGATTGGATCTGGGATTTAAAAAAAAAAAAAACAGCTGTAAAGATTATTTTATTCATTAAAACTTGAAGAAATTTGAATATGATCTGTGCATCAGCTAATTTTATTTTATTGATGTTAAATGTCCTAGGTGTAATGATGTTACGGTTATGTAAGAGAATGTCCGTGTTCTTACGAGATGCACGACTAAAGTATTTAGTGGGGGAAGCA
The DNA here is from genome assembly GCF_047675955.1 of Chlorocebus sabaeus. Lineage (NCBI taxonomy): Eukaryota > Metazoa > Chordata > Mammalia > Primates > Cercopithecidae > Chlorocebus > Chlorocebus sabaeus. The sequence goes on along the minus strand of NC_132929.1, from coordinate 55,113,721 downwards.
TTACACTATTTACCTTCAAATGGTTCAGCCCTCAGAAAAAGGGTTATACATATATGTTGTATGCATAGTTTTTATATTTTTTAAATAAAAAGTTGGCGGGAAAACAGACAACAGTAAAAGCATTTACCATGGAAAAACAGATATAAATACTGGAAGGAATATGTAAAACAGGACTATCCACTAGAAATATAACGTAAGCTACATATGTAACTTTAAGTATCCTACAGGGCCACATTTTTTTAACTGTATTTATTTATTTTAATTTTTTGAGGCAGGATCTCACCCTGTCACCCAGGCTGGAGTGCTGTGGTGTGATCTTGGCTCACTGTAGCCTCGACGTCTCCTGACTAGCTGGGACTGCAGGTGTTCACCATTACACCCAACTAATTATTTCATATGTTTTGTAGAAATAGGGTTTTTCTGTGTTGTCCAGGTTGGTCTCCAACTCCTGCCTCAAGTGATCTGCCTGCCTCGGCCTCCCAAAGGGCTGGGATTACAGATATGAGCCACTGCACCTGGCCTGTTTTTTGTTTGTTTGTTTGAGACAGGGTCTCACTCTGTCACCCAGGCTGGAATGCAGTGACACAATCATAGCTCACTGCAACCTTGACTTCCCCAGCTTAAGGTATGACCACACCCAGCTAATATTTTACTTTTTTATAGACAGGGTCTGCCAATGTTGAACTCCTGGGCTCAAGTGATCCTCTCGTCTTGGCCTCCCAAAGAGCTGGGATTACAGGTGTGAGCCACCATTCCCAGCTTCATTTTTTTTTAAAAGCAAAAAGAAATAGGTAAAATTAACAATAATATATTTTATTTAATACAATATATCCAAAAAATTGTCAGTTCAGCATGTAATCAATATAAAAATTGACTGAAATATTTTACTTTATTTTATTCATACTAAATTTTCAAAAATCCAGTGTGTATTTTACACGTCACATCTTAATTCAGATGAGCCCTGTTTCAAGTACTCAGTAGCTACATGTGGCTAATGGCTGCTGCACTGGATTTGGGGGCTAAGAACTGAAAATGGCTATCTCTAGAGAGCCAGGCCGGGCGGCTGAGAAGGGGCAACAGAGAATTGCTGGTTTTCATTATGAACTGTTTAATGTTACTTGCTTTTTTAATTACATAAAATAAGATATAAAATAAAAAGAAATAAAAATACAATTTAAAAAAAATAGTCCAGGGCCTGGCATGGTAGCTCCCAACCGAAATCCCACACTTTGGGAGGCCAAGGCAGGAGAATTGCTTGACGCCAGGAGTTTGAGACCAGCCTAGGCAACACAGTAAAGGCTCCCAACTCTACAAAAACAAAAAAACCTTAGCCAGGCGTGGTGTCTCATGCCTGTAGTCGCAGCTACTCAGGAGGCTAAGGCAGAAAGATCACTTGAGCCCAGGAGGTCGAGGCTACAGTAAGCCGTGATCGTGCCACTGCACTGCAGCCTGGGGCAACAGAGTGAGAGCCTGACTCTATTTAAAAAAATAAATAAATAAGTGCTCATGGTCTGGTAGGGAAGCTTTGAGTTTGGGGGCATGGCTCTTAGATGATAAACACACGGTGATTTGAATAACAAGATCAAACATTGAATCCATCAGCTTAAAGCACTAAGGGAATCAGGCCCAAGCCGCCAGGGTTCAGAATGGCTCTTTGGCCAATTAACAGCAGCAAGCCAGAGCCTGCTCAGCATCTCCAAGGCTCCTCCCTCTGCCTTATTCAACACCAACCAGCCCCCACTCAGCCCACTCCCACATCCCATGAGCTTCTCTCAGTCGACCAGGGAACACCTGGGTTCAAATCCTGGCAAAGCCACTCACCAGCTGTGTTACCTTCTGCCTCAACTGTAACATGAGATTCTTTTATTTTTGAGACAGAGTTTCACTCTGTCACGCAGGCTGGAGTGCAGTGGCACTCGGCTCACTGCAACTTCTGCCTCCCGGGTTCAAGTGATTCTCCTGCCTCATCCTCCCAACTAGCTGTGATTACAGGTGCCCGCCACCATGCCTGACTAATTTTTGTATTTTTAGTAGAGACGGGGTTTCACCACATTGGCCAGGCTGGTCTCAAACTCCTGACCTCAAGTGATCCACCTGCTTTGGCCTCCCAAAGTGCTGGGATTATAGAGCCACTACGCCTGGTAACATGAGATTCTTATACCAGCCTGGGATGGGTTGTTTTTGATGATGAAATATGACAATCTTTGTGAAAGGACTTTATAAAAAGCATTGCTGTCTGATGCAAGAACTCGTGCATACATGAGTAACAGTTGGTTTCTGGTCTCCGTGGATGGGTGAGGGGATTTTGAGGGCCTGGTGAGGGGGTCTAATGTGGCTAAAGAGGGAGGTTGTTGGCAACTGCATGGCTAGAGCCCCTGCTTTGGAGGCAAGAACTTCAGGGAAAGAGCAGAAGTGTTTAAAGGCAGTGGGTCTCCAGTATCCACGTGCATCCGAATCACACCCACCAAAAAGAGTGAGTTGTACTGTATGTACCTTTTTTAAAGTAAAACAATACTCAATGCTCGACAAGCCTACTCTGCTGACAGTGTTGGCCATTGATACACACTGTCTTGAAAGAAATATGAAAAAATGCAGTAAGGAACCCATGATCCTTCTCCTAGGGATTTACACTTTAAAAACTTAGTTAAGGCAAAAGGCTATATTCTAGAAGATCTGCATTGCAACATTTATTTTATATATAAAATAGCAAAAAAACCTGAAAACAACTGGTCAGGAGTTCTCGACCAGCCTGGCCAACCTGGTGAAACCCATCTCTACTAAAAATGCCAGGCGTGGTGGTGCACACCTGTAATCCCAGTTATTCAGGAGGCTGAGGTGGGAGAATTGCATGAACCCAAGACACAGAGGTTGCAGTGAGCCGAGGTCACGCCACTGCACTCCAGCTTAGGTGACAGAGTGAGACCTCATCTCAAAAAAAAAAAAACCTGAAAACATATCCAACATATCTTACATACCCAACAATAGGGAAAGAGGTTAGTAAATATAGTGCAAGATGATGCAGTCTTACAGCCACTAAAAAGTGTAACTTTGGAGATTTTGTTATGGAAACATGGACATTTTTCCTAATAGTATAAGTGAAAGCATACCAAGTGCTATTCATTCCGTAGGTACAACTATGGAAACGTACTTTTGTATTTTAAGAACTAGACGATCACACACAAAAAAAATGAAAACAGTTATTTTAGAGTGGTGAGATTACGGGCTTCTGTTTTTCTCCAAAAATGTATTTTATATTGTTACATCCTTTCTTCTACAATAAAAAATATTAAGACAAAAGTATCAACATAACTCAGCAGTATTTGAGGGTCTGTGTTTGTGTGTTCATCCAGCCTGGGAACCATAGAGTTGCCATGTGGATCACACAGGGCTTATCCAGAAGGTACCATGGTCACAGTGGGCCCTGGAAAAGTCTCAGAAGTTACCAACAAAATTTCAGGGTTTTCTTCCATCTCCTGCTTTTGTCTCCTTAAACTTTCCCTCAAGCTCTGATGTGCAATACAAATAAATATTACTGACCAGGGCCAGTGGCTCACGCCTGTGATCCCAGCACTTTGGGAGGCCAAGGCAAGCGGACCACGTGAGGTCAGGAGTTCGAGACCAGCCTTGCCAACATGGTGGAACCCTGTCTCTACTAATAATACAAAAATTAGCCAGGCATGGTGACACCTGCCTGTAATCCCAGCTACTTGGGAGGCTGAGGCAGAAAAATCACTTGAACTCTGGAGGCGGAGGTTGCAATGAGCCAACATCACATCGCGCCACTGTACTCCAGCCTGGGTGACAAGAGTGAAACTCCCCCTCAAAAAATAAATAAATAAATATTACTGCTCTTCAGTCTTCTTTCATTAACAGCTTTGCAATGGTGGTATATGCTGCCAGTCTCCCTCAAAAGTACAATGTCTTAGGAAAATTAGCCTGACTTAGCCAAGTCAGGTCAAGAGTTCGACACCAGCCTGGCCAACGTGACAAAACCCTGTCTCTACTAAAATTGATCCTGCACATGCTCACTATGGAGGGAACTGATCAGTTTGCTGATCCCCAGGGGGCTTGGGAGGTAGGGATTCATGCGTTCTAGAAAGGACTGTTCACATGACGCTACTATCTAGACATAAAAGACTATTTCACACAGTCATAAAATCACCATGTCTTTATCAGTGGGTGTAGGTTAAACCAGACTGTGATATCTAAAGTCATCTTCCTAGAAGTGCTGGGTATGAGCTGCTAATCGGACATAGTAATCACTTTATCTGCTATCAGCATAGTAGACAGCTGGTTCCATCCTTTATAGTAGCAGAGTCAATTAGCCAAGACAAAAGCAGCAGACTTAATTTTTCTCAAGCAGCTATCAAAAGATTCCCAAACATATAATAAGAAAATTTGGCTAGGCACGGTGGCTCACACCTGTAATCCCAGCACTTCGGGAGGCCGAGGCAGATGAATCACTTGAGGTCAGGAATTCAAGACCAGCCTGGCCAAAATGGCAAAACCCTGTCTCAACTAAAAATACAAAAATTAGCCAGGCATGGTGGTGCATGCCTGGGATCCCAGCTACCCAGGAGACTGAGACAGGAGAATCGCTTGAACCTGGGAGGCAGAGGTTGCCATGAGCGCAGACTGTAGCACTGCACTCCAGACTGGGTGACAGAGCAAGATGCTGTCTCAAAAAAAATTTTTTTTTCTTTCTGCTCTGGATTTATGTAGGGGGGAGAAATGTGCCTTTAGTTCCAAACAACTGACAAATAAATAAGTCTTGGAAAGACACTTTTTGGAGCAGGGGGCTGCCTGTGAGGTTAGAGCTCAGATCCCTCATTGCACATTTAATGCACAGGCGTTCAGCAAAATGCTTCAGAGCAGGAGTGGGGTGGGGAGAGAGGAGAAGACAGGATAACCTAACTCATATGATGCATCTTTCTGATTTTCCACTCTTAAGATTTCTCCCCAGGGTAAGAAAAAGGGAGGCTCTTCTCTCACACAGCCTCCATTTCTACTTGCCTCTCTTGGAGTGAATCTCTCACAGTACCATGTAATCCTAGTGTTTAAATATATTTTATCCCAACATTTTATTATAAAACATTTTATTTTATTTTAAGACAAGGTCTGTACCCAAGCTGGGGTACAGTGGTGTGAACACAGCTCACTGCTGCCTTGACCTCCTGGGCTCAAGTGATCCTGCTGCCTCAGCCTCCCATGTAACTGGAACCACAGATGCACACCACAATACCCAGCTACTTTTTTGATTTTTTGTAGAAACAGGGTCTCACTTTGTTGCCCAAGCTGGTTTCAAACTCCTGGGTTCAAGTGATCCTCCTGCCTCAGCCTCCCAAAGTGCTGGGATTAGAGGCATGAGCCACCATGCCCAGCCTTATGAAACTTTTCAAACATACGGAAACACTGACAGAATTGTGACAGACAGATCAAACATAAACACTGACAGAATTGTGAACACATATATCCGCCACCTAGTTTCTACAATTGACTTTTTTTTTACTTTTGTACCAACCTTAATATTATGACAATATTAAATAATAATCCTAAGACAATACTTACGTCAACTACTGAAAACTTATGTCAAGATGGAACACTACTGAATGCATTTTTGCCTCATGTGCCAACCTGACTCTCCCCAGGAAGAGACTTGGGCCCTAGGAGATAAAGGGCATCCACAATCAGTACTATGGAGGTCCCACAACCCTCCCATTCCCTTTTCTCTTTTCTTTTCTCAGGTAACGCAATATTTACTGGACCAATCTTTTGTAATGGATGAAGAAAGCCTCTACGAGTCTTCTCTCCGAATAGAACCAAAACTCCCCACCTGAAGCTGTGCCCAGCCCAGACCCAGCTGTTCCCGGGGACACGTGCTAGATAATACTGTACATATTCGTTTGGTTTCACTGGATTTTCTTCTTCAGTATGTGCTTCTCCAAGAATACAAATCGTCCTTGTTCTTAGATTCCTGTAGAACCGGAATATGAGTTTCTGCACCGTTTCAGACTTTGCCCACCCGTCCCTCCCCTCGTCTCCTGCAGTGCCTGTTTCTTTTAAACAGCTGTACTCTTGGTCCCTCTTCCCTAGACTCCTCACTCTTCTCAGAGGGGAAACAGCACCTTTGCCTACAAGAACCTCAGACTCCAGTCCTGCTTCCGTCCCTCCCCAGCCCAGGCTCCTGGGTTGAGGTGGCCACCCAGGCATCCTCCCAGCATGTTCCATGTAGTCGTTATAACTGGGTGGGGGGTGGGGGGCGGCGGGAGGGGGAACCATACCCTGAAGTCCAGTCATTGACAAATCTTCCCGCTGATGGTGATGTCAATTTCCAAAGCAGCTTCTCCAGCCAAAATCGCAGGTCTCAAAACTCCCCATCTGTCTCCCAGTAACCTGGACGGAAGGGAGTCCTCTCTGCTCAGAACCACACCCCTCGTACAAATGCTGCCATCTCGTTCAGGCCCCATGTTGCTCCTTGCTCTAGGATTAACACCAGATAGCATGAATAGCAGTCTCAATACAACTGGATAAGGCCCTAGACTTCCCGAGGAAACAGAGTCACAAACACCAAGCCACGTCGACTCTTGCCGACCACCGGCCCAGCATTCACTGAAAGTCGGGAACACAAAAATATCACTTTTCCTCTTTAAGCCGCCTAACGGTCACTACAAGCTTACATTGAGATGCTCTAAGTCTGTATACCTTGTGATAATTAGTACCACACTGTAGAATTAGGAAATCAATAACCAAGTGTTTTTATTGCATATACTGTAGTCCTGTCTAAATGCCTTCTAGCAGGAATATAGTAATGTAGTGCTTATTCTGTGAATATTACCATGTATTTTTTACATTGTACAGTATAGAAAACACAGGTTAACTCCGAAGTGGCAGGCATGCTCCACTACAACAGACAGACAACTTTTGCTGTAAGCAATACCTAGTGGTATGAGAATTCTATTTCAAGTCCTAAAATATTTCAACTTACAGCTCGTTTGGAAAAAAATTTCCATTTTTGTAAAAATATATGTTTCCTGATTACCTCTTGCTAATAAATCTATTCTATCTCAGGGTGAACAGCGAGTTTTGATGGGTTTCATTTGTTCAGTCAAAGAATATTTGATGAGCACTTGCTCCTTACCCAGCCCAGGCTGGGACCAGAGATCCACAGTGTCAAGGACACTATCCCTGCTTTTTAGGCACCAACAGTTTGATGGGGAAGACTGTTTCAGTTGCTTACTGCACCAAGAACAACCCACTCCAAAACATAATGGCTTAAAACCATTTTTTGTTACCTTTCACAGTTCTGTGGGTTGACTGGGTCCAGCTGTCAGTTCTTATTTGGAGTCTCTCATGAAGTTTCAGTCACACAGCAACTGGGGCTGGAGTCATCTGAAGGCTCAACTGGACCAGGCGGTGCTCTAGTTGGTGCACCAAGATGGCGCTGTCACATGGCTGGGTGTTGATGTCTGCCGGGCTGCACTAGGGCTGTTCATGGGAGCATCCACACATGGCCTCTCTATGTGGCTTGGGCTCCTCACAGTCTGGCACCTGGGTTCCAAGAGCGAAGCTGCAAGGCTGCCCAGATGGCATCCAGCCCAGCTGTGTCCTCACTGCCACCCAGGAAGGGAAGCCCCGGAACACCACCCTCAGTCACAGGCATGGGGCCCACTGTAAGGCACAACCCCTTCCAGAGCTCCCAAGGCCGCCTCCCCTGGGACCTGCAGCCACCTGGCTCCATAACCGCTTTTCCGTTTCCTCCAGACATTTCCATCCCCTACTTTGTGCTCAGATCTGAGGGGGATAGCAAGTGCGGAAAGAGGGGATCTAGAGGGAGAAGGTTCTAGATCCTTCTTTTGACTGCCAGCATTACCTGCTTCATGAGCTCAGCCAAGTTACTTAACCTCTCAGAGCTTCAGTGTTCTCATTTGAAAAATGGGGAGGAAAATGATGTCTCATGACAGAGTAAAATTAAATGAATTATTATAATTAATGGTATTAAATACCATTAAACAGTTAGTGGTAGAGAAGGAAGAGTGTGTTTTTGAGGTGCCAATGAAGTAGTATAATACAAGCTGCTTTGTTAAGCAAGACATCAGCTGTTACTCTTGACACCAAAAGCCATCCTGGGGTTCCATGGGTCAATGGCCTTGATACCAAAACAAACTTGGGTCCACCTGACCGGCACAGCAAAGCCAAGCACTGACACTGGGATTGCAGCGAGAGAAAGTGAGGCGTTTATTGCAAGGACACCAAGCAAGATGAATCATGCCACTCATGCTTAACACCTGAACTTAAGTCTTTACCCTACCTGATGGCTTACAGGTAAGAGTTTTTAAAGTTGGGATGGCAGGGGTGACAGGCAAGGTCATAAATCAACACACAAAGGCTATATATTGGTTAACGTATAAAGGCGGTTGCATCTTGAGGCAAGTGCTGTGCACCAGTCATAGGTAGAGTCAAAAATTTTCTGGGCCAGGCGCAGTGGCTCACACCTATAATGCCAGCATTTTGGGAGGCTGAGGCGGGAGGATTGCCTGAGCTCAGGAATTCAAGACCAGCTTGGGAAACATAATAAAACCCTGTCTCTACTGAAAATACAAAAAATTGGCCAGTCTCAGTGGCTCACGCCTGTAATCCCAGCACTTTGAGAGGCCGAGGCAGGCAGATCACGAGGTCAAGAGATGGAAATCATCCTGGCCAACGTAGTGAAACCCTATCTCTAATAAAAATACAAAAATTTAGTTGGATATGGTGGTGCGCGCATGTAATCCCAGCTACTCGGGAGGCTGAGGCAGGAGAACCGCTTGAACCCAGAAGGCGGAGACTGCAGTGAGCCAAGATTGCAACACTACACTCCAGCCTGGTGACAGAGTGAGACTCCATTTCAAAAAAAAAAAAAATTAGCTGGGCGTGGTGGTGCACACCTGTAATTCCAACTACTCAGGAGGCTGAGGCAAAAGAATTGCTTGAACCCAGAAGGCAGAGGTTGCAGTGAGCTGAGATAGCACAACTGTCTTCCAGCCTGGGCGACAGTGCAAGACTCTGCCTCAAAATAAATAAATAAATAAATAAATAAATAATAATAAATTTTTTAAAGATTTTCTGATCTGTAATTGGTTAAGGAAGAGAAGCTTTGTCTAAAAATTTGGGATCAGCAGAAAAAAAATGTTAGCTCTGGCTTGTGGACATGACCTCCTCCAGGCCCCTCAGGAAGAAATTTAGAACAAAACTGCAGCCAGAGTTCAGTTCTATGTGCCAGTGGGTCCATTCGGTGGGGTCCATTCCTCTTCACTGAAGGTGAAAAGCACAGTTGGGCAGTTTGGCCTTCCAGCCTCAGGAGGGAGGCTTCTGCCTCCATCCCCACAAGCAGACACTGGGGCAATGGATGCATCAGATTGGAACCCAAGCGTTTCTTCATTTATTCAAAATAGGAAGGCAGTGTGGTAGAGTGATTACAAATTCTAGAGCAGGCCAGGTGTGGTGGCTCACGCCTGTGATCCCAGCTGAGGCGGGAGGACCACTTGAGGTCAGGAGTTCAAGACCAGCCTGGCCAACATAGTGAAACCCTGTCTCTACTAAAAATACAAAAATTAGCTGGGCGTTGTGAGGTGCTTGTCATCCCAGCTGCTCCGGAGGCTGAGGCTGGAGAATCGCTTGAACCCCAGAGGTGGAGGTTTCAGTGAGCCAGGATCACACCACTGCACTCCAGCCTGGGCAACAGAGCAAGACTGCCCTAAAACAAAAACAAGCTCTAGAGCAGCGGTTACCAACGGGGCGATTTTACTCCTCACCTCAGAGTCTGGAGACATTTTTGGTGGTCACAGTTGGGGAGGCCAGGTGATACCTCTACTAGGTAGAGACGAGAGATGCTGCTAAATAGCCTACAATGCACAGGACAGCCCCTACCACAAAGAATTATGCAGCCCAAAATGTCAATCATGCTGAGTTTGAGAATCCGTGCTCTAGAGCCAGACTGCTCAGGTTCAAATCTCGGCTTCACTGCTTACTAACCATATGACCTTGGGCAAGTTACAAGACCACTCTATGCCTCAGTTTTCCCACCTGTACAATGGAGACAAGAATAGTGCCTGCCTTGCCAGGTTGTTGTGAGTATTAAATGAGCTGCTACAGGTGAGCTGATCAGCACGTGGCAAGTGCTTGAGAACCATCAGCTGTTGTTCATTCATGAAATATTTCCAGAGCACTTACTTTGTATCAGGCCCCATTCCAGGCATTGCTGACCTAGTGAACAAAGCAAACAAGATCCCTGCCCACACAAGGCCTATGTTCTAGTGGGCAGTGGGGAGTGAGCAATTTTAAAAAATACCCAAAGGAGGCTGGGCGCGGTGGCTCACGCGAGTAATCCCAGCACTTTGGGAGGCCAGAGGTGGGTGGATCACCTGAGGTCAGGAGTTTGAGACCAGCCAGATCGATATGGAGAAACCCCGTCTCTACTAAAAATACAAAATTAGCTGGGCATGGTGGCGTGTGCCTGTAATCCCAGCTACTTGGGAGGCTGAGGCAAGAGAATTGCTTGAACCCAGGAGGTGGAGGTTGTGGTGAGCCGAGATCACACCATTGCACTCCAGCCTGGGCAACAAAGGCAAAACTCCGTCTCAAAAAAATTAAATAAATAAATAAATAAATAAATAAAATGAAATACCCAAGGTAGGGTGATAAAGACCACGAGGACAATCAACAGGGGAACACTGAGGCTGGGCCGTCTAGCCTGAAACTTGGATAATGCAAAGCCAGATGCCTATCGTTAAGGAAGCTGTGAGGTCATCACTCACTAACCTTGAGAGTGAGTCCGGGACTCCTCTCATAGGCCTGCTGGGCACCCCCCAGGGATGGAAATAAAGGAAAATCTTGAGTTCCTTCAGGGGAAATTCCAGGCACCTCCTCTCCCTGAGAAGCAAATGAGAAACTTGATAAGCAGGAAGGTAACAGTAGCCTGAAACAATAGCCAAGGAAGTTAGAGTGATGGAATGTTCCTTATGAAAACCAAAGATAATCTCTTAATATATATTATTTTTCAGAAACGCAGATGACCCTGGCACATAGCAGGTAAGGGGTAACTGGGACTAACCTCTGTCCATCACTCTTTGCTCTTCCTGAGGGACCTGGAGGAGGTCATGCCCACGAGCCAGAGCTATCATTTTTATCTGCTGATCTCAAATGTTTAGACAGAGCTTCTCCTCTTTAACCAATTACAAATCAGAAAATCTTCGAATCCACCTATGACCCATGCCCTCCTCCCCAAGATGTCCAGACTTTTTAGGTCCAACCAATACATAGCCTCCACGTTATGGGGGTTTGTTGCTGTTGTTTGTGGTGGTGGTGGTGTTTATTTGAGACAGGGTCTCACTCTGTTGCCCAGGCTGGAGTGCAGTGGCATGATAATAGCTCATTGCAGTCTCAACCTGCTAGGCTCAGGTGATCCTCTCACCTCCACCTCTCGAATAGCTGGGCCCACAGGTGTGTGCCACCTTGCCCATCCTGCCTCCCTGTATTGATTTATGACATTGCCTGTAACCTCTGCCTCTCCACCTTTAAAAGCCCTTGCTGTAAGCCATGAGGGAATTCAGGTCTTAAGCATGAGCTGCCCAATTCTCCTGGCTGGGTGCCCTGCAATCATTGCCTCCCTTTCTCTCACGGCAATCCCAATGCTAGTGTTTGGCTTTGCTGTACCAGGTGGGTAGACCCAAGTTCTGTTTGGTAACAACCTGCTGCAGATGGTCAGTGTTCTGATCTGGCGGGAGGCACCGGGCGATTCTCAGGGGCTTTTTCAGGACCTACACTAGGATGAGGCAAGAGAAGCACCCACTCAGGTATAACGTTTAAGGGGCTGCCAAAAAAAAAAAAAAAAAAAAAAAAGTATTATTATTGAAATGAAAAACATTTTACGGCAATATTTTAAAAAGTCAAAATTTACAATAAAATCCACAATGACCAAGACACCAAAATAATCAAAGACAGGATCAATATTTCTGGTGTTCTTCTTTTGCCTCAGGCTTCAAAATGTTAGACACTGGGCTTCTTGGCCCTTGGTCAATGAATCATAAAATACTTCTAGTTCACAGAAGGAAATAGCACTCTAGGCTCTAGGCTAGTTCCTGGGGAGAGAGGCAGTGGGTTTGGTTAGCTTCTCTGTTTACTGGTGGATGTATGTGGTTGGTTGGTTTTTCAGGATCTTCCCTCCCAACTCTACGAAGGAGTTTTTTAAGGTCAGCACAGACGAAAGTTTGCACCTAGCCTATTAGCATTCTTTGGTGTAAGTGGGTTTCACAATGGCAGATGGTGTCACCTGTTGATGTATGACTGCCCCTCAGCAGGCTTCATGCTCTTGCCTGGTGTTTAAAGATTATAGTCTCTTTCCAAACAGTGGCCCTGTGAAGGCTTTCCTGGCTGCCACGCCAATAACAAGCTGAAGAGGCAGGTTGTTATTGTCAGGGGAGTATGAAGGTGCCACCCTGAACCACCCACACTTTAAGCATTCAGGAAGGGCCTGTGTGTGCATACCTAGGTAACAAGCATGTAACCAGCTCCTGACCTCCCCGAGCCCATGACCCAGCTGGAGAGTGGAAAACCACAGGTCAAATAACATGTGTCTAGCTCCCAGCCCACACATCGCGCCAGACTCCAGATCCTTATAGCCAACCACCTAGAAGCCATCTCAATTTGAGGGCCCTATTTCCACCTCCAACTCACCTGGTCCAAACTGATCTCATCTTCTCCATCACATCTCAGCTCCCTCAACTCCCCACTCAGTTGTGCAAGCCAGAAACCCAGAGGTCACCCCTAACCCCTCATCTTTCTCTTCCTTCCCACAAAGGGTCACCACATCCAGTCAATATTAACCTCCTAATTATCTTTCTAATAGAGGCAGGAGGCAGAGAAATTCTAGGCAGACAAGGGCAGGTCCCCAGCAAAACCCCACCTTCCAGCTGAAAACCCTGTAACCCACAGTCCAAAGTGAGAACTTATGTCCCTGTTTGCCCTCTCCCAGTTGGTTCTTTCTGAATATTATTATTTTTTTTTTACCAATCAAATGTTGCCTTTTCCAAAACTACCTATGGCCCACTCCACCCCGTATCCTGTGCCTATAAAGACCCCAGATTCAGTTGGTAGAGGGGAAGAAGCGGCTTGACTGGAAAGAGGCAACTTGACTTCAGAGGAATTACTAGACTTCAAAGGAGAGACCACTTAACTTCAGAGAAGAGCTGGCTGGGGACAGCTGGACTTCAGGGAAGATTACCTGCCCGTCCCACCCCCTCTCCAGCTCCCCTCTCTGCTGAGAGCCATTTCCACCACTAAATAAAATTATCTGCCTCCACTATTCTTCAAGTGTCTGTGTGACCTCATTGGACACTGGACAAGGGCTTGGGACCCACCAGTGTGGGTACCCAAAAAAGGCTATCACACTGGCCCTTTGCCCTTGCTGGTGGAGGGCAAACCCCCACACGATGAGGCAAGGGACTCACTGAGCTGATAACACACCACTGTCCATGGACAGTGGAGCTAAGAGAGCATTGTAACACGCCCTCTGCGGTTTCAGGCGTCACAAGCACCCCCACCTGGGTGCCACTGCAGCGCCTGCACAGAGCCTGCTCCTGCTAGTGCTCAAAGCAGCCAACCAGATCTCATGCTTGTTCACCCATGCCTGATCTGCCCATGGGGCCTGCATGGAGCCATTATGCTAAGTGAAATAAGCCAGTCACGAAAGAACAAATTCGTATGACACCCACTCATATGAAGTACCTAAAGTAGTCAAATTCATAGAGACAGAAAGTAAAATCGTGGCTGGCAGGGGCAGAAGGAAGTTATTGTTTTATAAATATAGAGTTTCAGTTTTGCAAGGTGAAAAGAATTCTGGAGATGGACAGTAGTGGCAGCTGCACAATAATGTAAAATTCCCTAATGCTACTGAAACATACATTTAAAAGTGGTTAAGGCCCGGCACAGTGGCTTATGCCTGTAATCCCAGCACTTTGGGAGGCCAAGGTGGGTCGATCACTTGAGGTTAGGAGTTCGAAACCAGCCTGGCCATCATGGCGAAACCCCGTTTCTACTAAAAATACAAAAATTGGTTAGGCGCAGCGGCTCACACCTATAATCCCAGCACTTTGAGAGGCTGAGGCAGGAGGATCATGAGGTCAGGAGTTCAAGACCAGCCTGGCTAACATGGTGAAACCGCATCTCTACTAAAAATACAAAAACTAGCCAAGTGTGGTGGCATGCATCTATAGTCCCAGCTACTCGGGAGATTTGAGGCAGAAGAATTGCTTGAACCCAGGAGGCAGAGGTTGCAGTGAATGGATATCATGCCAGTGCATTCCAGCCTGAGCAACAGAGCAAGACTCTGTCTCAGAAAAAATAAGGGTAAGATGGTATATTTTATGTTATATATATTTTGCCACAATAAAAAATTTTAAATAACAACAAACCCATAATGCATAAAGCATTATGCATTAACTTTTCAAAATAAAAAATAACCATTTTCCAAAACAAATAGTTTAGTGAGAAGACTGGCATCATTTTACATTTTTGCAAATCTCTTTAATATGTGGCTTAACAGAAGCAGCTGCTTCTGAATTCAATCAGCTATGATATCACAGGTCACGTAGACTTTGGAAAACTACTGTATGGTCATGAGAGAATAAGAAGGAAAAGGATAATATCTTAATATTGGTGTAGAAATTGTCTCTACCTCACAAACACCTTTTGAAAGCCACCACTCTGAACCAAACCTTGACTGGACTTTTTTTTCTTTTCTTTTTTTTTTTTTTTGGAGACAGAGTCTCACTCTATCCCCCAGGCTAGAGTGCAGTGGCGCCATCTCAGCTCACTGCAACCTCCGCCTCCTGGGCTGAAGCGATTCTCCTGCCTCAGCTTCCCGTTCTCCTGCCTCAGCTTCCCGAGTAGCTGAGAGTACAGGCGCACACCACTGTGTCCGGCTATTTTTTTTTTTATTTTTAGTAGAGACCAGGTTTCACCACGTTGGCTAGGCTGGCCTCAAACTCCGGACCTCAGGTGATCCATCCGCCTTGGCCTCCCAAAGTGCTGGGATTACAGGTGGGAGCCACCATGCCCACTAGACCTGTATAATCTTGCCCTCTCAAACTCCTAGGCTTTCTATGTCCTTTCTTGGGCATTAATCTTCCTTCCAATCTTTTTTTCAGCTACAGTCGAAGTGATCTTTCCAAACACCAATCTGATCATATTACTCTTCTCCTTTAAATTCTCTAAGGCCATCCCATTCCTCTCAGGATAAAGTTCAAAATCCTTAATGTGGTCTCCAATGAGGAGACCTGTGGTTTTCTTGTCTACCTCCTCTCTCCTTGCTTCCTGGGCTCCAGCCACACAAGCCTTCACTCTGTGTTTCCAACCAAACTTCTTTCCAACTCCGAGCCTTTGCACATCCTATTCCCGCTTTTCCTCAATATTTATCAGATGGTCTTTCAAGACACCATACCTCTGTCATACATTCTCATGCCTCCTATTTATTTTCCTTACATAATTTGTTACTTAATTCCTATCTTCCTCACTAAAGCATAAACTCCACAAGAGCAAAAACATGGCTGCTTTATTCATCACTGCCTGGTATATTGTGAAATTCTACAGTGAAGGTTTATTGAACAGATGAACCAGGTCTTTTCTATCCAAAATGTGACTCCTAAACCAGCAACATCTGGACAGCCTAGGAATTTATTAGAAATGCAGAATCTCAGGTCACAACTAGACTTCCTGAATCAGAATCTGCATTTTTTTCTGTTTCCTTTTTTGCTTTTTTTTCAGACAGAGTCTCACTTTGTCGCTCAGGCTAGAGTGCAGTGGCGTGATCTCGGCTCACTGCAACCTCCACCTCCCTGGTTCAAGCAATTCCCCTGCCTCAGCCTCCTGAGTAGCTGGGATTACAGGCACATGCCATTGCCACCATGCCCAGCTAATTTTTTCATATTTTTATTAGAGACGGGGTGCATGCACCATGTTGGCCAGGCTGGTCACGAACTCCTGACTTCAGGCAATCTGCTCGCCTCGGTATCCCAAAGTACTGGGATTACAGGCGTGAGCCACTGTGACCGGCCCAGAATCTGCATTTTAACAACATCCCCAGGTGATTTGTATACACTTGACCATTTTAGAAGCACTAGTATAATATTGTAAAACAGCGATACTCTGTCTCAAAAAAAAGAAAAAGGAAAACCCTCCTACACATGGCCCGATGTAACCCTTCCCTATAGAAAGACCCTATAAAACTAACCCACACACTACCCTTGAGGAGCAGCTGTTCTTTTTCCTTTCTTGGTTCTGGTTCCCTTGTTCACAAGCTAAAATAAACTTTCTTTGCTATCATGTCTGGTGATCTCTCTTGATTTCTATCCTGAGAGATTATAAGAACCCAGGTTGCCACTAACCAAAGCACCTACCACATCTGACTGTTTATATCACTCTTAGCATGGTGGGCACCATCATCCCCATTTTGCAGATGAGGAAACCGAGACTGTTGCACAGCAAGTGTCCAGCCCAAAGTTAATAATAAATGTCAGAGCAAGGGTCTCCTGTCCCTTCCTACTTCCCTGCCTTCGTCAAAGCTGTTCCCTCCACCCTGAGCACCATTTTTGCTCTGTCTTTTCTGCCTTTCCAAATCCCATCCTTCTTCAAATGTCCTTCCCTCCAGGAAGACTTTCCTGATTTTCTCCCAGGCAAGGGCTTCATCTGTACCCATCTCAGGTCAATAGGCTCTACCTGATGGCACAGACCCATGTCACTTCCCTCACATGAGATTCCACATGGGCCAGGGAAGTCTGACTTGGCTGGTGTCTCATGCAGCTCCCTGATCCATGTCTGACCCATGGGAGATGCTCAGGAATCAGGTCTGATTCAAAGGGGGTTTCCATGAAAAAGGAGATAAAGTGGACTTCATCAAAATTATAACTTCTGCGCATCAAAGGACATCATTAAGAAAATGAAAGGACAACCTATAGAGTGGCAGAAAATATTTGCAAATCAAGTATCTCACAATGGTTTAGTATTCAGAATACACAGAGAACCCCTATAACTCAACAACAAAAACCAGACAACCCAATTACAAATCAATTAGCCAGGCGTGGTGGAGGGCACCTGTAATCCCAGATACTCGGGAAGCTGAGGCACGAGAATCGCTTGAACCCAAGAGATGGAGGATTCAGTGAGCCAATATCGGGCCATCGCACTCCGGCCTGGGCAATAGAGCAAAAACTTCGTCTAAAAAAAAAAAATAGACAAAAGATTTGAATAGATATTTCTCCAGAGAAAATGCACAAATGGCCAACAAGCACATGAAAAGATGTTCAATACCACTGGTCATTAGGGAAATACACATCAAAACCACAATGCGATACCACTTCATGCCCACTAGAAGAGTTATGATCTAAAAAAAAAGCAGGAAAATAATAAGTGTCAGTGAGAATATGGAAAAATAAGAACGCTCATACATTGCTGGTGGAAATGTTAAATGGTTTGGCTGCTGTGAAAAAATAGTCTGACAGTTGCTCAAAAAATAAACAGAGTCACCATATGACCCAGCAATTCCACTCCTAGGTTTATATCCAAGAGAAATGAAAATGTGTCTACACAGAAGCTTGTACCCAAATATTCACAGCAGCATTATTCATAATAGCCAAAAGGTGAAAACAGGCCAAATGTCCACCAACAGATGAGTGGATTTAAAAAACGTAGTATAGGCCAGGTGTGGGTGGTTCACACCTGCAATCCTAGTACTTTGGGAGGCTGAGGCTGAGGACGAATTGCTTGAGCTCAAAGTTCCAGACCAGCCTGGGCAACACAGTGAAATCTTTTCTTTACAAAAAAACAAAAATACAAAAATTAGCTGGGCATGGTGGGGAGTGCCTGTGGTCCCAGCTACTCAGGAGACTGAGGTGGGAGGATGGCCTGAGCCTGGGAGATAGAGGGTTCAGTGAGCTATCATCACACCACTGCACTCCAGCCTGAGCAACAGAGGCAGACCCTGTCTCAAAACCCTATCTCAGATACAAAACCAAGCCCCGTCTCTACTAAAAATACAAAAATTAGCTGGACGTGGGGGCATGCACCTGTAATCCCAGCTACTCGGGGTGGCTGAGGCAGGAGAATCACTTGAACCCAGAGGCAGAGGTTGCAGTGAACTGAGATTGCACCACTGCACTCCAGCCTGGGTGACACAGCAAGACTCCATCTCAAAACACACACACACACACACACACACACACACACACACAAAATGTAGTGTAGCCATACAACAAAATATTATTCAGCTTTAAAAAGAAATAAGTACTGGCCGGGCGCGGTGGCTCAAGCCTGTAATCCCAGCTCTTTGGGAGGCAAAGACGGGCGGATCACGAGGTCAGGAGATCGAGACCATCCTGGCTAACACGGTGAAACCCCGTCTCTACCAAAAAAAAAAATACAAAAAACTAGCCGGGTGAGGTGGTGAGCGCCTGTAGTCCCGGCTACTTGGGAGGCTGAGGCAGGAGAACGGCGTAAACCCGGGAGGCGGAGCTTGCAGTGAGCCGAGATCTGGCCACTGCACTCCAACCTGGGTGACAGAGCAAGACTCCATCTCAGAAAAAAAAAAAAAGAAAGAAAGAAAAAAGAAATAGGTACTAATGCATGCTATAACTTGGAAGAACCTAGAAAACATTACGCTAAGTGAAAGAAGAGAGACACAAAAGGTCTCTCATCATAAGATTCCTCTTACGTGAAGTGTCCAGAATAGGCGAATCCATAGAGACAGAAAGCAGATTAGTGGGTGCCAGGGGACTGCGGTGGGGAGAGGGGAATGAGGAATAACTAGTTCATGGGTATGGGGTGTTCTTTGCAGGTGACGAAAAAGTTCGGAAACTAGAGAGAGGTGATTGTTGCACAACATTATAAATGCACTAAACACCACTGAATTATACACTTTAAAATGGCCAATTTCATATTGTGTGAATTCTGCCTCAACAAAACAAGAGGAAAACTGGCTGTAACTGCTCATTCACAAAGCACTTCAGATGTGATCAGATTGTTTAGATTGATGGGATAACTGAATTACATACCTTAAAATGGTTGAGTATATGCTATATGAATTTCACTTTAATTTTTTTTAAGTTTAAAAAAAAAGAAAAAGAAAGAAAAAGGGATTGGCAAGGGAGAGCTTCTCAGAGGAAGGGTCTTAAACTTGTTCTTGAAGGAATAGAAGAAACCCAGGGTTTCTGGAGAGAAGAGGGGCTGGGGTGACCCAGATGAGGTAGACTCTGAGTGATGGGTTGAGTTGCAATAGGGTGAGGAGTCCAGGGAGAGTGGGGCCCCTGTAGCCGGTGGGGAGGTAGAGGCAAGTGGCGGGTGGTTGGGCCTGGGTATGGGGTTGGGTGGGTGGCTGATCCCAGAAGTGTGGAGAGGCACCACAATAGGGCTTGGTGGTAAAATCTTGTAGGCTCTCTTCTTACCTGGCCTGATTCCATTTTCATTCAGTCAAGAGCTTATCGGCCCTCGTTTGCTTGTTTATTATGCAATTATTATCCAAATCAGACCAAGTGACTCATGACCCAGAAATAGCCAAGGCCCTTCTCATGGCCAGGAAGGGGAGTTAGGAATGTTCTGCTCATGTCGGGCAGGTCCAGGCAAACTTGCAATCCTCTCTGGTCACTGCCTCTTCTGGGCCTCTCCATGGTCCCAACTGTGCCTTTGTATTTCTTTGTTCCCTCTAAATCCTGCACCCACCTGCAAACACCATCCACCCATTTTTGCTTCTCTCGAGAGACTTATCAAGGCACTCACAAGCCTCTTCAGGAGGTGAGTACAGCACCTCCAAATGTCTCTATTCCAGGACCCTAAGCCCTTCAAACATCACCTTCAATGCCACAAGCCTTTTACCATCTGAACTCAGAATAAACAATAACAACTACTGTTACTGCTACTGCTACCATTTGTGTTGTGTCTGCAGAGAGCCAGGCTCTGTGTTTGAGCACTAACGCATGAGTGTGTTCCATTTCACTGAAGACACAGGAAACCAGGGGAGTGATTTTCAAAATATGTAACCACCAGTGTGGCGTGGGTACTGAACCACTCAGACTAATGGCCAAACAGGTGCACACTGGCTAAAGATCAGTCAGCTGCAGGACACCCTGAAAAGTCATGAAGGATTAAACATGAGTGTGTGGTCCAGATCATTAATTCAGGAGCTCAGGAAGAGGAAGTTTCCATAGAGGAGCAATTCAACTGGGGTGAAATTTAGAATAGGTTGAGGAGGGTTGTCACATGTGTCCGTGTGAAGAGACCGCCAAACAGGCTTTGTGTGAGCAACAAGGCTGTTTATTTCACCTGGGTGCAGGCGGGCTGAGTCTGAAAAGAGAGTCAGCAAAGGGTGGTGGGATTATCATTAGTTCTTAAAGGTTTGGGATAAGTGTACGAAGTACATTCTTAAGGGCGGGGGAGAATATATCGTATCAGTTACACGAGCGGGAACAAATCACAATGGTGGAATATCATCAATCAAGGCTACTTTCACTTCTTTTGTGGATCTTCAGTTGCTTCAGGCCATCTGGATGTATACATGCAGGTCACAGGGGATATATGATGGCTTAGCTGGGCTCAGAGGCCTGACAAGGATGTGGCTGAGATGGAGGAGAGGTGGGGAGAAGGATTGAGATGGGTCTGTGTCCAGGACAGGAAGCAGATCTGTGAACTGATACTGAGTGCAGAGGTGGTGGGCATTACAAGCAGGATAAGGATATATCACAGAGGGTCTTAAGTGCAAAGCAAAGGAGTATAGGCTGTGAAAATTTGTGGACAAAGAGAGACTGAAGGAGGCCCTGGAGAAGAAACAACTGGAGGCTGTAACTGTGTGATTCAGAACTCCTGCCTCTGAACTCCTACCTTCCCCAGAGGCAGGAATTATGCCAACTAAGCTGGGATAAACTCACACTGCACAGGAGTTTGCAGCTTGCAGAAGAGTCCAGAAACGAGTACTCTATCACAGGGCCAGGACTAGGGTGTGAGCAGCGAGGCATATTATTGAGGTGCAAAATGTAAGGGGGTGCCCAAAAATGCAGTAATCAAGATAAATAATGCTTGAACGCAGTATGTTTTAAAATGAAAAGTTAATGCAAAAAAAAAAAAAAACACATGGTGAGCAAAATGTCACATTTTAAAATAAATATGGGATCAGGCCGAGCACAGTTGCTCATGCCTATAATACCAGCACTTTGGGAGGCCGAGGTGAGCAGATCACCTGAGGTCAGGAGTTCAAGACCAGCCTGGCCAACATGGTGAAACCCCATCTCTACTAAAAATGCAAAAATTAGCCAGGTGTGGTGGCATATGCCTGTAATCCCAGCTAATCATGAGGCTGAGGTGGGAGAATTGCTTGAACTGGGAGGCAGAGGTTGCAGTGAGCCAAGATCATGCCATTGTACTACAGCCTGGGCAACCAGAGTGAAACTCCATCTCAAAAATAAATAAATAAATAAATGATCGACCTTTGTACTTGCACAGCATAACCTCGCTGCTTCACCCTGATCCTGGCTGTGATGAAATACCAGCTTCTGGACTTTTCTGCAGGTCTTCACACTTTTCTTGGCTGTGGGTGCAGCATCTCCAGTGTTTGGCCAAAGAGGTGGTATTCTCCATGTTCTCTGACCTTCCAGGGGACAAACAGTGCCTTCTCATTCAGTCAATGGACATTTTTCAGGCTGGACTTCTCTGACCCACAGCCAAGGGAAGTAACCAAGGTGGCTAGGCAGGATGTCTCCTGGCCAACAGAACTACCAAGAAGTTCAAATTCACATTACAACCCAACTGAAGTTGCTTTGGTGACTGAACTTCCTTGATGCAGACTTACACCCCCACTATATTCGTTACCTTTTCCACTCTACAAACTTTGGTCACTCAACCCTGCATCCATCCATCCCTCCTTCCACCCATCCATCCAACAATAAAGCTGTTTGTCCATCTTGCCATGGACAGAGCTGTCTATCCAGCCATCCCTTCTTCTACCCATTCATCCATACATGCATCCAAACACACAGCCAGGCACCCAACCACTGAGCCAATGCTCCACCCACCTACCATATAAAATCAGCCTGTGGATGTGGAAGGAGTCCCACTTCTTACCAGCAGGCCTACTTAACTTCTCCAAGTCTCAATCTCTTCATCTGAAAATTGAGTATGTGTATGCTCATAAGGACCTTCACAGGGTTGATATGAATGGTAAATAACAAAACGCATGTGAATGGTGGCTATTATATTGCTATTGTACAAAAATGAACATGGCTAAAGGCCCAACTTGTCTGCTACGATGTTGGCTCTAACAGGTAATCTGGAAAACCAGTCAAACCTGTAGTTAACAGTTGCGGTGGTAGGGGAGGGGAGGATAAAGTTGTGTTATCCTTTTTGTTATCCCCAGATTTGGCTTAAGAAAAAGAATAAATGGATGCGGGGCAGGTAACAATGACTAGAACATTCATGCAGGAGGCATTCTGCATGCAGGCATTGATAGCAGATTCCAGGACCTGTGGTTAGTGGACTCCTTCTGATGTTTCTGGGAATTCTAGACCTAGAAGTTCAGGAAGGTAGGCAAGCCTCAGGACTCACTGTCATCATTTGTTCCCATGGGGCAAATGCTTTAGTGGAGTAGAACTCTGGACTCAGGTAGCCAGGAATTCAAATCCCACTCTTACTTACTTGTGTGGCCTTAGACAATGTACGTAAGTGCCTCAATTACCTCATCCATACAGTGGGGATTTAAAAAGTGAAGATTCTGCTGGGTGAGGTTGTGGTGGCTCAGGCCTGAAATCCTAGCACTTTGGGAGGCCTTGACAGGTGGGTTGCCTGAGCTCAGGAGTTCAAGACCTGCCTGGGCAACATGGAGAAACCCTGTCTCTACTAAAATACAAAAAATTAACTGGATGTGGTGCCAGGCACCTGTAATCCCAGCTACTCAGGAGGCTGAAGCAGGAGAATTGCTTGAACTGGGGAGGCGGACGTTGCAGTGAGCCGAGATCGCGCCATTGCACTCCAGCCTGGGTGACAGAGCAAGATGCTGTCTCCAAAAAACTAAATAAATAAAAATAAAATAAAAAGTGAAGATTCACAAAGTTGTTGTTGGTTTTTTTTTTCCTTTTTTGAGACGGAGTCTCGCTCTGTCGCCCAGGCTGCAGTGCAGTGGCACAATCTCGGCTCACTGCAAGCTCTGCCTCCCGGGTTCACGCCATTCTCCTGCCTCAGCCTCCCAAGTAGCTGGGACTACAGGTGCCCGCCACCACGCCCGGCTAATTTTTTGCAATTTTTAGTAGAGACAGGGTTTCACTGTGTTAGCCAGGATGGTCTTGATCTCCTGACCTGGTGATCCGCCCACCTCGGCCTCCCAAAGTGCTGGGATTACAGGCGTGAGCTACTGCGCCCGGCCCTTATTCCATAGGGCCCCTCGGATAACCCAGGATAATCCTATTTAAAGTCAGCTGATTCAAATGTTAATTCTATCTGCAAAGTCCTCCATGGCAGTCACTAGATTGTGCTTGAGTGAATAACCAGGGAACAGGAAGCTTTCGAGTTCTGCCTACCAGCCCTATCCAGCCAAGACGGTGCCAGAAGCTCCAGTCCTCAGCCTCATTTCTGTAGAGGTGCAGAGAACTGGAACCACGGAGAAGCCCTCACAGAGGCGACAGCCAGTTGGAGACAGAGGGTCAGACAAACTCACTATGAAAGTGTGTGCAGGTAGCAAAGGACAAAAAGCACACAACAGAGCATCAGAAAAGCCCATGCATGGCAGGGAGTCACTATTCAGGGCCAGGCATTTTACCTATAACTATATTTAAACTGCATGACTGTATCTAACTACCCTGGAAAGCAGGGACACTTGCTGCATTTTACAGATGAGGAAACTGAGGCCCAGGAGGAGCGGGGAAACCACTTGCTTAGGTCACACAGTGAATCTGTAGTATGGTTAGAACCAAACATTGGTTTCCAATTAACCAGGTCAGTGCCCTCCACATCTCAGCACCCAGGGGCCCTGGCCTGCTGGAACAATCCACAAAGGAGGGTCACCAGGGACCTAGTGTAGTGGGCAGCTCTGGGGTCTGAGGTCTAGTATGCAGAGCTTTTAATTCTGACATTCTCCAAGTGGCTGGGATGGGCAGAGGGGTGAAGCCTTCCAGGCACACTTGAAGGGCAGGACATCTGCCTAGGGAGGACACCTTTATCCCAAGGCCAGCGACTCACGTTCCAAAGAGTAATCCAGCAGGGTCTTTTCTGAGACATTTGCCTCAAAGCACAGAGAGGTTGGCCTCACACATAGGGGCATCCAGACAGGGATGGAGTCACAACCTAACGAAGATCTGCTTTATCTGAAAAAAAGTGCCTGCTGGAGCTGACCCCTGGTCCCATGGAGATTCCACGTCCACGTGCCACACCGGCCGCAGGAGAGGAGAGAGACCGTGGGGGAGGCTCTTTAAATGCAGATTTCTGAGCCCTACCGAGACCCAGTAGGTCAAATCCCAGGAAAGAAGTCCAGGAATCTGCTTCCCCAGGTGCCTGAGAGGCAGAGTCTGGCTAGAACATCAGGGGATAAAACACCAGTAGGAGGGAGGCCGTGAGAGAGCTCAGATCAGCTCCACTCACAGGTTGGAAAGACACATTTTTAAAGAGGGCAGGGCACAGAGGCTCACACCTCTAATCCCAACACTCTGGGAGGCTGAGGCAGGAGGATCACTTGAGCCCAGGAGTTTGAGACCCCATCTCTACTAAAAATACAAAAAAATTAGCTGGGTGTGAGCCTGTGGTCCTAGCTACTCAAAAGGCTGAAGTGGGAGGATCTCCTGAGCCTGGGAGGCCAAGGCTGCAGTGAGCTGTGATGATGCCACTGCACTCCAAGCTGGGTGGCAAGAAAGCCAGGCCCTGTCTCAAAATAAATAAATAAAAATTTAAAAATGAAGCGACAGAGAAAGAGCAAGCCCAGAGCAGAGAACACTGCAGTAGGTCAAGGCTGGGTTCAGATACTCTCTGCATGTGGACTGGGAAAGTTACAATCTACTCTTGGGGCCTCAGTTTCCTCTTCTGTAAAATGGGGGGTCAACAACATGACACTTTGCAAGGTGATGATGTAAGTGAAGAACAGGGTGCCACTGGGCGCTCGAGGCTATGGCACAGGCGGTTCTAAATCACCCTCTCCTCACCCAAAGCAGTGACAGCGCCAGCCTTCTCAGCCTGGAATGCATGTTCTTCTGTCTGTCTCACACCCACACCCTTACATACCATCTTCTTCAGTTTTGCAAGCTTCAGAGAATGGCCCCACAGTTCTTAATGTAACTTCCTCAGCAGAAAGACTAAAATGTTTATTGAGGGGCAAAGCAATTCACAAGGAGGGTGTCTAGCTTCTCCAGTTGTAAGTCCACTCCAAGCAAAAGGGAAGCCAGGGGAATATGGTTAACCAGGGCAGGGAGACATGGGGAGTGTGGGGGAAAGTCCGAGGTGGAGACACACAGGGACATGAGGGGGTGCGAGGTGGGCCAGGCACGAAGATGGGAGGTGCAAGGCTGGGACAGGAAGGGACACAGGAAGGGACGTAGTGGTGTGAGGTGGGGAAATGCAGAGAGATTGGGTGGGGGTGCGAGGTGGGGACAGGCAGGGATATAGGGGGTGCGAGGTGGGGACAGGCAGGAAGATGAGGGTGCGAGGTGGGGTCAGGCAGGGACATGGAGGGTGTGAGGTGGGGTCAGGCAGGGAGATGGGGGGGTGTAAGGTGGGGACAGGCAGGGACATGGAGGGGTGTGAGGTGGTGACAGGCAGGGACATGGGAGGTGCGAGGTGGGGACAGGCAGGGAGATGGGGGTTGCGAGGTGGGGACAGGCAGGGACATAGGGGGTGGGAGGTGGGCACAGGCAGGGAGATGGAGGTGCAAGGTGGGGACAGGCAGGGACACATAGGGGTGCGAGGTGGGGACAGGCAGGGAGATGGAGGGTTCAAGGTGAAGACAGGAAGGGACATGGAGGGTGTAAGGTGGGGACAGGCAGGGACATGGGGGGTGCGAGTTGGGGATAAGCAGGGAGATGGGGGGGTGCGAGGTGGGGACATGCAGGGAGATGGGGGACGTGGGGATGGCGACACGCTGGGAAAGGGAGAGGCCAGGCTGAGACCTCCCCGCTCTGTGCCAGGCAGTCCAGGCAGATCGAGGACTCAGGCAGGCCTGATAGCCAGACAAGCCCTTCCTCCCAGAGGAGATAAGGGAGCGACGCGGCCGGGTGATAAGTGAACTACAGCGGGAGGGTTAGCCGGCGCCGCCCGCTCCTGCAAGCCTGGCCCCGGGGAGTCCCGCCCACCCCGCCCTGCGCTCGCTCCGCCCTGCGCTCGCTCCGCCCCGCGCTCGCTCCGCCCCTCCGCGGTTGTGCAGCCCCGCCGCACTCGCAGTCGCAGTTCTGGGCTACCACCTCCGTGGACCCTGAGCGCCAGAGCCCAGCCGCCACCGCCGCGATGTGGGTCACGCTGCCGCTGCTCTGCGCCGGAGCCTGGCTCCTGGGAGCCCCCGTCTGCGGCGCCGCGGAACTGTCCGTGAACTCCTTAGGTACGCAGAGGGGGCGCCGTCCGAGAGGGTGCTGGCAAGTCCTACAGTGGACGCCGGAAGAATTTGGCCGGGGACGCACTGGGCTCCGGAGGAACGGGGCAGAGCTTTCCCCGGTGAGAGGCCAGGGACTCTGCGTGCTGGCACGGGGAGGGGTGAACTGCATTATGGGGGGGGGGGGGGGCGTCTCGGAAGGTAGGCGGCTTGTAGGACCAGAGGAGCAGATGGGCTGAGTGTCCAGGGTCCCGCTTAGCCAGGCGGCTCTCCAGCCTAGAATACCAAAGGAGCCCGCAGCTCCTTCCGCCTTCCCCAACTGGGGACACAGAGTGTCACACAGAGGACTTTGATCTGTCCCTGCCAGAGGCGAGCAAGGACTTTCCAGCCTTCTGTAGCAGCTTCCCCCGGGACTTGGCACACAAGGGATCCCCATAGTGTCCTGGGAGTCCCATCTGTAGAGTAGGTTGGACCGGCTGTTTGAGAGTGTGCAACGGCAGCAGGGAAAGCACTCAGACCAGCAGCGCTTTTAACCGCACGCCAGGGCCCATGGTGTCAGGTGGAGCCCCAGGACTCCTCTTGTTGGCCAGGCTGTGACTGGTCCAGCTTCGTGCTGCCCTTGCACCCTGTCTACTGCCCGGGCTCAGGCACCGCCCTGGCTGAAGGCAAGGAGCCTGCTCTTCCCTACTGCCTCTCTCCTTTCCTACTGCCCAGGTCCCAGCCTCAGCCCACAGGCTCTGCACTTAAAGACCACCTGCCCCCTTCACAGAGAAAAGTAGCCAAGAAACAACCCGACGAGCCAGGAACCTAGGGAGGGGGGGTGCTCTGAGCTCTGGAGGAACAGGACAGGGCTTTCCCCCAGCTAGAGGCTCAGGGGATGGGACAAAGATCACCGAGGCTGAATCTGGGCCGGAGGGTTGCCTCATTCCTTCCCACCTATTTATTAAAAAAAAAAACCCAGTCTTGCAGACCTCAGTGGGTGGCCAGCTCCAGGTCAGTTCCCGCCTAAGGAAAACGCAGCTGCCCCAAGCGAGGGCTGCTTGGAGGAGGCTGGCACTGAGAGACTGTCTGAATGCCAGAGCAGGGCTTGGCAAACTTTTTCTGTAAAAGACCAGATGGTAAATAACTTAGGCTTTATGGTGGTCTCTGTAGCAACTACTAACTCTGCCATGGTAGTGTGATAGCAACCATAGATTGTATGTAAGTGGGTGAGTGTGACTGGGTTCTAATAAATGATTTTTATGGCCACTGAAATTTCAGTTTCAAATTATTTTCAGATGCTATAAAATATTATATTTCTTCTAACCATTCAAAAGTGTAAGAAACTGTTTGTAGCTCAGGAGCTGTACAAAAACAGGGGCCAAGGACCGGGCACAGTGGCTCACA